>NW_024962252.1:44594778-44755528 GCF_019238085.1 Lagopus leucura | reverse complement strand
CTATCTATCTATCTATCTATCTATCTATCTATCTATCTATCTATCTATTTTGCCTCAATATAATGCAAAATCTGTCAGTTTGCTCAAAGTGGATACAGAACCAGACTTGTTTGAAGAGTTTAACTGAGATTACCTTGGGTCTTAGAGATTTGTTTGACTCTACTCTTCCTCCTCATTCCCTGCCTGCCTCAAACAAGAAAGTGATCTTAGTCTTGCTTGCACAAACTAAATGTTTATAAGAATGCGACCCTGTAAATAATATGATTCTTCCGCCTTGTGCAATTTCTATCAAAATAACAAGTTGTGATATTTTCAGTAAATATTTTGCAAATCCGACAGACACATGGCCAGTTGTTTGCATATTGCTGAGGGGCAAACTGAGCTGTCTGCAGCTGCTGGCAGAGAGAACGAGGAAAGCAGAGGTCTGAAGCAGTGATTGAAAATGACTCCTGTCACTTTTGGCATGAATTCAGGGTACAGTAGTGCTGCGCTTGGCATGTGACATTGCCTGTTTTCTGGGTCTTGAGGTCTTCCATTTCACCTGACACTGCCTCAGCAATCATGAGTCAGCCACTGTAGCTTGCTGCAGTAGCAAATAGGCACTGCTCAGCACTATCTGTTTAACACTGTGTTCTTCTTTGCCCCAGTCCCCTATTATTTGTTTAAAGAGATGCTCTGGAGTTCACTTGGGGACTTAAGACTTTTGAAACACTGTCAATGAATTGAAGACACGGTTTCTTACAGGAGATTGTTCATCTCTCTGACTTTGACCGGTGATGGCAGAGGATGCATTATTCATGTGCATTACAGAGCATAGAAGAAGGTGAGTGAAGCTTGGAGGAACTGAGGGACTTTCAGATTGTAATACCATGTCATTAATTTTAGGAAGTTATCAAATTATAGCCTGGGGTGGGCTTTTCTTGCCATTGGTCTTCATGTAGTGACAATAGAATGGAATGGAATAGTTGGAAAAGACCTTCAAAGACCATCCAGTCTCAATTCCTGCCCATTTCAGTGCCAACCAAAAGGTAAATCTCATTATTGAGGGCACTGTACAAATGCTTCTTGAGCACTGACAAGCATGGGGCATCAACGACCTCTCTAGGAAACCAGTTTCATGATCTGACCATCCTCATAGTAAATAAATGTTTCCCAATGCCCATCTGACCCTCCTCAGCGCAGATTAGTGTTGTTCCTATCCTGCCATTGGTGACCAAGAACAGCTCCGTCAGTTTCCCCTCCTCAGATAGTTGCATAAATAAATAATCTTATAGAAAATATATATAGAAAATAAATAATCGTATAGAAAATGACTCTGATTCTGCACATTCATCTTCACTGTTAATGCCAGATCTTTGCACCAATACACACTTATGCTGTCTTATGTTCATAGTGAAAAACAAAGCAGTCAGCCTGGTGAAGAGAATGAGAAATGCCATTGTGCTGTGCCACAAAAATTCCTGTGTGGAGCTCTGATAGCTATTTCAGCCCCAGCACCTCTTTGAGCCCTGTAGGCAGCACTCAGCCACTCTTGGTGACCTCCTTGTATTCATGTGCAGCTGTCAGATCAATGGCCAGGGTTATATACGAAGCACAGCAATAGCTTAAAAAAAAAAATGCTCTTCCCATTGAGGTCTTTGCAACACCTTTAACTGAGGTGGAGCTGTGCTTCAGTGAACAGCATCTGCACATCTAACTTCTGCCACAGCTCTGCAGGCAAGGTAAGGTAAGAGGTGCATGCCACACTGCAGTTTTTCCTGCTTGGACAATCAGAGTCTTGGTCTGCTTTTGAAAAGAAAAATAAAGACCTGCGTGCACATTTTAGTCTGGTTCAGCAGCCAGGCCCAAAGACTCCCTGCAAATTTACTCACCACAGCAAACCAGCTCTTTTATTTTTCATTCTGAGCCCTGAAATAGTAGCAACCTCTCATTTAATTTCCCTGGCAACTGTATGGAAGGGAATAGAGTATTCCCTGGCATAGATATGCAGAGCAGTAACTGAACCTCATAATGAGCAATTTCAAAATATCATCAGTCTTTCCTACTGCAGGATATTTTTTCCTCACTTCTCCCACAAAATCCTGCCTACAGTCAACTGTTTTTACACTCTCCCATTTGTTCCCACACAGGTTCCCTAACAGTTGATTACCACTCTGGTCAGACCCATTGGTCTGCTGTGGCTGTTTTGTAACACCACCAACACATTGCATCCATGAACCTGAAACTTGCTTTATAGCTACATGCATTAGCAGGAGCCTCAGGCCATAAGCTGAGCCCAGCCCTGATACGGCAGCTTGAAAAATCTCTACCAATTACTTTTAGGCTATATCATAATACATGCCTTGCCTGCACTCATATTATTTAAAATACTTGTTTTTATCTCCAGGGCGCATTCAGTCTGCTGTAACACTCTGCACTCAGCATGGCACTTGATGATATCTGACACTGATTTATGAGATCTGAGGTTAGGACAGCCTGACCATTTGAACAAAACGGACCACTGTGTTCCACCCATTTGTTCCTATGTTACTGGGGAATGTGACTCAAAAACATTTGAGTCAAAAGCACAGAGAGCTGTACTCTCTCTCTTGGCATTTGTTGCTGTGGGTGTAGGCCTCTTCTCCCAGGTAACTAGTGATAGGATGGGAAGTAATGGCTTTAAGTTGCACCAGGGAAAGTTCAGGTTGGATATTAGGAAAAATTCTCAGAAAGAATTTTAAAGCATTGGAACAGGCTGCTCAGGAAAGTGATGGCTCTGGAGGTTTTCAAGAAAAGGGTAGAATTGGGGTCATTATTTAGTGGGCATGGTTGTGATGGGAGGACGGTTGGAGTAGATAATCTTAGAGGTCTTTTCCAACCTTAATGTTATTATGACTCCAGGATTCCTCACTTTACCCATGTGCTTAAAATAAGTGTGTCTATTTTCTCACCTGAGGGCAGGAAAGATTACTCACTTGACATTGACTGTCAGTCATTGGTTCCCACTGTGATGGGCACCATGGGGACATGAAGCATCCCATGGAAGCTAGTGGTTTTTCCTTCTGAGGGAACCTGGTCATGAAATCCCTCACAATATGTTGAAGACAGCAGTACATGAGGAGTTGTAGTGTTCTCCTACGAAGAAACTGTAACTCCTGAAGTCTGAGGTAAGCCCAAGATGCAAAGCTTTGGTATCTTCTTGAAGTCAAGATTGTCTCATGAACACCAGCCAAACCAAAATGTATGTTGGTTGCTGCGCTGCCTTCCCTGGAGTTAAATCATTAACAACACCCAGTGTTAGCTATTATGTTATTTGTTCCTCTTTCCTGCTGTAGATGTGGGTTTTTCTCACTTGTCTCAGCCTGCAGGGAATTTGAATTCACTTACTATAGTAGAAAAAATATATTTCCACTACAGTTTGTTAAGATACTCCTCACTTACTTCAGGAATGTATACCACTCATCTTACTGATTAACAATAATTTTTTAATCTGCAAGAAATGCTGAGACACCCAGCAGCTCCTACACTGTTTGTTTTAAGGCACAGCTCTCAGTTGTTATCGCAGACCAAAGGCAGCAGTGCAGTTGCTCTGGAAGTTCTATCCACTTGGCAATGGCTGCAGGAATCCAGGGCTTGAGCTGGGACGGAAAGAGGCTGAAACCAGGCAGTACTGTGCATGTTGCTGAGAATCATGGTTTTTCTATAGTCTTCTAGTCCCTGGTACTAAACTTAGCCCTTCTGGAAACTCAGTGCAGCCCCTGCTGAAGGATGGACTTGGACAATAATTCGTGTCTGCTCTCTGCATCCATTTTTACCTCAGAAGAGAGGTCAGAGACCAGTGTGGTCATGCTTCTAAAACTGACATTTTTGTTTTATGCCAACACAAGGCTGTGTAGAACAAATTGCTCAGGACTATCAAACAGCATGGTGAAGTGAAACCAGACCAATATAATTATATGCCACACACACTTATCCATCTGTATAAACAGAGAGTGCTTCCTGGTTTCTTTTCCAGACAGGTCACTATGAAGAAACACTAGAGTACTTCATCTTTTCTCACATATGCCTCAGTAAATGAGTTCTGACCAGTGTCATGCACCCACCCAACAGGAAGGCACCTGGGCACTTATATGCCATATGGACAGTGCTCACCTATCAGCACAAAACATCAAAAGGCACAGCCACAAAAGAATTCCTGATCAATGTCAAAAATACTGACTTGCCAATACCATCTTTGCAAACAGATCTGACTGCCTTCTGTCTTGGTGAGACCAAGTTATCTGCACTCAACACTTGACCAGCTTTCTTCCCTCCTGTTTTCTTGTCGCTCTTCTGACACTTACCTTCTGTCTTCACTGTATAAACTTGCCATTGTTATTAATGTCTTGCTCCTTGTTCCTTCCTGGCTTTACTTTATATGGAAAGAACAGAGAAGCTGCCCCCCTGAAAAGAAATAAATGTTATTGCAACAAGTGGAAGAAAGCTCCATGGCTCCTGGGCTGCAATCCGTGCAGAGGAGCTGCACTCCCCATGTTGTCCTCGTTCTTCTTGGAGAGTCAGACAAGGCAGCCAGAGTCCTCAGGCTACCCACACTGCACAAGCTGCAAAACCTGGGAAATTGTGTCAAGAATCTCCCAGTACATAAGGCAGATGACCGTGTTACAACAATAACATCCTTCTCTGGGCTCATTCTGCTTGTAGGTGACGGGTACAGACAGATACAGTCTTATGATTTAGTGCATATGTGTCTAAGTGTGGTGCCAGAGAAATGCTATATGCACCAGAAGTTATGCCAAAAGCTGGTGTGTCTGATTGCCTGTGAAATTAAAAACAGAGGTTTCTCTGGGTTGGACTGCTGTGAGATACACACAGCTCCACGTATTGGATGGATTGAGTCCAGAAAAGAATCTCAGAGCACAGGGCAATGCGGATGAAATGCCAGAAAGATATTAATATATTGGGGAACTGAGAAAGCAGGAAGGTTTATATTTATTCTGTTGAAAAAGCTGTTATGATAACTCAGATATATGTCTAGGCTATGCTGTGTAAAAGGCACAGCTTTATTGATGAGACTGAATATCAGCCAAGAAAGTCTCATTTCTATATACCTTACCAAAGCAGGTTATAACAGTTGGTGCACGAATCATCAGAAATGCTAATCTCTGCTGAAGCAACCAAAGTTATGACTCCATGGACCTTTATTCTGCTGCAATGATTGCTAAAGTGCCCCCTTCTTTCTTTTCACGTCTCTCTCCTACACTGCACTTCCCTCCTCTGTTGGGTCTGGCACAACTGGTTGTACAGTCATGCAATGGACTAGACCAGAGAGCTTATCTGTCTGAAAGCCAACTTGTTTTTACCTGACCATGTTTCTTTTCTTCCAAACCAAAACACTGACTTGGTGCCTGATCTGGGTACACAAACCCTCGCACCAGTACAATGGAAGAGGCATTAAGTTGGGGAAGAGCCCCTAGAGGAATGTAGTGTGTTGTGTAAACCTTAGCAGCACTGCTCTCAAAAGCAAGAAAATTATTTGTGCAACATCTCTAGTCTCTGAAACCATGACTAATGGTAGCACTGTCCCAGCACATGATCACATTTGTAGATCCAATCAACATGTACTGAGAGATGCTAATGGTCCCTGCTCCAGGGCCTTGCTTGTCTTGCTATATCGGTAATTATCTCTGAAGTTATTATGCCATAAACAAGTAATGTATGCAAATTTATGTATGCTCAGAGGGTGATATAATCTGTCAATTTGTATTCACTTGCTGAAGCATTAAGATCAGCAGCAGCCATCTGGCCAGGTGGGATCTTACAAAAGCATCATTATGTTTCCAAATCAAAGCAAAAATAGGTGAACCTCCCTTATTGCAGGAGCCGGAGAAAAACTGGTGCCACAATCAAATTAAGAAGAAAAGGGATAGAGGTGAGAGAAAAAGGCATAAAGTAACGGATTATTTCAGATGACCCAGCTTTCTCTCTTTATTAAGGGCTGCCAAGTTCATCCTTGCTACCAACCTCCTCCTACAGCATCAGCCACAGTGAGTGAGTGTTCCTCTGTCAGGCTGCAGGGGCTGTCAGTGGGGACACCAGTTCTAAGTAAAGCTTTCCCACTGAAAACTCTTCCCTTCAAAGATGGGGAAGAATTTTGTGTTGTGGGACATGGTTTAGAGAGAGCTAGTGATGATAGGTGGATGGTTGGACTGGATGATCTTGAAGGTTTTTTCCAACCTTGGTGATTCTGTGATTGTGTGCCTCAGCCCCCTTTTTCTACTTTCATCTCAAAGACCTCCATCAGATGCATTTAGAGCAGTACTTTGGCTTCTACTTTGTAAGGGTATGTCAGTTGTAGCCCTTTGGCAAAGTGCTGTTCTGTACCACTGGACAACAGAGGAAGAGACAGAAATGCTGTAGGAGAGGTATATGGACTCTGTAAGTAGCATGCTCCTTAGTCTTCTTAGGAAGTGTCTGTTCCCACAGGTAATCCAGTGATTTTGCAGTCCTGGTACTTCAGGCCAGCTGTCTATCATGCATCTATCCAAAACAAATAAAATATGGATGGACAGCACTGCTAATGAAAACGTAGCAAAAATTATGAGGAAACTCAAAGATACTCACATCCCTGTGTTATTCAAGTTAGCTGTTATTTTTGGTTTAAATTATCTACTTCTAAAAATACAGTTTTTTGAGGTTCTGTATGTCATTTTTACAGTTGTTATTTGTCAATAGAGAGAAATGGGTCAGCACAGGAAGTGCCAGTGACATAACACGTCTATTCTGCATCCGGATCTCTCTGCTGGTACTAGCTTCAAATTAATCACAAAAACAGTAAATTTTAACACCATAAAGTGTGATGATCTAGAATAATACACATGTACAGGATTATGCTTTCAAAGGAGAAGAAATGCAGGTGCTGTTTATTCCTTAAAGAATGACCCAATGATGCTGCAGCCATGGAAGCAGGCAGGCTGCCTTGCGTCAGTCCAGCTGAGAACCTCATTACCCATCTTTTGAAATATTTCAGCTGCAGAAGCAACACACTTACGTAACACTCACTTCAGACAAATAAAACAACTCCACTTTTAAAGAGAAGTGCTCTGTAGCTCCTCCTGCTGCTTAACCCTCACTCTTACAATATGCTCTTTACCTATGAATTGTGAACCATAGTAATATTAAAAGCAAAAAGAATGTTAGTCCTGCAAGGTCTCTTCTGGAGTGGGCAGGTTTCAGATCAGTCCAGAGCCAAGAGCTTGCCTTTGCTCTAGTTTCTATATGAGATAAAGCTATGAGATTTGGCTGCTACATGGATAAAGCTGTTGTCAGAAATGAGACTGTTATTTTTATGTCTCCAGCAAAGTGCCTAAATGTGCTTCATGCAACACCATGGCACTGCTGCAGAAGACTGAAATCTTTAAGCAGGTCACAACACGGTTTCTGATGGATGGACCACCAGCATGGGCATCTAGGCATGAAACTGCCAGCACCTCCTGTGATCTCATGCTGCAGCCAAGATAACTCCTGTAACTGCTCTTTGGGAATCTGTAATGCACCACAAAGGAAAGCATGAGGTCTGGCAGGCAGGATGGACCTGATTCAGCTTCAGAGTTCTTGTATGTCGCTGACATCAAGGGGACTGCTTAGGGTCTTAATTGCCTTGCTGAATCTGAGCCAAAGAGGAAAAAAAGTGAGATGGTAAGCCGCAAGACTATTCAGACTGAGACATTTGGATCCTTTTTTGATAGGATGATTCTCCCCAACAATTCAGGGTGGTTTAGGGGGCATATACCTTGCTTTCTGGCCCAAATTTAGCACACATTTTGGTGCCTGTGTGATATTATTTGTGTGGATCGTGCTATTTATATAGGAAAAGAAAGACACGAGTGAAGTGCCACAGTGGGCTGTTTGTAGGTCAGGGCTACATTTTAATATCTGCAGTGTTCCTGCTAAGGTTTTACAACTGCTAGAGACATCTGGACCTAACAGTGGCATATTCTCAGCTACCGTCCCTGTATCTGTGAGTGTTCTTGTGCCAGAATACTTATTCTTAATCTCTTTAAAAGAAAGAACAATATGTTCTGCAAGTTATAAAATGTTTTTATTAGTAGATAAACATTAGACAAGTAAAAGATAACTATTCCAATATCAATGTTGAAATATTTCTTTTTTTTTTTTTTGTTCTCACCGGTTAGTCAGAACCCATCAAGAATTGCTGCATTTGCCCTAATTAATGGCCCATTTTCAGAGAGGCTTTTAATTAACAGCTGACATTTAAGCAGCATTACAATATGCTGTGCAATTATCACCTGGCCTACTTCTGTGTGATTCAAATGCTCTTGCAGAAAAAGGTACAATGCCTGTTTTAATGAAATTTCATAGAACACCGTGGTGAGAGACAACTGAGAAAAAGAGGAAATAGAGTTGCTTTGTCAGAGGGGCTTAGGTTGGCCTTTCCCAATACAATTTACCTGGTCCAACTGGTCTGGTTGCCCCTCAGAGATGCTCACACATCTCCCAGCTTGGCCCCAGAGCACATATTTCTAATCTACTCCAACTCCTCAAATTCTCTGTGTCATGTCCACCACAGAGTAAAGCAACACAACTGAGCCCATTTTATAGCCTGGTGCTGCTAAGGCAGGACAGAGTTCTGCCTGGAATATCCTCTGTCTTTGTTCCACTTGTTGGCATTCCTGAGGCTTGCTTTCCAGCAATCCAGTCTGGTTCAATTCATTAGCCATGGGAACAAAACAAAAACTAGAGAAGTTTACTGCTTGTGGATGAGCTCAGCTGGCTGTGCAGCCACCCTCACTCCAAGGAAGGAGAAAGAAGCATGGAACCACCATGCACTGCTATGCAGGGAAAAGGTACTCATTTAAGCTGTACTGTAAATTGAGCTATGTTGTGAAATAAGATTCCTGCTTGTGCAGGAAGGTAGAACATACATGAGCGTATTTTTGTATTGTATACACTTTGTGCCAGAACACAAATGTCCAATCAAATGATGGGGCTGGTAGCAGGGAAAGGTGTGACCAGGTGGCAGAAGCCTTCTGGCCCTATGGCAGCAGCCATACCAAGCCCACTCCTACAGCACTGAGCTGTAATCAGAGGACTCTGAGGAGCAATCACTTGCTTCATCCTGCCTCTTTAAACTGCTCTATATTGCATGCAAGAACTTAAAGGAGGCATTAAGGTTTAAATACATCAATATTTGCTGGGTCACCAAGAGACTGAGCAAACACTGAGCTGTGGCCATGCTGAACCTCTCCCCTACTCTCTGGCCTGATGAATATTTAATTATTCTGCAGCAAGAGAAATAGCTTTTGCATGGATGCTTGACTAACCCAGAGTACACTGTGGCCCAGTGATCAGAGAAATGAGTTTGTCTTTCTGGGTAGAAGAGGGCCTTTGACACAGAATCAACACATAGTGGGATCGTAGGGAGTTACCCAAGGAAGAGTTGATCCCTTTGTATACATGTTCAGTGGCAGCAAGTTAGTTGGGAAACAATCCCAGCCATGAGTGTTCATGGCTTTGGTTCATGGCAGGGACAGGCTGACACACAAGTGACTGATAAGGTTACAGTCCTGAGGTATGCACAGTGACTGTGCTGTCCCCAACCAGCCCTGATCCAACGAAATCAAACCAAATTTAACTTGGCATGCAAAGCTGCATTTAGAAAGCTATGACAGCTCAGGGGTATTTCAGAGATCTGTGGTGGGGACAGGAGAGACAGCTGGGGTGGCAATCCCGTTAGCCAGCCTGATATAAACTCCCCCTGTGAACTGAGGCTGTCAGGCACCAATGGGATTTGGGAGCCTCCAGGGTTGGGCAGCTGATCAGCAAGGAGAAACAGAGTATCATGATCTCAGATTTAGAAATTCAAATTTGAGAAATCTTTGCAAAACACAATGCAGGTACCCAAGCTATTTTTGTGGATCTACTCTTTGAAGTGTGTGGCCTTTTATTCTTTCCAAACAAAGTTGATGATGTTTTCATCCCAAACATTACAGTCAAGGGACTATTTAAGAATTGACCATGGGGTCATGTGTTGGTTAGTATCTAATAATTCCTGAGATGTCATTGGTTTGTTCAATGACTCTGAAAGGAGCTTGTAAAAATAGTTCCATGGAGCTGTGCATATATTGGAATTCGATATTTCAGTCTGACAGCCTTGAACCTAAGAGCGAGGCTTTGTTCTTTTAGCCAGTGCACAGCCATCAGCTATAATGGAGTCGAGTCGGGGTCAGTGATGGGAAACAAGAATATGCTCAATAATTCAGGCGATGACCTGACTTTCCTATGGTTTAGCAATACAAGGAGAAAGTGTCTCCAAAATTAATGGGATTTTTGAGTAAGAATGAGAAACTGTTCGCAGGATTGCTTGTCTTTCTTTCCTCTTTTTTTTTTTTTTTTCTTATTGCACAACAAAGCATGCAGGAACAAGTGTCACTGTCCTGCTGGTGGAATTTTCAACATGTAAGGGATCAAAGAGAATCTTATTAGTCTGTGTTTCTACGGTCTTCATTCCACAGTAGTAATATATCCTTTTCCAATCACGACAATATACAAGAATGAGACAAACAACGAAAATTAAGGTCAGGCTTGCGCTCCTTTCTTCAAGCACTGCTAGGTGGCAATATGTTCCCTAGAAAACCACCAGCTTCCTTCCAGGCACTGCTCTGCCGTCCTCAGGACAGCCTGGGCACTGCTTCATCCAAGGCGAGAAGGTTTTAGAGGACGGCATGCTGAGGGCTGCTTCCTTCCCACAGTCTAATTTGGGACTGAGGATTATCAGAAAGAAATGCAGTACCAAATCCTGCTGGAAAAGTCTCCACGAATAGGAGAGGAAAAAATCTTTACACTGAATGAAGGAACAAATTTCCTGGGGCATTATTTGTGTACTGGGAATGCTGTAACAAGGAAATGAATCCCCCTGTTCTATGAAGATATTGCCACTTAGGACTGGAGTGTTTCATATCCCTACAGGATTCTCTTAACAATGGAAAATTAAAAGTATCTATCTGTTCAGAGTGCAAAGATTTTGTTTCTTCTAAATGTATGACTAACTGAAATACTTTGCATGTTTAATCATAATATTTAATCAACTAGACCAACTACAGGACATTTGTATTGACAGTTCGGTTGATATACAGCTTTAATAAATGTGGAGAAGCACTTCCAAGGATATTTTTTTCATCCATGCTACAAACAAGTGAGTCATCTCACACACGTATATTAACAATAAAGGCCGGCTGGCATCTGCATATCGCTTTGTATGCACCAGATCTGCGCTGGAACCCCCATTTATGTTCCTGGGTTTGCTTCCCCCAGGAGGGGAGCTCAAGGCTCTTCTCTCGTTACAGCGCGGCGGGAGCTCCGTGGGCTAACTCCTCCGAGCCGGGGCCGTCCTTCAGCGGTGTCACCCACAGACTGGCACACAACCTGCCCTGCCCAGTGCCCGTCCACCGCCATCACCTCCCGCAGGGGGCTGCCCCGATATCCGCCGCAGCCCAGCAGCCCCCGGTTGTGCGTTGCGGGCTCTTAGGGCGCGGCGCCGGTTCCCGGTGGGGCCGCATTCACCGCAGCACCGCCCGCCAGTCCGGCAGAGCGAGGGGAGCGGTGGTGTCGTGTTGTGCCGTGCCGCTGGCAGGTCAGTGCCCGCCTCTTTTCGGGCAGCCCGAGTTGTAGGGCGAGCAGGTGCTCCGCGGGGTGCCGGGCTCGGGGCCGCTGCTGGGGCCGGCCATGCGGGAGGAGTAGCTCCTAGCCGAGACGCAGCCGGGCGGCGGGCCGGGCGGAAGGAGCCTGGGTGCGCTCCTCATTAGTGGGCCGGTCCGCGCGGCAGGCGGCATCTGCGTGATCTGTTTTGGTCGGGGCTGGGGATCCCGCCGCTTGCTCAGCTTCACTGGAGATCTCTAGTGTTATTCTGCAAGGAGCTGCCTCCCCTCCGGCTCTGCTCGGCCCGGAACTGGAGTGCAGGGCTTCTTTCCCTCCCTTTGCTGTTGGTTTTGTAGAAGAAAAACGCATCTGCACCAAAAATGCTTGCTTTGATCAGCTGAAGTGCTGCAGTGGTTTGCAGCTGGAATTAATTCACCCTCATGCTTTTTATGGCTTAGGGTTTGGTGACTGAAAACCTGCTAGTGGTAATTTCTATGCCTGTGGAGCACTGCATCTGTTCATCTAGCAATGTCCAAAGCTCACCAGTGAACTTTGAGCTGAAACCTGGGTTCTGACAGTGCTACATGGAGTCCTTTGCTAACAGAGGTAAATAGAACCTCTTCACATCAAGACTTTAGAAATATAGCATCTGCAGAAGGTGAGGGGTTCTTGCTCTCACTCTCTACTATGAAGTTCAGTCCATGTACTTACCCTGTGAACACACTCAAGTGCTATCATGTAGTAGCATGTACTTTATTGAAGAGCTTCTTTTACTAGCTGTTTCCTATCCTTGAAGGCCATTATTTTTCACTGAACCTCAGATAAGTGTGATTGGTTTATTAAATCTTAAAAGTAATTGAAACCTGATTAAAAGAGAGCATAATTGCTTAGGAATGGAGAGACAATTCAAGTCTAAACTTTAGCCTGCAGAGACCATTAAAAGTATAATGCTCAGCAGCAGAAAACAGATAACTTGAAAATCACATAACTTGTCATCCCCAAAATTGAGCTGTTCAGTAACAAGGGAAAAACAAGGGGAAAAAGAGGCAGAAAGAAAAAAATAATAAGAGATCAGGTAAAAGAAGACAGGTATAAAGGGTAAGCCAGACTAAAACTGAAACCATAGACAAATTAACTTGTGAAGTTAAAAGGCTTTTTTCAAAATGTATTTTGTGTACATGATTTGAAGCAACTTCAATTAGTTTCACCATCTCACTTGTTCTCTCAGCTTCTGGAAATATAAACATTTTTTTTTTTGGCTGACATGGGGAAATTGGGAGACCTAAATCCATTGTTCTTTTCTCAGTGGTACTATAATGGCTAAAAAAGCCCTTCTTTTATAGGCTATTTCTAAACTCCATTCTTACAGGAATTACAAAGCTCTTTAAGGATCTTCACACTGAAGTGAAGGGATATTTGAACCTGCCTTGTCTAGCATGTAGGTACCAAAGACAATATACTAGAAGTCTGAACAGGGTTCAGCAAGTTAAGAGCTAGAATGCCTTGAGAAGGGTATGAGCCTTAGGTAGCTGCTCTTGGATTTAGCAGGAGTTCCCACTTTGTCTAGAAATGCCATAATGAGATGCTTTTCACTTAGGGCTGTAGAATATCCCAAGATTTTTTTCTGTTTGTAGGTTATGTTTTGTTGCTAAGTTTTGTGCTGCTGCTCCCATAGCCTGTTCAAGATCTGCTTGCTGCTTTCTTCCAGCAGAATTAAGCCAGTTGAAGAGGTTATTGCCCTTAGCTTGCCTTAGCTGATAGTTAACGGAATGGGAAAAACCTGTCAGGTAAGGTGTTCAAGTAAACTTGACCACACATTGCTGAAGGAAAGAAGCATGGTGTATGTGCAGATGAGGTAGGCAGGGACTCAGTAATCTTCAGGTGAGCGGTTGTGACGACAGTTGGGTGGGCTGATACATCCCACCTTCACTTCTCTTGCATCTTAAGCCAGGGTTCTCTGACTTCACTATCAGGCCTATGCCCTTGTTTGATTTTCATCTATGCTGGCCCTCTTGAATCTTGCAGTTTCTGAATTCCAACACTGGATGTTTCCTCCCCCTTTTTTTCCCCCCTAACACTCACCAGCTACTATCCCTGATTTCAGACAGCTGATGTTTACGATTATCACTCTTTGTACAAGAGAACTATTGTCTTGCTTTGGATATATTTTTCCTTTGCTCTTGCTCTTTTGCCTGCTTTCATGCTGTAGAGACCATCATGCTGGTCCTCAGCATTGGGTCACCACTTGTTTTCATTTGTTAGCTGGTCACTGTGGGGAGCTGGTGAAGCATCCAGCAGTCACACTCACTGCACCCTAGTACAGATGGGTACCTTCCACGCTGTCTGGTGATGCACGTGCATGTTGAGCCATGAGTCATCTCATAATCATCTTCAGTTTACCTCTTCTATCCCTTTCTCTATGCCCCTTCTTTACAATTCTGTGCTTGTCACTGAAATTACCGCTGTTGGAGGTCTTTGTCAAGGTCTGTGCTTCTTGAACTGTCAGCTGCCTTTTAAGTGTTTGGCAGTGTCACATAAGTGTCTTTATAATGCTCTTTTGTTATGATGTTTAAATATTTTCTTTCTCTTTAGATTTCTTTTATGGATTTTGTACGTTATATCCCTTTCTTTTCTGCTATACTTTATCTCAGGATACCTTTATCCAAGACAAAAAATTCAGCTGATGTCCTTCACAAATGACACATGGGTCTGTGTCTGCATTTCATACCTATCATCTCCTGCCCCCATGAATGGGCTTCTTTATTTCTCTGGTCTCACACAGGTACCCGGTAAACTCTGCATGGTGAAAACACATCTCTGCATACTTTCTTTTTTCCTTATTTGTGTCAGTAATTCGGGCATTATTTTTGAGTGTTTAAGAGTTTCCCCTGCTTGCATATTTTAATTTGCCTATTATTTTTGTGTAGCTGCTCTGTGATGCATACAGCTCAAGTTCTTATTTGGGCTCCCAGCATCCAGTTCTCTGGATTGCCTTAGTTCACAGGATCGTAGGGGTTGGAAGGGACCTCCAGAAATCATCTGATCCAGTTCTTTTAAAGCAGGTTCCCTACAGCAGGTTACATAGGAAACCATCCAGGTGATTTTGAATATCAGCAAAGAATGACACTTCACAGTCTCTCTGTCACCATCACAGGGAGCCTGTACCAGTGTTCTGTCACATTCCCAGGAAAGTTATTCCTCATATTCTTCCTGTGTGCCAGTTTGTGCCCATTGCCCCTTGTTCTGTTGCTGGGTACCACTGAAAAGAGCCTGGCCCCATCCATGTGACTCCCACCCTTTAGATATTTACAAGCATTGATACGATTCCCCGTTAGTCTTCTCTCCAGGCTGAACAGTCCCAGATCTCTCAGCCTCTCCTCATAAGTGAAGTGCTCCAGGCCCCTCATCATCTTTGTGGCCTTCTGCTGGACTCTCTGAGGTTCCCTGTCTTGAATTGGGGAGCCCAGAACTGCACACAATGCTCTAGATGTGGCCTCAGCAGGGCAGAGTAGAAGGGGAGGATCACCTCCCTCAGCTGTCTGGCCACACTCTTTCTAATGCACTTCAGGAAACCATTGGCTTCATGGCCAACATGTTGTCCACTAGGACACCCAGGTCCTTCTCTGCAGAGCTGCTTTCCAGCAGGCCAACCCCTAACCTGTACTGGTGCATGTAGTTATTCTTCCCCAGGTGTAGGACTCTGCACTACCCCTGTTGAATCTCATCAGATTTTTTTCCTCCCATCTCTCCAATCTGTCCAGGTCTCGCTGTATGGCAGCACAGTCTTATGGTGTATCATCTACTCCTTTCAGCTTTGTATCCTTAGCAAAATTGATGACGGTGCATTCTATCTCTTAATCCAGGTCACTGATGAAGTTGTTATGCCCGTCTAAGATTTTGCTAGGTATATCCTGTACCTACTGCTCTGGCCAGCCAAATTCATGCTCTCTGGAAACTGCAGCTGGGTGCTGACTGAGGTTGCTATTTGAGGTAGTGTGTTTTTAGAGATTGGAAGAAAATAATGGCATTTTCTAGGACAAAAATACTTGCTTGAGTCTTGAGGTTTATTATTTACTCAGTGAATCTGATCAATTAGGGAGTGTTTATGGTTTACATTTTTTTTTTTTTTTTATCATTATTTTTTTTATTATATTTTATTTTTTATTAACATCATGAGAGCTGAATTTTAACTAAGCAGTTACAGAGGTTTCCAAAAGGACTCTGATATATATATATATATATACACATAATATATATATATACATTTACATATATATATATATATATAAAAAATAAATACATGCACAAAAAATAAAAAATGCATGTCTGTGTATGTGTGTATTGCTCCTGTACATTGTGTATCATTTCTACAGTGCTGAGTTGTTGACTTTCAGCATATGTTTGTATTAATCCATGATCTTCCAGTCCATGGATAAGTGCATTAAAAATCATTTAAGTACTATCTGGGATGTAAACTGTTGCATTATGTGACAGATACAACAACTGGTTACTGATGTAGCTGCAGGTTGTGGAACATATAACTCTTGATATCTGCCCTGGTGGCTTGTCTGTCCATTGTTACTGTTGATATGTTAGAACTCTAGCAGTTTTTACAAGCAGAAAATTGGTAGTTGTCCGTAGTGTACTGTATTGTCAGAAAGTTGATTGTTGTAAAATCATGCATAAGTTGTGCGTGTTGCAGATGTTAATGGATATAGCATGCCTGACTTTCTGAAATTAGACAAAAACTTCATTTCTGTAAATTATCTAAGTAGACAAGTATATTAAACTGAAAACTTCAGTCTAGTAAATGTATCTTGTCGTGTCCTGTGGCATTGTGCTGGTTAATGCAATTTGTCCTTGCACTCCTTCATTTGCACTACAAAAAATCCATTTGAGTCACATTTTGGATTGTGAGCATTTCCTACTTGAATGTTGTTTATCAGAGATCAGCAGAAATTCCTTTAGTTTGAGAGCACTGAAGCATAAATATCACGGTTTTCCTGAGTGATCAGCTTTCTCAGACTGAGCAGTTAAAATAATCCTGTATTTATTAGAAAAGTAGTGGGTACTGCCCAGTGCTGTAAAAGATGGATTTAAAAAGAATAATTCAGTGATAA
Organism: Lagopus leucura; assembly: GCF_019238085.1. Lineage (NCBI taxonomy): Eukaryota > Metazoa > Chordata > Aves > Galliformes > Phasianidae > Lagopus > Lagopus leucura. The sequence continues at coordinate 44,738,774 of NW_024962252.1, read as the reverse complement.
TACCTTGCATGAGTCATTAATCATGAGTCATGATCAGCATGCAGTGATGTTTAATTTGTTTTTTAATTCGGCACTGACTGATGCTCTTTATTACCATAGTGATAATATTAAAGAGCTGTTAATGCGTATAACCACACAGTTAAAAATGACAGACTTGGTTGTGTTTTTTTTTTTTTTTTTTTTTTTTTGTTGTTGTTTTGTTTTGTTTTTTTGTGGAATAAAATTTCCATATCTTAAGTCTGCTTTGCTTTGTACCTTCTTTGACATGTAAAGTCTAGGTAGTATAAAGGTGATCAAACAATTGTGAATTGCCAGGGACTTAGGTTAAGTAGAGAGACTTTTTTCACCTTTTTAATTTTTTTTTCTATTTTTGTTGTTGTTTTAGGCCCGTCATTGTGGTTTCCCAAATAATTAATTCTAGTCCTTCCTCTTTGGAGGGTTGGGGAAGATTTGTATTCATTAAAATTGGAAACTAATTGCTTTGTGTTGAGTCAAGCATAGTACAAACTAGAGTTTGCAGCAGGAGCCTGTGCCCATCCCTGTTTTTAGTGTTTGTTCTCTCTGGCAAAAACTAGTAGCTGGGTGGGAGTTTTATTGTATGAATGCATATGTTGAAAAATGAAGTTTTAGAGAAACACTTCATTTTCAGTGCTTTATGTGGATTGCCATAAATCAAAGCTGAGTAAATTAATGGAGCTTGTCACATTATTCCCTTACGTAGTTGATTTATTTATTTATTTACTGTTCTAGCACCTTGCTAGTTAAAATGAATGAGAACATGGAAGGCTGTTTCTCTCCTGAGAGCCTGAACATAAAAAGAAGAATGTGGCTAAGAAATTGGCTTTGGTAATCTGTTTTCACTTTTAAATAAAAATTATAAAGAAGCGATTTTACAAGCTGTGAAAGTGATGGCTGAGGTGTTAGAGATATTAGAATGTGCGTAGATAAAGAACAGGAGGTTGATGTTATTTGTGGAATTATTCATCTTGTATTCAATCAGATTTTAATACATTTTAATTAGCTTTACATACATTTTTATTAGCTTATACATGAGTATGCAAAAAATGATTATGACAAATTAAAACCTTGAATTTCATAAGGAACTTAGATGGAACTTCAGAATGTCTTATCAGATGTTAAGCAATGATTCCTCTACCTACTCCCATGTATATGATGTTATAATATATGGCTTTGTATAGGTCTTACCAGCATGTTTGTGAGATAGCAATGTGGCAGAACCAGTATGAATCTGTTGGCATAGGTGGCTCTCTTTGAGCTCCCCATATAGCATATACTGTTTTGCATTCTGTTACATGGCTGCTGTGCAGACTCCTGCTCTGTTTAAGTGGGGATTGTATTTGCCCCAACAGAAGCATTTTCCCACTTTAGTATCCAATGATACAAGCTAGTTGTATCACCTAACTGGATTGTTTTGTTCTTTCATTGTAAAATACTAGATAAAACGTGTGTATTTAACATGTATTTGCTCTTACATATATATAATAACGTTCTCAACAATTTTACTCTATTATTAGCTGTGAGGTGACCTGGGCACAGTATAGAATATATTTTTCACCAAATTTCATCTCTATTTTTGCTTTAGTTCCACCTTAAAATTCACGTGGGCTACTTGCCAGTTCTGGAAGAATCTTGTTTCTGCCAAATATGACTGTCGGAGGAGGCCTTTTCCCAGTTCTCCAAAAATTGAACGTTCACCATGTTTTGTGCACAGGTTTATGAATTAAAAAGGGACCAGAGATAAAGACAGGGCTAGTCTAGCAATACAGCAAGCCTTTTTATGTGTCCTGTTCTTCTACTTCCCACTCTGAGTGGCTTCTAAGACCACGCTTTCTTTTTCAGACCAACTCTTCAATTCGGAATTTACCCAGCTTTTTTCAAATCGCTTGTAAATCACTTTTTCCATTAGAATGCTTTCCAAGTGAATAAAGTGAAGTCAAACATCAAGAATAGTGCTTTATGACTTCCTTTTAATTTCCTGGTGTACATTTCCAGGAATGGTAGATCCTGTCTGATAGACCTGATTTAATTCTATGTCAAGGTAGATGAAGGTAAGGCTGTCAGTGTGGTCTACTTACTGGACTTCAGTAAGGCTTTTGACACTGTCCCCCATAACATTCTAGTTGAGAAGCTGGCTGCCCATGGTTTGGATGGGTGCACGCTCCTCTGGGTGAAACACTGGCTGGATGGCTGGGCCCAAAGAGTTGTGATCAGTGGAGCTAAATCCAGTTGACGTCTGGTCACAAGTGGTGTCCCCCAGGGCTCGGTACTGGGACAACTTCTTTTTAACATCTTTATTAATGATAATGAGGGGATTGAGTGCACCCTCAGTAAGTTTGTGGATAGCACCGACGTGGGAGGGAGTGTTGGTCTGCCAGAGAACAGAAAGGCACTACAGAGAGACCTGGATAGAGTGGATCGATGGGCCAGTGTAAACTGAGTTTCAATAGGGCCAAGTGTCGGGTTCTGCATTTTGGTCACAACAACCCCAGGCTTGGCGAGGAGTGGCTGGAAAGCTGCCTGATGGAAAGGGACCTTGGTGTACTGATAGACAGTTGGCTGAATATGAGCCAGCAGTGTGCTCAGGTGGCCAAGAAGGCCAATGGCATCCTGGCTTGTATCAGGAATGGTGTGGTGTGCAGGAATAGGGTGGATTGCAGGAAGCAATCCTGCCCCTATAATCAGCGTTGGTGAGCCTCACCTTGAGTAGCGTGTTCAGTTTTGAGCATCTCAGTACAGAAAGGACATTGAGGTGCTGGAGCAGGTCCAGAGAAGGGCAACAAGGCTTGTGAAGGGCTTGGCGAATGTGCCTTGTGAGGAGCGACTGAAGGAACTGGGGCTGTTTAGTCTGGGGAAAAGGACTCTGAGGGAGACCTTATTGCTCTCTTCCAGTACCTGAAAGGTGCTTACAATGAGAACAGAGTTGGTCTCTTCTCACTGGTGACAGGACAAGGGGACCAGGGGTGGTTTAGGTTGGATATCAGGAATAACTTTACAGAAAGGGTTGTTAAGCACTGGAATAGGCTTCCCAGGGAGGTGGTTGAGTTACCATGCCTGAGTGTGTTAACCATTTGGATGTGGTGCAGGGACATGATTTTAGGCTATTAGAGTTAAGGTAGTTGCTGATTAGCTTGCTGTTTGGCTTGATGATCTATAAGGTCTTTTCCAACCCGAGCTATTCTGTGATTCTATGTGGTTTTTTACTAGAGTGGAGATAATGGAGGAATACGCCATGGGTGTGCTGGTACATACAAACAGACTACCAACGTTACGTAGCTGTGTAGGAAGCAAGGGCTATGCTCAGTTCATAATGCTTTTGTATAGTTGCTCCTCTGGGGTACTCCTTTGATTCTGGTGCTCAGTGTTGAAATGAGATCAGTTCAAAGAGGAACAAGCTACTGGAACGACTGTGGAAAAACTCAAAGCTACCCAGGGCCTCGGCAGTATCACAAGTTGGTGGAACGTGACAAATGTATTAATGGAATTAGGCTACATGGAACTGAATTCAAGGAAAAGTTTTCAGTTTTTAATTTTTGTGTTCTGCAAGTAATTAACCTGAGAAAATATTGCTGTAATAGTTGCTTGTAGCCAAACTGGAGACGCACCTCCTGAAAACTAGAGGATTTGGTAGGATTTCTCCTCCAATGCAGATGTGTTTCTTTCATTTTGTTTTAGTTAGTTGGTTTGCTTTGTCAAGGGAAGGAGCTGAAACATTGCTGTAGAGTAAGCTGGTCTAATGGAATACACAAGTATTTTACTACATTTCTTGAGCCTCTTCCATGTTCTGCGTTGAAACATATTTTGGATAATTCTTACAAGAAAAGATTTTAAAAGATGCTACTTTCTGTCTTAACTGCTGAAATCACTGCATAACATTCAACTGTTAACTTTGTGGGAGAAGATTCCAGATAAGAATTTTGTGAGTACTGTCTTTCAATAAATTTTTGTAGATCTCTGTGATGGCATCACTTTGATACTAGGTTTTGCTGTGCTTCTCCTTCTGTAGAGGACTGAATTAGATCTCAAAGGAAGATTATTATTATTATTATTTTACTGTTTCTTTCCAGAAATGGCAGTTTTCCTATGGAAAAACGTATTTCATACTACAAAGGGGAGGATGCTACAGCAGAGAAGGGCATCTCTGTATAATGGTGCTCATGGCTATGACGAAGAATTGATAAAGAAGAAACTTCAGCAGTTTGCTGGTGGATCTGTCAACCTTTCCAAAGAGCACAGTGGCATTGGAATACTTACCTTGAACAACTCCCGGCTAATGAATGCCTTCACAGGTATTAATCAGTTGATGAGGATGCTGGTGGTTGCTTTCTTTTCCCCTTCCCTTTGCATAAACAAAGTGAAAAGCTGTATCTTATCATTTCTTAGGTAAAAGAAGAAATGTTTGATTTTTTTTAACCAGAGGTATAGTAAACATCCATGGTTCTGTGTGGTAGCTTTGCCCTGTACATCATAAATATAAGAAGTTCTCAATGACACAAGAAATATCTGATAGAACCTTTTTTTCAATGGAGGTGATTCTGCTGCTGTGCTCTCTCTTATTTCTCATTTCATTTTGCCTCTACTGCTTTAGAAACAGAAGGTATTTTTACAGAGAAGGGAAGATATGATGTAGATGTATTTGTAGATGATGTAGAAAAGACAAGATTGTATTATTGTTTTTTACCTAAAATTTTATCTTTCTCTTAGGCTTCTGCAGTCTGTGGTAATTCACCTAGATATCTCTGCAGTTACTCTTTTGTTTCTTCTTAAAAGCTCTTCTATAAAATCATTGTCTAACTTGAGAAAATGCAGCTAAAAGAACTAGCATGGAGATTGTCCCTCTGAATAACTCCCTGTCAGCATGCATGTTATTATGCAATCACAATTACGCTCTTTTTCTACAGGTTTTTTTTCTTATTTTTGACTTAAAATAGATCTGTGCAAAGTACAGCTGTGGGCTGTGTGTTCATAGCTTACTTGTTGTGGTAGTTGAAACGGGAATGAGAAATAAGCGGCAATAGAAAGAGAAAAGACAGAAAAATCGCAGTCTGCTGTGGAGATCAGGTGTGATATAAGCCATGTTGCTTAGACTAAACTTAATTTAAAACTGTGTTCTTTGTTTTCTGCTTGCTTGACATGAGAGTCTCAGAAATGATATGTAGAAGTGTTAAGCAGTCACAATTGCTATTTAGGCCACTGGTAGCTATGTTTTGACTATACTGAGTGCTATATAATGTTAATGTTCTGAAATCACATCACATACCTCAAATCACAGTCAAAATTAGCTCATATTTTGTGTCTCAGTTAGTGTTCTGTAGTGTAATCTCTCTTCATGTGATTGCTATGAAAATAAATTATTAGTAGACACGAATAGCTTATGTTCTAGTGGCTAACAAGAAGCTATAAAAACCCAGGAGGAAATAAATAGTTGTGTTTTTGTAGTGAACCCAGATTAGAAAATGAGCCTGGGACCAGGCAGTACTGTTTTTATCATAGTATGTAGAACCTTGTAGAGAGCAGTATTTCATTTTGCTACGTGATAGCAACAGAAATTTGCTCTGGGAGATGTTACTCTGTCAGTTTAGGAGATTGCTGCTTTTTTTGACTGTGCATCTTTGCCAGAGATTTTTGCTATGACAGCTGAGAGTGCAGAAGCAAAGTCATGCTGGCCCCTTGGACACTGCAAATGATGATATGGCCTACTAATGTACACTGCTCTTCATTTCATTTTAATTTTATTGTAAGCTGTAGATAATGAGGAACTAGTAAGCAACTTATCATTTTCAGTTTGCTGTATATTGATTAATACCCTTCAGGAGAAGTATGAAAAGGAATAGGATGAGCAAACCTTAAATTGCTACAACAAGACCTAGCTGTCTTCATTTGCCAGAGCCTGTAAAACGCAGTACCTAAATGAAGTACTGTTGATGCTGTATCTCAGAGCTTCTTGAAAATGGCAGATGTGAATTCATGATACATGTATGCTTCCTTTAGAAAGATGCAAAACATAATTAAACTGTTGAGAGAAATCCTGTTTGCCCAGGCATTTATTTTACGCAGCAGCTTTTTATCTCAAAGGAGAACTGTGTTTATTCTAAGCTCAAGCAACACATTGAACTGAAAATAGAACAAAATTATTGGCAAATTGCTAATGGGCAGTGTGGAGGTTGTTATGCCTTTTTTTCTCTTCTTAATTGGAATCTGATAGCTACCTGTTTGAAATGGTTTCTTTGGAAACAAGTGTTAATAATGTCAGTTCAAGCCTAGTGGAACCAATTTCAGCAGCCCAACTTCTTTCTGAATTGAAGTTGAACTTCATTTAAGATAGAAAGAAGGTAGTCTGCGTGAACTAGATAATAATGGTGATGAAGTCAATTATAGAAAATAAATTCAAAGTATTTATTGTTGGATTATAATTAAAATGCAAACAAGTGATTAATTCCAAGTAGATTTAGTGCCGTGTGGAGAATGAACTTACTGGTATCACATAATGAAGGACTAAGACTGGCAGGATGAGTATTTTCTTTGGTATTGTGTCCTCACGCATTGAATCAAATAAACTTGGTAGTGTCTGTTGGTGAAGTAATAGAATTAATGGTAGTTGTCAGTGTACACAGCAATGGAAGAGGTGATCTCCCTGGAAGGGAAGCAGTTGCTGACCTTCTTCTCTAGTCTCCCCTGCTATTGCACGCAACAGCCTGATACAGTTCTTTTTTGTATATTCAGTTTTTCAGTGTTAACTGATTAAAAACTAGATGTTTAACTCACAATACTCTGTGGAAAGACTCAGTAGCTTGCTGCTCTGATTATTTAGAGCACCACAAATGATTGTGCTGTATCTTGACTTTGACAAAGATTTGATGTCAGTCAAAATAACTTTATTATAAGAAAGCTGGAGTTACATGCAAAAAGATAAATCCAGGGGAATGATACACATTTATTTAAAGAATATTTAATGTCCACTTAATTCTTGACTTCCTTAGGAACATTTTCAAAAAGTAGGAAGACTAAGGTGGATGTCCCTTACAGGGTATTCTTGACCTGGTGCTAACATGCTTCCTTTATAAGGAGTTGTAAGGAAAACAAGCAGGAAGAAAGAATCTTCCACATCAGGATGGATGCTATCAGGCTATTTTAGGACATGAAAAGATCAGTACGTGCAGACATTGGGTCAAAAAACCCAAGAGTAGTAGAAGAAAGATTACTTGAGATATTAATCTTAGGCATGCTTATATCTGAAAAAGATAGTCCTGTCCACTTGCATCTTTGTCTAAGAAGAGTGGTGCTCAGAGTATCATCAGCCTATATGTATGTAGTCTGTTTTTTGAAATTAATTTCTGTAAATATTTGTGCCTTAAGAGTGCGTGAGAGTCATACGCGTTCAAAGAGAAAGACCTTGTAGCTAACACTCTGTAAATTCCATTGCTGTGTAGGATAGGAAATGAGGTTATGGTTTTAAACTAAAAAAGGGTGATTTAGATTTAACATTAGGAGGAAGTTTTCTAATATGAGAGTGGTGAGGCTCTTTAATAGGTTGCCCAGAAAAGCTGTAGTGACCCATCCTTGGCGGTGTTCAAGGCCAAGCTGGATGGGGTCCTGGGCAGCCTGGTCTGATGGGTGGCAGCCCTGCTTTTAGCAAGCTTTGGAAGGGGCTTTAAGGTCCCTTCCAACCTAAATGATTCTATGCTTCTGTGATTCTAAGATGCTGCTGTCTGGGACTAGCTCTAGAAACGTGAGTATAGAAATCTGTGTCAGGAAGATTGGGAAAGTTGTCCTCACTAGTTGGTCAGTCAGCAACGATTGAACAGCTTTTAATCATATGTTTATGTGAAGTAGATTAAAAACAGAGATCCGTAACTGGAATGGAAAGCTTTTCTTGCTGAAGAATGAATTATTTTGGATGTCAAATATTAATTCACACTTCAATGTTATGCGGAAGAAGGTGAAAAGAATCACAGACATGGAATGTTGCAGTAATTGATCAAATTATGTATACAGTTGATGAAGACTATAGGTGTGGTCAAAAGGCTTTGGAAGTAGACCCTGCCAATGCAAGTTCAGGGGATTGCTTTGGATAGTGCATAAAAACTAAGTGTTTTCACTGAACAAACTATACTCTAACCTCAGCAGCTTGTGATGACACCTCTGAATTGTTCTTCAAGCTTCTCAATTCTGCACTTAAAATGTGATCTTCAACAAGCTCTCGCACAGCACTGATAATCTTCCACCTTTCAGCCTTTTTCTCAGTTTATTTAGAGCAGAAATTAATCCAAAGAAATCTGTTTCATAACACAGGAGATTAGCATAGTTACAACAGTCCGTAGTACGAGAAAGTTCTCAAGCTAACGAATGAGAGTATTATGCTTAAGCTAGAAGTAAAGAGCTGCTATTATTCAATCCCTACATTTGAAGCTTAGGGTGTAATTTCCAGAGAGCTTTTCTAGACAGTTACCATAGAAGGAATAAAAGAAGTTTCAGAAATATCTTTTAAAACTATTCTTTTAAAAGACAAATGTAATTTGCTTCTAGTTTCAAATCTTATTTTTATTATTTTTTGAATGGATGCTTGTCATTGACCTTCAACATATTTTGCTCTTGAGCCTTTTTTTTTAATATATTTTTAAAAATCTTTTCAGCTGAGTATGTAGAGTGAAATATGCAGTGGTGCTAAAATGAAGAGCTGATCCGAATAGACACAAATAAGTTCAGATGTCCTGAATTCATGCAATTACAAACAAAAATAAATCAAGTACAATTTGTGTTTACTTCTTTGCACTTCTTTGTTTAGCTTTGAGTGTAATGCAAATTGCAGAATACTCTTTAGAATTCCAAGTGCATCGCTGAGTAAAAATAGTCAGTGTTTGCATGAGGGGAGACAGGAATTTAAGATGATGCTTTCCTTTGTGTTTTTAAGCCTTTCTTGTATTAACTTGATGTAGATATTGAAAAATGTAATGTAAAACGTGCTGGTCATAATTATTTTGTTTTAAAAGTGTTGCTTTTCCCCTCTTGTAACAGGCACTATGATGCTAGAACTCCAGGAGAGAGTAACTGAACTGGAAAACTGGAAGGATGGCAAAGGCCTTATCATCTGTGGTGCAGGGAACACTTTTTGTTCAGGATCTGATTTGAATGTTGTCAAAGCAATATCCAATTCCCAGGCAAGTAGTGGTAGAAAGACTTTGGAGAAAAATGAGCTTTCTAGTTGTCTGAGGTCTCTTTCAAACAGAGGTGTTACACTGTGGTTATGCTGCGATTGTACATGCAAGTCACAGGAATGAGCTTTTCATGGTTGAAAAAATGCTGGCAGCCCTTTTAATCCACAATTTAAGTATTATGGTAATAGATTCATAGCCCTGAATTTCTGTATTAACATCTTTTTAGCCTTTTCTTTAAACAAAAAAAAAAGTCTTTTCAGTTTCTCAGAACATTAGATGGATTAGATTGTAAACTGACTCATAAAAAAAGTGTCTTTCAGTAGCTTCATCTTTGAAAGCAAGGAGAAGTAATCATTTCTCATATATTCTCAGGCCAGAAATAAATTTGAGTAGCATGGCTGCTATTGCAAGAACATTTCAATTTTGTCAGCAGAGTGTCTGGACCCGGATAAAAAGAGAGATGCAGTTCTTGTCCAGTTGAGCAATAGCGTTGATTGTGACCAGTTAGAGCAGTTGTGAGTAAGTTGGGCGTTGAAAAGGTAAGGGTTGGATGGCGGGTTTTCACTTATGCCTCCTTATGTTGACAACTTTCACATGTGCTGTTGTTTGTTTTTTTTTTTTTATGGGTTAATATATGGCTGTTGGCAAGGCTTGACTTCATTGGCAGCAAGGGAAGTGGGCCTTTCTGTAATACTCTCCCATCCTGATTTGAAATTGTGGTAACAGATAGGCTGGTGCTTTTCTATGCCCAGTTACAGGATTTGACCACACAAATTAGTCCTTATTGAATGGTTTAGTAAAAAAAATAAAAAATAAAAAATAAAAATAGTTTACCTAGTATTTTTCTTTAGTAATTGCTTCTGTTGATGAAATTAGGCATCTTAAAAAACCCTGTCTGAAGTATTTCTGGCCTGGTAACACAAGTAGGATGGTCCAGCTTTCAAAAGGTACAGTAGGCTTTGTTTCATCTGTGGAATACCCTGAGAGGTGTACTTTTCCTGATATGGGGGGCACTCTACCTTATAAATACATTTTTTGAGGAATTTTCATTTTCTGTGTTTATTAGCACTGCTCATTTTTGAAATAGAAATGTATCGGTGATTTTTTTATTATTATTATTGATCTTTTTTAGTCTGAGTTTTTCATTTTTTTATAGCATTGTAGAAACAGAAAGGGAGTGAAAACCAAGCATGGGCTTTCTTTTATCCACATCTGCAGTCTACGCTTTCTTTCAGACTTCTATGTTTAGTAATTCTCCATGATTCTGCTTCCATCCTCTCTTTGATGTTTAATATTCTGTCTGTATGTTTATGTAAGTTAGTTTGAGCCACTGCAATGGGAGATAAGGCTCCTAATCTTTACATGAGACCTAGCAGAGATACTGGGCATGAGGAAATATGTTGGTATTAGTTATAACTGTGTTGAAAACTTTCTCTGAGAATGTAGATCTCACACTAGGACTTAAATAAAAGTGCAAGTCATCAGAAATAATCTGAGAACAGTTAAACCTGATTGCTTTATGTTTCTTTTGGAGAGTTCAAATTATTTATTCTGAAGTGAAAGTTCCTTCACAATAGCACACTCCTAAACCATCTATTGGGATTTAAGTCTTTATTAAATAAAACTTTAATAGAATAGGGAATAGCATTTGCTGCTCTTTAGTCTTGCTGAACTCTGCTTTCTAACTTGCTGCAAATCAGAGAGTTTTGTTTTCTTTCAGGTTAAAAGAAGATTAAGTTTTCTATCCGCAAGTGTCTCTAAGGTGTTTTGTTTTGTTTTCTGTTTTGTGAGGCTGCTTTAGCCCGTAACTTTTAGCAATGACAGGTGATGCTCTTGAGTGAGGGCAATCCCAGACGTGTATACAGACTGAGAAGGGAATTTCGAGAGCAGCCCTGCAAAGAAGGGCTTAGGGATCCTGGTAGATGAAAAACTTAATGTGTGCTTGCAGCCCAGAAGACCAGCAGTATTCTGAGCAGCAAAAGTGGGGCAGCCAGCAGGGCGAGGAAGGGGATTGTTCCTCTCTTCTCTGCCCTTGTGAAGCCCCATCTGGAGTACTGCGTCCAGGCCTGAGGCCTCCAGCACAAGAAAGATGTGGAGCTTTTGGAGAGGGTGCATAGAGAGGCTGTGAGGATGACCGGAGTGTTGGAGTACCTCCAAGGCAGACAGAAGGAGCTGGGCTCGTTCAGTCTGGAGAAGAGGAGGCCGTGGGGAGACCTCATTGTGGCCTTTCAGTATTTAAAAGGAGATTATAAACAGGAGGGAAATGAACTTTAATGTAGGTATTTAGCAATAGGGCAAGGGGAAATGGTTTTAAACTAAAGGAAGAGAGACTTAGATTAGATATCAGGGGGAAGTTTTTCACAGTAACCTTATTTTATTTTATTCAGGAAGACTTTCAAATTATGTTGTCTGAGACTCAAGCTAGCCGATTTTGGGTTTTTTTCAGGGTGTTTTCTGTTTAGATATTTTTCCATATGATACACAGTAATTGGTCTACTAGTAGCTTACAGGAAGACCTTTATTTTTCTCAGCTCAGTCATAACTACATTCATCAAGCTGGCCTGTTCTGGCATTAATCTTTCTTTATATACATCTCGAATTTTGGCATTAACTGAAGTGGCCATCTTGAATGCAAGAACTCAACTGTGATGAATTGAAAGTGCCTTTTTCTGCAGAGCTTCTTTTCCAGCCGCATCCTTGTGGTTATAGTATGGGAACTGTTCAAGTACATTTGAGAACTGATACCATGGATAATTGTGTGAGTTTTGAACTTCCTGATGAGAAATGTTAAGGCAGCTATCATGGAAGATTTTATTATCTTTAATTTGGTGTGGAAATATTGCTACTGATCTTAATGGACACAGAAGGTGGCTGCAGTGAGTAACAAAAGCCACTGTTTTTAAACCAAAATACTGAATTGAAGCAGTATCAAGTTCAGAGCCATCCATGGTCCTATACAGACCTTTAAATCTCTTTGGATGTTTGCCTGGGAGAAGTGAGAAGAGGAAAGGCTGTAAAATTTCACATCGCAGAAACTTGCAATTGTTTTAATAGTGTCTTAATTCTAAATGAAATTCTAAAAAGTGATTGAGAGTTTTGTTTGTTTTTAACTCAATCCATATATGGTTTTTCTATATGTTTTTAAATAGGTTTTCTATTGGTGCTTATTGAGTTTGGGCTGGAATTTGAGCAAGATTAACCAAATTCAAACCTTTTAGAGTGAATATAATGAATACTCATATCTACTCTTTTTAATTGTGACACGTTAGAATTACTTATCATTTTTAAATTTTCTATTCTTTGTAGGATGGGATGAATATGTGCATGTTCATGCAAAATACCTTAACCAGACTCATGAGGTAATATATTTTCTTTACCCTTCTTTTAAAGTAATTATAATGATTGAAATTTGTTTTGGCTAACTCTTTAATGAGATGTTGAAGCATGTGATTTTGAATCCCAGAGCTTGTATTTGTGTATACTTATTCAGGTAAGTATTTGTGGATTGAAATTAAACTTTGACAATTTGCATTGTTAGCCTTTCCAGAGATTGGAACAGAAAAAATTAAAAAATAACCTGTAAGTTTGTATATGGAGGGACTGGGAGGTAATTAGAGTTAAGGAACTCAAGATCTTGGAAGCATCTTACTCGCTAGAAATCAGTTGTTCTTAAGAAACAAGCAGGGCTAGCTTATACAGCCTACGCAGGTAACATTTATCTAATGTATTTATTTAATCTTCCCACTTCATAAGGAGAACATATTCAGTTCTACCATCTGGTTCTTCTGTTGTTTTTTGTTTCTTTTTCTTTCCTTTAGATTAGGCTTCTTTTAAGAAATCACATTTTTATTGCGTGCACGTGTGGTAGGTTTTTGTTGTTTGTTTTTTTTTTTTTTTTGTCTGTTCAGGGCCCTGGAAAGATAATTATTTTTTCTTTTCAAGTAATATATATGAGAAAATGTTATAAGCTAACTTTATTTTGTAAAACTGCCCTGGAGACTGGTGACTTATTAATACTAATACTGTATTGTAAGGAATCCTCAGGATCAGAATTAGCATCCATTTGTATAAGCTGGCCTAAGTATAATAAAGATTGATGTGGCAAAGCGAAGAAAATGTATGAAGATTAAGACTTCACCTCAAGGGTTTTAACTTAGGGTATCTTACACTGTATTCCATTTGTGGTTCAGGTGGAGCACTAAATTGCTGTCTGGCCAAATCTATCTTACAGGGGATCAATTTCCATCAGAGAGAGCTGAGGCAAACTGTGGTCCTGAAGGAAGTGCCTCAAACAGATGACTGTGGATGTAGGATACTTGGACCATATCGTCTGGTTCCCTATAGACTATAGGAATAATGAGATTTCTTTCTCCTAGTGGGCTCCCCTGTGTGATTTATTGTGTAAAGTGTATTGCAATAAGTGGACTTGGGCTGTAAGAAATTGTTGGTGGTTCTATTAAGGTAGAAATAAAACCAAATACATGATTGTGGTTGGGAGGCTGACTTCTGAATGTATTTTTAACAGTGAACAATGAATTAAATGTTTCTTCATAGTAAAAATGAAACAGCTTTACCAGCGTGAAAAGTCTAGGACTAGTTATCTTTATTTTCTAGGTTACTTAGCTTATCCTAAGTCAGTCACTGTTTATTAGTATTAATTTCACAATTAGAGAACAGGAAGGATTTATCCCTATGTACTGTTCCTTCCTTCTGTCCTTTAAATTACCTTGAATGTGATTAAATACAGCATCATCAAAGGTAGCAGATTGTTGCTATCCTCAAAGGACGGTTTTGTCCTCTAAGAAGTTTTGTTGGTTGAGATGCTGCTGTTTGAAGAAGCTGCTGAGGTTGTTACGCTGAATCTCATTATTTTTAGATAACCCAGCTGTGCAGTCCTTATCTATTGCTCTATGTACTATATCAACTTAGCGTTTAGTCTTGTGTCACTGTTCTTCTTGCAGATAATCTTTTCAGGTATAATCTGTGGCATATATTTTTCCATAACATAATACATGATCTGCTTTGCTGTGATTCTGTTAGCTACTTCTGTCTTGCTGCTTCAACACGAGAGCCTGAATTAGTTGTGGAATAATTGTTTCTGTGTAAGTGGAGTTGGTATTGTGCCGATTATCTGCAAAAGATATAGTTATTTGAATAAGATGGAGCAGTATGTTTTTCTGAGCTTCTGCTATAGAGATAGTTTGTCTGAATCCTTATTTCTAGAACTTCATGTGTGAATTTTGCTCACAAAAATCTCTTGCTTAGGTTGCCATTGATCAGCATTGCACTAGTCCAAGGAAAAGCTCTTGGAGGAGGAGCAGAACTTACCACAGCATGTGATTTCAGGTAAAATTAACAGTTTGAGTAGTCACCACGTTGCTTTGACAACTTAATGACTGTACCTATGAAATGTAGGAAGCATTAGGCACTGCTTTTTCTTGGAGTCATGTCTGTGGATTCCAAGGTATTAGGAATTAGGCCTATTTGCTTGGTCAGTAAACTTCAGGAAGCTCCATCTTTTCCTGTGATAGTATGAAGGAAAGATGTTTTACTGCTGAGTTATATAGCTAGAATCAGTGTGTAAAACAAGAGCAGTGAGGAACTTTAAGAACTATCACTGAACTATCACTGAACTATCACTCTTGTTACAGCCTCTGTATTGCAGCATTATAAATACTTGGTAAAAGGTGTCTTGTTTGACAGCTGTAGTATTGGCTGGAATGCACCTCAGAGTCCTTTGCAAGTCCACTGACAGAAAGTGGATCGTGCTATCCCTAAAGAGGAGTTTAAGGAATATAAGCATAATGAAATGGAATCTTTTGGCTTTCTGAAATATATACTCTACTCTTACTCCAGCTATGTTGTTTGACATACTCTATCATTATAATCATTGTCAAGTAGCTCTTATTTGCATAAGTGAGCAGCTGCAGTTCCTTTAATGCGCTGCCATAATTTTCGCAATAACTACAGTTGTTGATCAATTTTCCACTGCTTTCTAACACACTCATCCAGTGCAACTAAATAATAGCAATTCAGAAGCAGCAAATGGGGCTTAATTAATAGCAGAAACAAGCTAGAGAAAAATACTGTGTGCTGTTATTGCTCCTGAATTCGATGATTTCAGTACTTGGCAACAGAATCGCAGTTCTTTTGAGAACTATGAGCATATATTACTGGAACAGAAATTCTGTCTTGAATCAGGAGATGCCAAAAGAGGAACCTGAGAATGAATCAGAGAGGTTTGGTTTTTATCTTGAATAAACTGGTCAGAGAGAATGAGTGAGTTGTGGCTGCTTTTGATTCTCAGTTTTCGACTGAGAATATTTTTCACTGTTAAGCTACCAAAATGTTTGGTCCTGGCCTGAAAAACTTTGTTTATCTATACCAGTCTGTTCTGCATTATTTATGTTGATGTTGTTGAAGTGATTCACTTGAATGAAAATGGCTTATATTCCTTCTTAGAAATGTGTTCTGGTAACGTGTTACAATCTGTACTGAAGTAGAAATGTGGACAAATTCAATTTTAAAATAGCTGATGTGGTTTAAGATATTATTGGTGTTAATAGACTGTTCTTCCAGTGGCAGTTCTTGTGGTTGTCTCTTTATTCTATTTTCCACCAGCTCATTTAAAATTGGATTAGGTAGGTCTTGCATGAACTTTGGCAACTTATTGCTGACACAAGAGCAGTGATGGGAGGAGAAAGTATCTTAGGTTATTCCACCTTCTATCTGGAAGAGGATGTTTTCTCAAGGCATCTTCAGTCTTAGCTTACTTATGGAGTGTTGCAGTGTGGCTCTTCATAAGAAGCAAGATCCTTTTAAGATCATAAACACACAATTTGTTTTTTAAATTGTTCTCTAGCCAAGCATGAGGTCAATAAAATCCTTTCAGGCTTTTTTTTTCTGATATGAAAATTAGGAAGATGAAGCTTCTGTCACTGTAATTATCTCACTTGTCTATTCCTGTAAATCTGAGCAATGTAAAACCATGCATGTGTCAAACTTGTTTGGGTAGCAAAGCTTTTTAGTAGTTTCAAGAAATCTAGACTTTCTTCCAGCGTGCCACTGCTGAACATTTTCTCTTCTGAATCTGTGAAGGCACCTGGAGGATTCTGCTGCCTACCGTCGGTGTATGTTGCAGTTCTGCTCAACACTGCAGCCATTTCAGTGAAGTACACAAATGCTTGTGATGCTGAAGCTTTCACCTGATTCAGTGATGCAATTTTACAAAAAAGTTAAATGAATTCTATGTGTGGAAACCTGAAATATGTCATATATTTGCACAGTGCATGAAGTTAAGGAGCATGGAGTTTGCAGATTGGCTAAGGAATTTGAGGAAGACTTGCTTACAGTGGGTTTCTGGGCAATTAATTAATGATTAGGTATGGGGCAGAAAGTTTGATAATGAATCTGTCTGTACAATTAGCAGAACATGGTAATCTCTGAGCATATTAATATCAGTAGGCTAGCAGCCAATAGCCAGGAAAGCTAATTTTGTGTTCTGAACTGTCCTATTTCACACTGTTGCCTTTGAGAAATCTCACTGCTGTAATCTCACTGTGACAATCTGTGTAGGTCTTCTTGTTACTTGTGCAGCTCTGTAAAAATCCATCTGTACCCCTCTTGGCAAATGGACTTCACTGTACCTCAGCGTGTTTGAAAAATACACTTCCCTGGCACCACCCTTTAACCAGGATAGAGACATTGCAGTTCCATGTGAGTCCAGTGTAAAAGGGAGTATCTCCAGGCAGAGAGCAGGAGTAAAAAGATGAAAAGCCGCCCACGTCTTGTATCACTAATGTCAAAATGGTTCATCGATAGAAGCCGAAGTATAATTGCCCTTTTTAGAAAATAAGTTAATCAACTGTAATTTCTTGAGGTGGAACTGATTTGGCACAGTTGAATCACAACGGCCCAATTTCATTGTTGTTGTTTGTGCTTAGCCATATTTTTACCTCATAAAAAGCACCAGTGATTTAAAGAGGCATTTGTTTTCTGAGCAGTCTCTTGCTGTCTTTAGCAATGGCAGAATCAAGCTTTTACAAGGAAAGGAGCTAATACTGGTAGTAATGCATTGATACCATATTGGCCTTGCTGCATTTTAATCAGGTGTTTTCTGTATTTTTGTGAAACATGTAAGCATGCTCCTTAGTATTTTAAGGTGATAGGTGTGTTCCATTAGACACATAAGAAATGCACTGAAATGCACTATTATTGGATAGCTTTCCTTGTGTTCTTGTAATGATTAGTTCATGTACTTTTACAAGCATGAATTAACTGTAATTTACTCAAAATGATAGGAGCAGAAGAATACAGACGCATTATAAATGTAGGCCCACTATGACTGACTTCTCAGTTGTAGGCACTCATCCTTTTATTAGTTTACAGCTCATTTGTTGCTCCTTTAAAACAACAACAAAAAAAACCCCATCAAAACAAAAAAAGAGTGCCTCAGTACTGAAGAGAGCATGATATGAATGGTACAGTGTTACAGGAGGCAATTCACACATTCATGAGTTCTTGCAGAATCCAGGCTGACTTTACCACACGTGACTCCAGAAATAACATAGCTGCACACTGTCAGGGACAGAATCGGGAGCTAAATCTAAGAATGTGTTCTCACAGCTTTAGGTGCTTACTGGATGCCACCGATCACTTGTTTAGCTATATTTAAGTTCCCTCTCACATTCATATGTGTGAGTGTGTGTGTATATCCACTCATAAAATGCCCTTCAAATCAGTTGGCAATTTAAAAATTTCATTGCAGTCATGCACCACTTCACGTTTTTAGAACCTTGGGAGGTTTCTTATTACGATTTTCTGATGAATTTTCAAAGCAATGGATTATAGAAGCAAACTGTGTGAAACATTTAAGAATGCAGTTCTTATTTTTGACCTTGAATGTTTGGCATCTCATTAAGTAACCACAGTACTACTAAAAAGGGACACAAAAATCTGTACGTCTATGGATTTGTATTTTCTTTATTACCATTTTTGATTGGATTTTGAATCTCACGCGTTTACAGTCTTCCACCCAGAGGATTTTTTAAGTATTTTTTTTTATGTCTGCAGTTCAAATTGACCACTGATTTAACTAGAAATATAAGTAACAACAACATAATGTGAATTTGAGTTGAAGTTTTCTTTCTGAAGTCATCTTTTTGTAGAGATTTACTTCATTCAATTTTTTTTTTTCTTTAGGAGGCCAAACCATCTTATTGTGATTGAATGTGATTTTTGTTTTCAGCATCTATTTACACTACCTTTAACACTAGGCAACCTCATGTCCTTTTTGTGTACGGCTAATGCCATGCAAGAATAGTAGAGATAGCCCAGACAGTGAAAAACAAGATAAAATAGATTTTAGGGAATGCAGAGTTGGATACATGCTAACTCCTGCTGAGATACCAGGCTGTCATTTCGCTGTGGAGAAGCATTCTAGGTTCAAGAAGAATTAGTTCAGGAAAGGTAGAAATGCAAGGAAATCATCTATTACAACTGCATCTGTGAAGTGATTCATCCCCAGTGTAGATAAAACAGCCTCCAGGTATTTGACACTCCACTGCTGATTTTCACTACCAAAATAATCTTCCTTCCCTTATTTTTTTCTTTATATCAGATACCTCCACAAGTTGATTAATGTAAAGTCTGGGAGACACTTAGGTATTCAAGTCTACTGACTATGAGGTGGAGTTATACTGAACTATGATTTCAAAAAAAGGGCAAACTGACTGAACAATTCATCTTGATGGCGGAGGAGTAGAGTGTCCCTGCTGCTCTCCTCTGCTCACTGCTTACTCATGTGCCAGGTACCACTGAAAATGCCTGTATGAGTCAATTATCAAACCTAAAGTAATGGAAAGGCTAGATACTTTTTGTTTCTGGAGTGAGTGATTTGCAGAAAGCTAGAAATGACTAGAACCAGTGTAAAGGTGGAACTGGGCATCTAGGAGAGGATGACAATCAGGAGAGGATGGCAATCTTTTGGCTTTAGGGAACTCTTAGGTTTTTGCCTCAGTTTTGCCCTAGTACTTCCTGACTTATCTAAAATCGTGTAATTGTGTAATAAAGAATGCAGACTCTTCAGACCTGTAAACATGGGTAGATTCAGCTTCTTCCTTTCTGGATTCTATGGTTTGTAAAAAATGAGTTGTTACTGCTGTAACTCATCAGTTACAGTACGGAATAAATAAAATTTTAAATTCCTACATTAAATTCCTATTTTCCTTAAATTGTTGTGTGTTTAAGAACCTATGGTTGAACGTACCACCAGTTAGTGATCTGAATCTGTCTTCACTTCCTCATCAATGTAACTGATCTGTCATATTAAAAAGTTAAAAGTTGGAGAAGCCAGGTTACTGTTGAATGTCAATGTTATCACTGTCTTTTTACTTAAGCCTTTTTGACATGTCCTTGTGACACCACTCCCCCAATTCTAAAAAAATAAAAATAAAAGAAGAGATGAGCTCTGAATTCATATTATATCTGGAAAACTTGAAACAGCCACTGTGATCACTTTAAATAAATAAATAAATAAATAAAAAAGCTTCAGTTCATTGGTGTAGCATCCTGACAAAGCGGCAACACGTTACTATTTAATCACCAGTGACATAAAATGATCTTGTTGCTGTAGTCAGAAATTGCTGGGTAGGATGTGCAAATTCAGCATCACTCAGAGCTGAATTTCAGTGTGCCTTGTTCTCTTCAATCTTGCAAAGGTTTATTAGTGTGATGTCATGACAGTTTTTAGATCCCTCAGTGCTGAGTGTTGCAGAAGTGTGGTGTATCAGGCATATCCTCAGGTATCAGAGCGGTTCAGACCTTTCAACTCCTAGGGTCAATATTGAGAAACTTTGTTACTTTCCTATCAACTGAGTTTAGTAGACCAAAGTGAATTTTGCCTGTTTGACATTTCAGATGCCAATCTGAATTTTTTAAAAACTCCCTCTCCCCTTTTACATATCAGAAACAAAAGCTTTTGAGTTTCGTCCAGGAGTATTTTGTTTGACTTTCTTTGGTCTTGATAAACATATATGACAGAAATAATGATTTGGGAAATGGAGGTTATTAATATAGGTTATTAATATGCTGAAAAAAAAAAAGTTACTTATGAATGCCTGTTTTTCATTTAAAAAAAAATCTTGTAGAATATTACTGTGGATCTTTTCTAATGCAAATTTTCTCTTCAGTCTGAAAAGCATATCTGGTGTTGAAAGCCTTTATTTGAATGAAATCCAAACAACTCTAGTTCCTTTCTCAGAAGAAAAGACAGGTAATATTTTAGGTTTCTAGCATGAGTAATTTTTATGTGAGCCTTATTTGGCTTTCACTTGCTTGTGTTTTTAGGTTTTGGCAGCCTATAAAGAGTAGCTGAAACCTGCTTCATGGGCAAGACCAAAGCCCTATGTGAAGATGGAAACTACTCAAAATAATTGTGTGATAATGGAGGTTGCAGTGTAACTGTGGCTGGGACCCATTGAACTGACACCAGGGTAACAGAAATAAATCATAGCTGGGAATTAGGAGAGGAAGAGAGTAGGAGGGGCATCAGAACTTAAGAGAGGGACAATGTGGTGGAACCCATGGTACGTACTATACAGCTTTATCACAGCTGTAGGGAGGGGAAAGGGATCCAGGCACCACATTACAAATAACGGACCTTCAGTCCCACATTGTTGTTCTGGTGATTTGTGGTAGATTATCAGAGTTCATACCTCACACTTCAGTGACGTTACAGTCCCTGGAATAGCTATCTGTTTTGTTTTCTTTCTTCCATATACTTTTATAACATGCTGTATGCACGCTTTCATAAACCTTTTCAAAGTCTCCTGCTGCTTTCTTGGTCTTCCAGGTTACCTTGAGTGCTCAGGCATGAGAACGAGGATGAGGGACCAGTTCCACATCTTGTATAACTTTTCCTTCACATTGCACCTTGTAACAGGGCCACATGATATCTGCATGTAGCATATCGTGGTGGGCAGCATGACCTGCTGTGCCAGAGCTGAGCAGCCTGGCCAGCCCTCTGCTTTTACCCCAGCACTTCTGGGGTGTGTGAACCACATCTGAACCTGGGAAATGGATTGATTCCTTTGAAGTTAGGCCAAATAATTTTCCTTCCTGTCAGCTTTCTGAAAAATGACAGGAGAAAAAAAGAAAAAAAATCCCTCTTTTTTGCTTCCTTTAATACTGCATTTGGAGTTTTAATCAGTTATGCTTTTTGGGTGCCTATTTCTTGCCATGTGAACTGTCATCTAATTCAATTTTTCATTCCTGTTACAGAAAAAAAAAAGACTCTGTAATTTCCAATATTGAACTTCATTTATACCTTTTAGAACAAATATAATTTTAATAGCAAGCTCTTCTGTATGAAACCACAGGCAAGAAAATGCCAGCCTGAGGTAAAAAATAGAAAACAAAAATAGATCTAAAACCCTTAATTCTCAGCTACTGGCTGAACCTTCATCCTTAATTGACTTTTGGGAGATTCTGTTTCAGAAGGTGATTAGAAGAGCCATCACCATGGATTGCAGCAAGTATTAGAATAAACATCACCTGTAGAAGAGTTTTGGGTGGCCCTGTCTACCTTTCCTCGATGAGGCTGATTCCTTGGGGGGTATTTGCAACAACTTCTCTCCTTGCATTTTTTTTTTTTTTTTTTTTTTCCCATAATCTCTTTCTAATTAACAGTCTTTTTGGCTCTGTTTTACCCTCTTACCTCTGATCAGGGAACTGTTTGAGAAATAAAACTTTTTCCATGTTCCAGTCATTCTTATGCAGTCATGTTCTGGACTGGTTTTGGTCTGCTTTAAATCCTGTTATTCAGTAGACCTAGTAACAGTATTGCTTTTGTGCTTCTTCCTCCTGAAACTAGTAATCTCTTTGAGTTGGCCCTGTACTTTTTGGAGGCTCACCTTCCATTGAATGCCTCAAAGTTTGGGCAATAGATGACAGAATTACCCGTACCATTTTAGTTGACTCTGAGTTGACGTGAGAAAGCATGATAGGATTGTGGTTAAAAACAGTTAAGTTTCCCCATAAATGTGCTTCTCATTGTTAAGGTCTATCAGCTCTGGGAAGTGGACTCAGGTTCCCTAGCCAACTCAGAAGTCTTAGCTCTTCCACAAGATAACACATCTGTAACGAGGAGTCTATTTCTGGGTCCAGGTTTTGAGCTTAATTCTTAGAATTCTGAAAAATGCATTGGAAAAATCTGACTGGAGGGCAGCAACAAAGTTAAAGGCAATGCATGCTGGCAAAATGTGAGATATTTTCTCTTAGGCTACTTTATGTGAATATTGAGCAGGGGGAAGCGGATGCACTAAGCGTGTTACAAAATAATTCTGTAACTATAAATAACATACTGTATAATCTGTAAGGCAGTTTGAAAAGAGCTGTAAGAAAAGTGAGCTCCCTTGCTGGTGAGATTTGTTATGCTGTCCTTAAGCCTACTCCTTTGACACTGAGTTTTAGAAAGTACGTAGAACTTTCTGTGCTTGGGAGAATCTTTTTTATTTTGGTTCTTGAATATAATTTTAATGTATTTAAATCTCAAGTAAAGAAGAAGAAGTGTTTGTGATTTCTTTTTTTTTTTTTAATCCCTGCAAGGATTTGAGAGAGCTGACTGGATCTACATCTTTCCATTGCGTTCCTGTAGTGAATAGTACAGATTAATGTTTATGAGCAGGAGAGATGATTAATATGCACAATGTCTTCTGACCCCGGTGAAATTGGAGATTGCAGAGCAATATTGAGCCATTATACATGCATAAGAATGTGGTTTCTCCAAACTCCTAAACTGTCTTCCCTTTACACTCTCTACTAGTTACCATTTAGGTATCTGTCATGAGTATATTTATGACAAAAGGATTTTCAGGAAGAGCAAAGATTTGAGAGTTTGTTTTTATGTCAGTCTGCATGGACTGTCGTGGTCAATTCCTTTGTTTTATCAGTTTTAGAGTATTTTCGTTTTAGAAATCTCTCTTCATGTTATCACTGCTCTGAAGCAGCTATTGCTGTGATGCTTAATTGTTTTATTTGTGTTGGGCAGAAACATGAGAGGCTCTCCATGAGACAGAAGATATGAGAGAGGAGCAGAGGGAATTAATACTAGTAAGTTGTGCTGTAAAGCACTAAGCAATTATGGCTGATCGATACTTACTGCACTGTTAGTTTGAAAAATCTGCTAAACATAATTAGCAAGGAGTCATTCATTAAGTTTATAATCGGGGCTTTTTGATCTCTTTAAAGCCTGTGAGATTGAAGGACAGGTGAAATTATGACTAACTATTCTCAGGATGAATCAATTTCTTAGTCTTTTCAGGAAACTGAGATGTTTTCTTGATGACAGTGTGTGTAGTAACATAGCTGAATTTCAGAAAAATCTTTAGCTGTTTTATGTGGATAATCCCTTGATGGAGTAACCTGGATAATTATTTGGTGGTGTAGTGGTAAAGAGACCTTGCACTATAGGGCTTACTTTTTGGAGGAGACAGTCTTATTTTAACAGCATCTGTCAGGAAAGCTGAAACAAGGACAGGAAACTTCTTCATCAGCTTTGCTGACTGCCTAAATTACTTTGGTGTTATACTGCATATTTCTTCTGCAGAATATTCTTCCTGCAATACCTTCCTACTTCAGCATGCATTGCAAAAATAACTAGTTAATTTGACTGTTGTTTTAGTAGGACTTTCATAGAACTGTGGAATAGTTCAAGTTGGAAAGGGCCTCAAGTCCAGCGTTGCCATAATAACCATGGAAAGCTTGTGTGTTAGAATATGGAACAAACCTAAAACTTGGTTTGTTTGTTAGTTTGTTTTCCATTAAAAATGAAACTGATAAAAGTATTCCTAGCCTTTCTAATAAGATTTATAGTCCTGAGAATATTTTGAGAGACTAAATACTATTCAAGACAAGTTGTCACTAATAGAACATGATATTATTATTTAATTGCAGTGTATTAAATTTCCAAGTAAGGTCTCCATTGGTATGAACTGAGCCTTCCCTTTATCAGTTATATCAGGCTTTGTGTGCCTTTGTGAAGATGAATATGAACCACTGCCTTGACAAGTCTTATTTTCACAATTATACTCAGAAATTGCTTTTGTTGTTAAAAGATTCTGGAGGAGGTAGGCACGAGTTTTATGGCAAGATGCCACAGAACGTTCGTATACAAGGCCTTAAGAATTTGACTTTGTAATATCTTAATGCCAAGAACGTTCCACAGTTTCTTGCATGCATTAACATCTGAACGTGTGGGCAGGGTTCAGATACATTGACTGGGGAGATGTGTGGTATCTGAAGTATTGTTCTGACTGAGATTTGATGTGCAGATATCAGAAGTTGATTGAGCATGAGATCAGCAGGGCCATTCCCCTGCTAAAGAAAAATGGGAGAAGTCAGTTAATATCCAAACTGCAGTTATGTGCTGCTATGTGAACCATTCAAAGTAGTATGCAGTGGCAGCAGTGCTTGACTGCTTTTTTGATGGCCTTGCCCAAGCTTCAGGCTGACTGCCCTGATTGTAGGTTTGCTTGGCCCTTTTGTGGCTATAGGAAAAACATTAATCTGTTTGTTGGCTGAAGGCCCTCTTACACATTTGCATCTCCTCAGGCACAGATGGACTCTGGTTTTCATGTTCCAACATGGGCAGTATGGGAGAATTCCATCTACTCAGATCCTATAGTTTGTACTGCACTTTAGAGACCTGTGGCAGTTCTTTTTCCTCCTGTGAAAGAAACATATGGCTTCTTTCTTTTAAGGAAATACTCTTGCATCCAACTGCCCGCATTTTACCTCGTCTAAAGTTTTGTTTTTCAGCCATCTACTTTAAAGCTATTTTCTTTGCAAAGCCAAAGATGTAGTATGCTGTCTGGAAGATAATACTTGATCTATGCAGTGTGAGAGACCAAGCTGAAGTAAAAGACTTTTGGTCCTAAATCAGGGCTTTTGTTACACAGATAAAGGAACTGGTAGTTTATTTATTATTCTGATGCTCTAAGTTCAATAGATGCAATTCTCCCTTACTTTATTTTAAGTTACTGCTCTAAAAAACCTTAGTTGGCTAAAAATGCCCAGTCTTTTGCACATCTTTGGCAGATTTTGTGCATTAAGAGCAGTGCTCTTTTCTTCTTTTTTTTTTTTTTTTTTTTTTTTTTTTTTTTTTTTTTTTTTGTGCATTTTGCAAGCATCAAGAGAAGGGAAGTCAGAGTATGGATATTACCTGTGTAACTCTGTCTGCTGCCTGAGTCACAGACACTGGCTGCAAGGACCCACTATCAATACTGGGATCTTCTGTGCCACTTGGGATGATGGAAAAGTGTAAGGAAGGTGGAGTGAGACTGAGGCAAAGTGTGCAGGTGAGATGATGGGGTGGGGATTGTATTTTGGGGAAGTTGCAGTACAGTAAGGGAAGAAGTGGCCAATGGACCCAGGACTTTCAAGCTCACTTATAGTTTAATGTGGATTTAAGAGCTAATGCAACTTCTGTTGGTCCTATTAGTACTTACCAAGCAAAGATACAAAATCCTGAGCTAGTTACTTGTGAGCTTTTATCACTTGCAAGCAAGGTCCTCAAATTTTAATGCCCACGTAGTGAAACAGTTTCTGTTTGCGTAATTAATGCCATCCACAGGCAATGTAATGTCTGACCTCTAACAAATTCTAGAACTTAAACTTTCCAGCTGCATTTATTTTAAAAAGCTGCTGTGGCTATCTGTCAGCGTTGCTCAGTTGTTGCTTAATTTAACAAGAGTTAATTTAGCAGATGGCGTATTGATAAATGTGTTAGAAAAACATATACATTGGCAAAATTTTACTGAATTGTGTATTAACTTTGTGCTTCTATTGTTTGTTGGTTAAAATAAATGTTCAGCCCTTGGTTACCTTCTTTCTGTTACCATTGTCCTGTTGGCTTTTTTTTTTCTTTAATATGTTTCTGTGCTTAAAATACTTGTATATGTGGTTTGGATTGTTGTCTGAAAGCTTTTGATGTCAGTACTGCATTCTTGCTGGTTTCACAGAGTACTGAGCATCTTAAGACCTTTGACTGTTTTTAGAGTTATGATTTTGTAAATAATAATAATAATAATAATAATAAAATTTAAAAAAATCACCTTACAGATTTACCAGAATGTATAGATTTATTTCATAGAGTTACCAAAATGTATGGAAAAAGTTAGCTAGCACATTTGGTCAGAGAACCATATGACCCAAAGGCCTGTTATTTGTGTTGACTGGAGATTTGAGAGGAAGTGGTAGGAGGCCAAAGTATGTGTGGGAGAGATGAAAGTGAGCTCCTGCAGTTCTGGCTGCCTTCTCCAGGACAACTTGAGCTGAGAACCAGGTGCTGCAGCCCTGTGTGACGCTGGCTGCTTCTCTCCTTGATGTGTCAGTGTCAGGACAGATCATAGGAGAAGACTGGAAGTAAAGATCTGTGTCCTTATATGACACTGAGAATCAAGCAGGGTTGAGAATGAAATCCAGGTTGCTGACAGCATGTTTAATGTTTTAGGCATCCTTTTTTCCATCATGGCATTCAGAAGCATAGTGGCAGAAACTTTTAAAATGCATAATGTGATATTTGTCATTAGTGCCTTTGCTTTGTCAGAATGCTGAATTGAATTCAAATCCCAGAATTTCAGTAGATGTGGAAGTGAGGGCCAGCACAGACTGTAAAACAGTTTGTATTCTACCCAAGAAGCTGATTATACCTATTGGAACAGTTCAGTAAATGGAGTGCTATAAAAAGCAAATTTGAAAAACTTAGAGAATACATTTCAGTTTGCATTACATTTCCAGCCTTCATTGTGTATGCTCTATCTTCAAGTAGCTGGAAGGTGCATTAGTGCAGGAAGCATCACTCTTAGCTCAAAAGGAGCACTGTCTTTAAGGAAGCAAGTGTGCCTGCTCAAGGATGGGACTCATTTGGCTGCCTTGGTAATGGCAAACATGGTGTTTTTCTCACGTGCATTTTTGGTGATGTGATGTGATGTGACAGTCAGTTTGTGGCCACAACAAGATGTCCGTAAAGGAATCCTATCGAAGGTGTGGAGGGTTTGTAACATTTAGTGGATCTGAGAACACTTTAAGATGCAGAGCAGGAGTATTTGCTGCAGCTCGTTTGCTTCAGACAAACCCAAAATTGGATGTGGCCCCTGGTAGCTGTGCTCTCTTCCTAGAGGTGTTGTAGTGTTTGTAACATGGGATTATAATGTTCTTAGAGAAGGTTTGTGCTGCTCTTTAGTGCTTCTATTGCCTTTTCTTCTGTGTTTTAAGATACAAGAATTTCACTGTTCTGAAGGATGTTTCTCTGCTTCTGAAGTCCTTCAGTTACATTGTATACAAATTGTGTTTGATAAATGTTTTTTTCAGCATTGTCATGCAACAGATTTTCATTTTTTTTGGGACAGAAGAGGCATGTGTACAGGATCCTCATTGTACAACCTTCCCTTGGGATGTAGGAGACCCAGATTTTAATTCTCTTGACCTAGAAGAGAAATACAGACATACTAAGTCACATCAGAGACTCATTTTGTATTCATCTCCTGTTGTGTTTCAGACAGGGCCAGTAATAGATGAATAAGCTATAAACAGCTCAAGAATAGAATGGTGCTTCTGTCTTTTTATGTCTGCATCTTTGTGTTTAGTAGCATTTGATGTACTTTTTGTTACATAAATTCGTCTAACGTTAGATCAGATCTTCGTGTCTCAGAAGACAGACTCAACTCCTTTCATAAAACAAAGAGGGAAGTATTTATGCAAGGCTGCAGCTGGTGGTGTTTCAAGGCTGGTTCCAGGCAGCTTAGCAGCAACCTTTGCCTTTCGAAATGTGCAAAATCTGAGCTCAAGTCTCCTTCACTTCCCTGAGCAGAAGGATTGGAATTGTGCAGAGTAACTAAATGGAGAGAGTGATGGGTGGTTTCTAAAAGAAGTGACATAACTTAGGAGAGGATTCATAGTTGAAAAGCCTGAAAACCACAGAAACCTTTCTTAAGTTTGAAGACAGGCAGAGACTACATTTACACCTTCTGTTGACCACTTAGTTTTCTCTGAGCAGCTTGTTCAAAGGTACGGTATAAGGAGAGGTGAGTGAGAGTGAGAGGTCTCTCACTTCCTGTGGGAGTCTGGAACTTGCAGCCAGACATTTATTTTCCTTTCAGCTCATTTGGTTTCATTTTCTCTGAAGAGGGTGACAACTAAGCAGGTTCACATATTCTTTCCCACACAGTAAATTCTTTTTTCTTCTTGATGGTACTGAGGGATTGACCATGCTTCTAACATAAAATTCAACTTTACATGTGAGCTTCCAACTGCATTGACAGAACTTACCAGATGAATCCATGCAATTTCCCACAGTGTGTTCACTGACATGTCTGTCCCAATGTGCTTACACAATCTCAGATTCAACAAACATGGCACCACCTTACTCATCCATTGTGGCTGTGTTATGTGGCTGCCTACAGATCATCTAGCATCGTCTGACTCGCTGTGTATGACCACTTCTTTTTTTTAATGCTTTGTGTTGCTCAGCACAGCTAGAATTAAGCCCTTAATAATGTTTTCATTATTGCTTTCCCAGTAGGACACAGGGTGTCAGCAAATTGCAAAGTAAGCTGCACCAAGAAAGGAATTTTGGAATACTTGCAGAATTTCAACAGGAGAGACTTGAACCTCTTGGGGTTTGCTGCATTTGGGAAGCAGTTGCTCATGTTAGCTAAAAGCCTTTCTTCTCCTGCAACACCATTCTCTTCTTTTTGTCACATTAACCTTCCTCCACTATCTCCACAAAGTGGCCTTCATGCAATCTGGCATGTCAGCTGTTGCCTTTGTGCATTGTATTGGGGGTGGGATAAAGTGTTGTAAGCTCTTCAGCCCTGGTGCTTTGTAATACATCATGAATGCTGATAATGCTCTCATTAAGAAAAAAGGAAAAAAAAGCAACCAAACAAACTCACAATTAACAATAACTAAGCAGATTTGGGAACAGTGAGTTTCCAAAAGGAGTTCCACTTTCAAAGAAGATTTTCTTTTTCTTCCCCTTTTTAAAGCTGTTCGACTTGGTATTTTCATTATAGAAAACTGCACTGTTAGGAAACACTCATGTAGATATTAGTATTACATGCTTTATCTTCAAAAAGCCAGTTAGTATTTGGATGGAAGTTAATCTGCCTCACAAGTATAATTCACAACCCTTGTGTTAGAAGTAGCAGCAAGCAACCACACTGCAGAACCATATCTTAAGAATGAGAAGTACTGGCCTGCTTCTGTACATCTGTCCTTCGTGTTTCTATTTTGAGAGGCTTTTTCCACTAACCCAGTGTGTCAGTATGAATGCCATGCAGAGAGTACCATCCACTGCAGCAGAGCTCCTTCAGGGAGAGAGCTTAATCAACCCTGAGGTGAGTTCTTAAACAGGGAAGGTGACAGACTGTGGAAATGAAATAAAGATGTGAAATATTTGAAAACAAGAATGTGAGACTATCTCCTGGAGAGGAGCAATTCTATTGCACACCGTAAGGCATAAGCAGAATTCTGCTACACATTGTGTGGCATAAATAGAACATCCATCCTGACCTCCCTTACTGCAGTGAGTACTTGAAAAATCAAACTCGGGTGGACTCTCTAAATTAGACCAACAACAACAGAAAACATAATGAAGCACCAGTGATGTAAAAATTAAGATTTTACAGCTCTGGCTGTAATTAGCAAACTGTCATACTGCATTATCATTTGGAAGCAGAAGGGAGGAGATGGAGGAGTGAATGCCAGAGAGCTGAAAGCTGAAGTCACAGCTCAGACTGACCTCTGAATGTCTGTTTTTCATTGACAGGTTGATGACGCCAGGCAGCGAGATTCGATTTGTCCATAAGCACATGGGCCTGGTGCCAGGCTGGGGAGGAGCCGCCAGGCTGGTGCAAATTGTTGGCAGTAGAGCTGCCCTCCAGCTGCTGAGCGGGGCTCGTGGGGTGGACCCTGAGAGAGCGCTGCATCTCGGGCTGTCACAGGGGACCTTGTCTTCTTCAGATGAAACTGAATCACTAGAAGAAGCTCGAGCCTGGCTGAGTCAGTACACAGAGGGTCCAGCTAGTGTGATTCGAGCTGTGAAAATGGTGGTCACAGCTGGAAGAGAACTGCCGCTGGAAGCTGCCTTAAGGACAGAGAAGGATGTTTTTGGAACTGTGTGGGGTGGGCCTGCCAATTTGGAGGCATTGGCTAGAAGACAAAAGCATAAGTGATTGTCAATATATAATAAATATTCTTGATATTTTACACACGAAGCTTTCACCAAAGCAGATAATAGATTGACTCGTTTAGTGCCACTTTAAAGGAACAAGTTCTTAACATTCCTGTCATTCATGTCTGGCAGACATATTTGGTGTGCAACCACACAGTAATCCCCAGAAGATCCCTTACTGTTTTAATCACCTACTGAATGAAGATTAGTGAAATTCCTATGTAAAGGTAAACACTGTGCTTAGAATAGAATCTAATTATTTTGGAATGAAGCTGAAGATTATTTTCTTTGGAGTAATTTTGTTTTTTCTAACTGGTATAGAAATGAATTGTGTGAGAGATTAGAGGTTTCTTTATTTACAGAACAGGTGTGCCCAAAGCTCTAAAAGCTCTAAAACCTTAAAGCAACTTTGAAGCTTTGATAACTGGTAAGAGTATCGTTTTTCATCTTCAGTCAGTTCTTGGTATAATTGTTCAGAAAGTATACAAGGATGTGTTACTTTTTAGGTTTTTGGGTTTTTTTTTTAGAGAAATTGTTCTAACTCACCCAAGAGCTTGTAGACTTTATTTGCTGTTGTGGATCCGGATCTTTAAGTGCATTTAGGTGTCTACTCACAGCTTTGGAAACCAGCTACCAACAAATGCATCTGTGCATTCCCACAGCATTGGTCTGTGTTGCTGGGCACACGCAAAGCTGCTGACATCATTTTTCACTTTGAATCTTCTTGAAATTTTAGAAGATTATGGTGTATAATGCTCCCAAATGCGATTTTTTTTTAAGCGAGATGCTCTCGGTACTTCAGCATTCATGGGAGACGTGTCTGGAAGGACTTGTTTTCCTATTACTAGTAGTACATGTTTGGGCTGTGAGAGACCAGATCATTGGAACTCAATAACCGTGTGTATGGGAACCGTTAGGTCACGGCCTGAACCAGTGATTGAGCACCTGGTGAAGGGACACAGCCAGCCCTGGGATCACAGTGGAAGCAATTCACCAGTGCAACCACAAGGGGTGAACCCAGGGTCTGCCCCTCACTAACCTCATTTAAGGGCTGGCATCAAAAGGGAAGCAACTCTGCTTAAAGATCATCTCCCCTGGTTGTTTCTAGGGAACCCTGATCTTGGGAAAAGGGGTAAGCTATTCATTCTTCATTACTGGGTTGTGACTGTTACCTTTCCTGGGTGATTCGAAACTGCTTAAAGGCAACTGTATCAACTGTCACCTTTCTTACACCATGCTAGTGTGACTGTGTGAATTACTAGATAACTCAGCAGGGAGAGTTTTTCCTTTAGAAATTAGAAACTGAGACAGAGTCCCTGCTTTGGCTGATGATTCTTCATTTAGAGTGCAACATCTGTGAAAGCAGAAACGTACAGGCATATCCATAACTGAGAATTTCCTATACAGCTGATCACCTTGTCTCTCAATCCAGTGATAATGAGGGCTGGACCTGGGACCCACGTACCCCAGGGGAGCATGTTAAGGAGGAAACTCTGGACTATTTGGCATGGATGTGCATTCTTGCTCTCACTAAGCGTAACTAACTAGGTGCATGGTTCAGAGTTCCTTAGGAAAAGGAAGTGATTCCTTGCATGAAAATCCATGTTATGATTTTCACAGTATGGTAGGATTACCAAGCTTGAGACAGTGAGTTAACTATATGTAGGTTTGGGGATTTGGGGACAGATCAGTGACAGGGAATCAGGCTAAATGGCCAGCTAAGATTCTGTAGCTTTTGAGTATATGCTACGTTCTGCTGGGTATTTTATTATATGGCTTTCACAGTGGGGAGTGTAGCATAAAGCAACCAAAAGAAATGCTGAAGAAAGGGGTGTGTTTTGAGCTGGCAACTTGCAGAAGATGAGCAACTTTGGCCTGTTGATCCCTCCTTTCTGCCTTTGCATGTTATACTACTTTCAGAGGATGATTTCACACCTCCCTATCCTAAAAATAACGTTTGTGATTTTTTTACTTCCAGGTTAGAGATGGGAATAGGAATACAGGGAGAGAGTATTGTCTATTATCTGCTTTCCCTCTTCCCCTTTTTTCTCTAGCAGCTCATTGTTTGATAGCCCTGTGCTGGTGGGTGTTTTCCTATACTCTAGGGGGTTTCAACCCCATGACTTAAGAAATAAGGATGTTTTAATATAGTAAAGGAATACTTGATTCATTTGTAATGAAGCTGATTTGCTTTTCATGAAGTCTCTCAATCCCTGAGGGATTCCAGATTGCCCATCTGTCTGTACCTTCAAAGCATGTTCTGGTCCATGTTCCCTCCTCCTCATGCCCTATTCAACTTTGTGAAGCAATAGCACCTCACATTGTCAGTCAAAAAAATGTGCTTTCTATGGCAAGTAAGTAGGTCTCTGCCACCAACAATTTGCCAAGTTTGCTGTTGCTAATATTGTGATTTTTTTATTATTATTATTATTTTTTTAATAGCTGTGAATATTTGAACCTAAGAAAGGCCACTTGTATCTCTTTTTTTAAAATCAAAGTGCTATAAGGCCCCCAGTAGTATATTCTGTGAGCTGAGTGATACAAATTGGGTAGGAAACCGCAGTGGAAATGCTGCATCTGTTTTATGTATACAGTTTGAACTAGACCTGTGCTGTCAGTAAGTGAAACTAGGTATGTATGTACACATGTAACATTACACATTGTACATATGCACAAGAGTCCTCTTTCCAGTTTGATTTATAGACACGGAGCTTCTTGTTTCAGCAAATGCCTTTCTCCAGCAATCCCCAGTGTTTGTTACTAAGAACTGGACATGTAATTAACTGGTGCTAGAACAGCCAAGACACTGTCAGAAAAGGTTACAGGAAACTCATTTTTGCCCTCTCAGTTGGAATCGCAAATACACCAAACACTACTGTTAGGAGATTCTTGTAATTATAGGTGTTTGCTTTGATCAAAGATTTGGTGCACAGTCTAATACTGTATTATTCTTCTTCATTTTAAAAATAACTACAGTCTTTACTATGAAAACCAGCCTAACTAAATTACTGTGAGTGCTATCATGAGGGCTCCAGACTGAGATGAAATGGAATCCCATTTTAGAAATTTCAAACCTAAGTGGTCAATTTCAGAGCATTTACTTGTCATCCTGAAGTGCCAAATACCTGTAACCAGCAGCTAATAGGCATTTATATTTTCTTTAAATTTGTTAAAGACTACATGCTGCTTTTCCTTTAGAAATGATCTAAAACTGAACAAGCACCAAATGCACAAAATGAATTAGAAACCCAATTCAGAATTGATCCTCCCTGGTCTCCTAATTAAAAGGAGTACTAGCTTTTGTATTTTCTAGGGGCTGATTTGCCACCTCTCTCCTCAGCAAACGAGGTTTTCTTTTCCATTGTGAAATGCCTGTCTTATTTCTTGCCTCTGTGTATTGGGACACTCTTGAGTACTTAAAGTGCATGGATTCTTAGCTGAAAGCTTGAACACTGTCACACTGGGGATCACTTCTAGCAATATTGATACTTCCCCATATTTGCTGCTACCCAACCTTTGGCAGGAATATACTTACCCAGGTAAGCTAGGTGCTCCCCCTACTTCATTAAAGAAAAATATATGCAATGTAGCTGTAGCTTGGCTAAAATAGATGCAGAATAAGTTTCCTACTGAAGATAACAGTTTAAATATAAGGTGGGAATTACTGGTTGCTACTTCTTCCTTGCATGATCTGGGAGAGGGTTTGCCACTCTGATTAGCTGTTAAGCTCCCATCAACCTTACTTTAATTTTAGTAATTCGTAGCTGCAGTCAACCCTAGGGGAGCCAAAAGCAGTACTGATGGGTGTTTGGCCTGAACAAAAGTCTGTTTCTGCTTTGGTCAAGAACCCTGCTGGATAATCACTGATAAAATTCATTGTGTATATGGGTGTATATATATATATTTTTTTTGTACTGAAACTCCTCAAATTAAGTATACAGCAGGTCCTGTACTTTGCCTCTTGCTTTAACCTTACCCTAAGTGAAATGCATGCAAACACTGGAAGCATTCTTACTATTTTACAGCACAAAGTTAGACTTTGATTAGAACTAGTGTATGGTACTCAAAACAAAAAGAAAGGTGACAGCTAACAAACGAAAGTAAAAAGCGCCCCAAACTCTTTCCTGCCAAAGGTCACATTACTGGCTTTGTTCTTCATGGAACTGGAATGTGAAAATCTGTGACCAAGACTATCCCTTCCAAGCTGAGAAAGGAAGAAATACTCTTTTTATCTGTCTCAGTCTCCTGTGTAGTTTCCTTTGTTCACTGACCCACTGTTTCACCTGTGGGCAGAGAAATCAGAAATGGATACAGTTGTGCCCAGGAAAATGCATGTCAGCCTTTGTTACTGTAAGAAAGTTTTAGAAACTTAAATCTACCATTCTTAAAAGCCAGCCCATTTAATTCTCTTCAAATGATTGTGTACTTACAGCACCTTTTTGTTGGATGGATGGGAATACTTAAGAATCAGCTATCAGCCCTTTCTATTCAAGGCCACATGCACCAAGAACTATGGTTTAATTAGCTTTATCTTAAAGGCAATGAACAGATGTTTTTGAAAAAAATGAGAAACAACTGCTATAATAAAAACAAATTGTACTTAAGATCTGGCTTGTAGACTTTTCTAATAATCATTCTATAATAACTGGGGCCAATTTGTGAGTGCATTTCAAATACAAGTCCCAAATTATCTGATCTCTGTAGTTATGAGCTTTGCTATGAAGAACAGATAATAGCAATCTAGTCCTTAACACGTCTTCTGTACTTTAGGGTCAAGTATGATTATTTTTGCTCTTTCATTTCAACACTTCTGCTGCTAATAAGACTGTGTGATACTTTTGCCCACAACAACAGTGAAGTGAGTTGGTCAGCACTTGAGAAGTATGAAGCCTATGTTAGCAGTAAGCCTGTTACTTGTGATTTATTTTTTTTTCATTAGAAAAACATACTCCTCCTAGATCAGTGTTCTGGTTGAAATAGTCAGGAACATGAGAACTTAAAGATGCCACTCTAAACCAATCCTTGCTTTTGGTGAATACAGGAAGCTGTTTCATGATTGTTTTCTTTAAAGTTCCTCTATTTATGTTCAATTAAATTGGAGACATATCTAAGATGGTTACTGATAAAATGTAATTTTATTAAATTATAAATTCCGTAACAAAAACAAGACGGATCAAGAAAGACCTCAAAAACAGAACTACAAGGACTAGATGGTAAAGCCGATGAAAATGCCATGAAGTGTATAGGTAAGAATTTGCAACAAAAGTTAACAGCATTTTTACATTTCCATTGAAGGAAGGTAAATGCTTGCTCTTTGCCTAGTAAAAACACATTTTAACTCCAAACTCACATCTATTTTTCTCACATTAAATTAAGCATCCTGCTCACACCCAACATCGTGTCTGCTCCCACGTTGCTTTAGTGTTCTTTTCATACATCAATCCATGCAGAAAGTAGTAAGACACTTAATGCAACAATCAGATAATGAAGACAATTCAAGTTGTACAGTAGATATACATTGGCCAAAAAGGGATAGAGTATCTTCAAGGGCAAAATGCTACAAAATAAACACAAGACATTTTCAAGAAAACCGGGTATTGCTAAGCAGCTTTCAAACCATTAACAGGACAACCCAGTTTCTTACAGTTAGTCTTCCAGCTAAGACATGTTAAAAGACTTAAGTTAGGCCAAATCTGCTGCTTCCCTTTGCCCCACCCTCCCACCAAACACACTGCTAGGTCTGAGTGCAATGCCAACGTGGACAGAAAATTTACAGATAGGAGACTGAGTTTTTAAATTGCATGGCTCCAGATTTACACTTCAGTGACTGTGCACTGTCCATCTGGCCTCCTAGATCTTACACTTGCATTTGCCACCCCTCCCCCTGCCACTGGTCTATCCGCTCCAGGCTGGTTTGTGTTTGCATTCAAGTGTCTCTGCTGGGCAGAGGATGGATGTTGCTGGAGGGGATCAGACACATCCTCGCTATCGCTGCTAGCATCCGATTCAGTCTCCTCCACAGAGGTGTCAGGGGCTGGTACCCTACCAGAAGATGATGATTCGTGGTCCTCCTCTCCCTCTCCTCTATGACTCCTTTCAGCCATACTGTCTCCATTTATTTGTAAGTGGGCAAAAGAGTTCTCCAGAGAAGTGCTTGCATCAGGAGAGGGTGTCGAAGGACTCACAAGCTGACCATCCAGTGATGGCAGGGGCCTAGCAGAAACAGGCACCAGAGGCTGTACAGCTGCAGCCCCTCCAGTCAGTGTGCTGTCTGCACCATCAGCAGAGCTCTCTCGTGCCAGGTTGACACTGTTACTGTCACAGTCCAACCTAAGCCCAGCCACTCCCTTCTTTGGTATATCTATTATGTCCCGTTTTATTTTTCTGCGCCGTCCATGCTCATTTCTCCTATACTGAACCATGTTTTCCAGATCTGCTATGTACAAAAACCCAGCAATTAGCATTTCAGTGCTCTTTTTACCCTTGGAAAAGGCATCTTCCAGCTCCCTGCTGGTACGTTCATCATACTGCCACCAACCATTTCTTCCTTCATAGTACCAAGCGTATTCTCCATTGCCTCTGCTTGCTGCTTTGAGTTCTTCTGGTGATAATAGAGTTGGCTTGTCAAGAAAATCCTCTGGGATCTCCTGCCGGCAGAGTGCACAACGTTTCCCAAGCCAAGAAGCTCCCTTGACACATAGATAGCAGAACACGTGTTTACAAGGCAGACTTACTGGATGGACACACGTTTGCAGACAGATAGCACATTCAGGGACTGTCAGGGAAGGTGCAGCATTAGCACACGACTCATTTGTCTTCCTGTTTGTGGGAAGCATGTTGATTGAATGATCTATTTCACCACAGCCAGCCATCCTGCAGAAGATCAAAGAGAGGCTTAAGTCAGTTTATTGTGTCAACCTAAACTAGGGCCTTTACCTCGCAGTCCACATAATGAGATGTTTGCCTTATCTTAAGGTGAGATATCGTTTATGAAGCTCAACTTCTGAAGAAACTGACACAGGTTAGCATCCTGTTTCCTCAGTCAACAGACTAAGCTGAATTTAGGGAGAATTTCTTTTGTAATCACTAAGCTTTAATTTTCTGCTTCGTTTTTAATAAAATACCGTGCCAAGCTTTGAAATTTCCTCTGTCCTCTTCTCGAAGCAGTACTGATTGATGAACTTCATGCAGCCTAAAGGCACTACAAAATGTCCAGCCATTTTGGAGCATCCTCAGAAAATTTAAAGAAGCTATGATTCTTTTCCCAAGGGGGTAACTTAACCACAGATCCATCTAATTTCACAGTACTGGGGTTCATCAGTTTGATTTGTGGATTATTGGAACAGTCCTTCAGAGTAGGGTCCCATAGTACAAAATGAATTTGGCAGAAGCACCAGACTGTATTCCCACTCTGTTAGTCACCATACACCCCAGTGTACTATTCCTGAGACTGCTTTGCAACAGCCACAGGGCTACAGAAAGAACTGGATTTGAAAACTGAAGTGACTTTTTCAAAACATATCTTGCATTTCTTATTCCCAAAGAGCAGGTGAACTCGCTGATTTACCTCAAAAGGAATTGTTCCAGCCCAGAAGAAGGGGTAGTATATCATAGGAGATGAAACACACAGCCAGAATCTGATTAGTTTGTGAACTTCCTTCTCTAGTCATGCCTTACTTCTGTCATTAAAGATGATTTTTCTAACCAACTCTATGAAAAGTGAGGATAAGACCAAAGAATGCATAACTGTGCTGCTCTGTCATTTTGTAGCAGTTCAATAGGTGAAATACTCTAGCTTTAACATGCAAAAAACTGCTTAGAGATGTTTTAGTCATGCCCATCTTTTTACACATTGTTTCATAACAATTTTCCCTTTATATTCTTACATATTAGCAATCAAAACAAAACACCAAATATCAAATGAGGGAGAAAATGGGGCCTGAGAAGTTACCTTTTCCATATTAAATCTCCAAGGAATTTGGTAGAATAGGGCTCATATTTAGCAAAATAGCCTTCTGGTAAAACTAGTCTTTGCTGTATTAACAATTGAGAATGGCTAAACCAAAATGATCACAGAATCACAGAAAGGTGGGGTCGGAAGGGACCGTCACAGGTGATGCAGTCCCAGTCCCATCTCCTGCTCCACATGATCCAACCAACAGTTCTAGATCTGGCCAGTCATGGCTTTGTCTAGATCAGTTTTTTGAAACCTGCAAGGATAGTTGTATCACAGTCTGCCCAGGCAGCCTGTTCCAATGTTAGACATACTTCTAGCAAAACACTCAGGAGAAAATCTCCATTGTTAACTGTGAAAGCCTTGTTGCTTTACACAAATATCGCTGGGCTATTAAAAAAAAAAAACCAAACACATCATTATAAATATAGATACAGAAGCATATATAAGTGCTATTTACTTAAAATGTCTCTCTCCATACTGTTTCCTTCTATCACTGTAATTTCTCTCGAAAAAGTCCAATGCCTTTCCCTAATCCAATTATTTTAATCAAACTATTTTTAAAAGCTCTACAGCTCATATTTTTCCCTGAAGTAGCACATAATTGTGTCCATCTATGTTTCGGTTTTGTATCTAAATTCTTCTCTGAGATTAAACCCTAATCTGTGTGCTAGTTCTTCATTCAGCATGCCAGCTGCAGACACGGCTCTACCTGGTAATTGTCTTTACTGTACAATACATATACATGTACAAGATCCATGCTAGCAGTGTTGAGAACAAGTTGCTTTCTGACAGTCTCACACATTTCAAACAAAACTTTACAACAAAATTCGTTTTTTGTTTTGTTTTTATGATGAGAAACTTGTTAGAAAAAGGAAAGAAGAAAAGCTATTTGAATTTCAGAGTACC
Source organism: Lagopus leucura (assembly GCF_019238085.1). Taxonomy (NCBI): domain Eukaryota; kingdom Metazoa; phylum Chordata; class Aves; order Galliformes; family Phasianidae; genus Lagopus; species Lagopus leucura. The sequence goes on along the minus strand of NW_024962252.1, from coordinate 44,699,506 downwards.
CATGGATACAATTCGATCAGTGTCTCACAACAAAAGAGCTGAAAGAGAAATCCATGTATCGATTGATTTCTGCCAACCATGGCTGAGGAATAAAGATCTGAATTTTCAAATGTTCCCATAATGACATATTACTGTGAGAAAAGGCACAGCAGCTGAGATTTGTTTCCACGCTGCAGTTTTACAAAAGGCTTCCTTCCCTTAAATACATTTTACAAGCTTGTCTGCTTCAATTAAAAAAGAAACAACCAGAAGATTAGTAACCACTGTATAAACTATGTATCATAATTAAGAATTTGCAATCTGCTGAGATCAAAAATCAGTTCATTTTGACAAATCAAATTGTACCTGGTATCATAAGTTAACTCAAGTAAACTAAAAGCAGTGAGTTCTCACCTGTTCACTGCGCAATGCTGTAACACCTGAGCTGTGTTCAACTGGTCACCTATTAATCTGAGGGTTCTCTGGTTCTTTAACAGATCAAAACCTTAACACAACACAGCACATGAACGTAAAGAAAGGATAAATGTCTTATCTTTAAAGTCTTCAGTGATTTTTAATGACTTGGAAGAAAACACTGTGTGCACAATTAATACAGTTAAGGAATAACTCTTTATCTCTAAGCAAGCACTACCCAGCAACGTAAACTCTTAATAAGAGATAAGACAACTGCAGTTGCATGTGCTCAGAATGCAGGACAATTATGCATCTGAAGATTTAGATGAACTAAACTGAGGCTGTCTCCCTTTTTGTTTCTAAAGAAAGATCCTAATTAATCCTTTATTGATAACCTATTTAAGTATCAGACCTAGTTCACAGTTGGTTTATAAGCAAGTGTGATGACATATATGCAGATTTCTATCAAACAAGTACTCCCTTAGAAAGGAGGAAAAACATCTAGGGCTGCTATTCTGCTAAGCTATGACTGTGGAAGCACTTTTTTCCAGCTCTGCGACATTAATAACTAAATACAACTGAGTACAGACTACTTTCCCTGAAATTAACTTTAGAACAAGACTTAACCAAAAAAGTCTTCATATTAAAATGGCTTTCAAATGCTAAAGTTCTGCTTTTTTGAAAGTTGAGTTCCTTTAATCATTTTGGGAAGAAGGGAAAATTACATTATTGAATAAATTAAATCAAACTCATCGACGCTTTCTAAAAATAAGTATTTTGATAATCAGTTCAGGTATAAAAAAAAAAAGAGAGCAACAAGCATTTCAGCACTGCGTTTTAACACAAATACAGCCCAAAGCCAACTGAGAAGAAGCTGGCTTACAGTCTTGCCAGATCTCACATCCTCTCCTCTCGCCTCTATTATCTTTTTCTTTTAAATTAGTATTTAAACCTACATTTCACTGAGTAAGCTTAGGGTGCCTTCAGTAGCACACAAAGTATGCTGCTGTGGACCAGGTAATGCATAGGAGCTGTATGAGAATTCCCCTGGCCTACTGGGACTCCGTCAGAAGAAAAAGTAAATTCCCATAAAACCACCCAAAAACAGAGTAATTTTTCGGATTCCAGGTCAAATTCTAACTGCAAGCAGGCATTCTGTCAAGGAGCTGGCACATATAAGTCCATTCATAAAACAGCAGCTTACTTCTTCTAAGAAATTTCTACTGGAGCATGCCACAGGACTAAGGTGTCCTCTCTTCAGATGTCTCCAGCTGCGATGGCAGGTCCTCCTTCCAAAGGCTGGCTCATTCCTGACTTGTCTTGCCCAATGGTACACTACTGTTTCAGCTTCTCTGCACGCTACTGGAAAGCAAACAGTATTGCCATTACAACAGTGTTGTACAGAGGTACAAGCAAGCAAAACACACCACCATGGTCCTGTTACACGAACGGAATTACTATTCTTATAGCCTGACAAAGGCTATTTTCAATGTACAGAAATATCACCATCAGACTTTGTCTTATTTTTTTTCCCCACGGTTTGACGTCAATTATTTTGACGTCTTAATTTACACAAGTTATCATTTCCTAAAGTATTACAAAAGGCAATTATCTTTAGCTATATTAAGTCAATGCCTTGTTTCCATAAAGTAACTATGTACACAAAAGGAGAAATGAGATCAAAGATAGGAGTATGTTATGTTAATGCAAATTTAATTTCTAGTATATGACTTCTGCCATTCTGGAAGTTTAGAATGTAACAACAGCTACCCAAATACATATGCAGAAAGAACATTTCATACCACATTATCCCAAAGGACTATCTATCTAGTCTTGTATCTTGTCTCGAAACAGGCAGGTGTCCGAGGAGAAAACAGTGCATGTGAACATGGGACTTTCCCTAGGCACTCTCCACAATTCAAGCAGTCTGTTGACTAGGGCCTTCCTTATAACATTTGCTCAAGGAAAGAATCATTTCAGCATAAAAGCAGTGCATATCAAACTAACGTACAGACTAGAGAGAAATGGAGGATCAATAACTCCCTGACTGAACATGGAACACTTTGCATTATAGTCTTCTGTGCCACAGTCTATCCAACGATTGAACACTTATCATTAATAACGCTGGAATGAAATGTTCAGATGGCTTCTAAGACACATTAGTCAAACATTATTTTCTTTACAGCTGAGCTTCACGTGGCATTCAGTGCAGCTATTTTTAGAGACCATTCCTAAGGAAAAAAAAAAAGCAAAAATTAACGTGCCTAACCATTTGTCCTAGCACCTTTTCAAAAGACAGATCTCCCCTCACCATTTCTTTACACATCAATCTGGAGAGCTGCAATCACATTAAAATTCTGGCTCTACTAATCCGCTCAGAAAAGATACGGTGTTTGCTATGATCAAAGAGACAGCTGCAACAAGCTCAGTGCTGTGAATGTGGCGTTCAGTCCTTCATCTTAGGGCTGGCTTTCTATGGTACATCTGTGGGCTTCACTCGAAGTCTTTTATCTATTACCTCTTGCAATCCGCTATTAGAGGTAGCACATTGTGAGACCAAATGTTATGTGGAGATGGGAGAAGGAGGTTGGGTCATTTCTGACAGATTTCTCAGGGAAAAAAATGTGTGCACGTACTTAACGTATGTAATTATACCTAGAAGAATCCAATTAGGGCATAATTATAGGATTATGGCACAGCAACTTCATAATTGCTGCACAGCTATTAGAAAGAACTAGTTCACATACTGACTTCAGGTAACCTCCATGCTTCATTACATTGTTATTTATTTAATAAGCCAGTCCTGGAAATTTTACTAAATGGGATAAAAGATGCTTGTGGTTACACACACACCCCTTCCTGGACTCTGCTCCTTTGAAGTGAAGTGGCTGAGAGCTGCGTTCTATACATAGCAATTAACTTCCTACGCTAGAAGAACATCTCATACAAGGAGTTACGCTACCTGCGGCAACCTGCGTGCGTCCCTTCCTCCTGTGCAGTCACCAATCCCACGAAGCCTATTGCACACCGACTCTGAAACACAGCCCACAACAGATGAAGGACAATCCCACTCACTAGGAATAGGAATTCAAACTTGGCATCACCAGCTGGGCAACAACTGGTCCCACACTGCGGCTCAGCCAGCGTTAACCACCCCTTGTTTCCTTGGAAGGCTGTCAGGACGCCTGCTGGGGGACCTTGTGCCAGTTTCTTCCCACACCATGTTAGGATGCTGAAGCGATGTTCCCCCTAGCAGACCTGACATCCAAAAATGGTACGAGGTCTTCTTTGATAAAAGCATCAAGCTTTTACTAAGCCAAGATGGAGTGAAACCATCTCTTGTCAGATCAGTTGGCTGCTGCCTATCAAATTCCCAGTAGCCCATCATAGCCAGGACAATTTTTTCACTTTTCTACTATTTCGGAGACATGAGTGACATGAGTGAAGGAAAAATAGCAACAACAAACAGATTTCCAGAAACTTACACAAGAAGCCAATCCTAAATGTAAGTGCAGTGTTTGTTACTGACGACCCTAGGAAATCTTTGTAAATAAAGTTTAGCTATTTAGAAAAAAAAACAAAAACACCACTGGTAAATTCAACTAAAGCCAGCTTCTCACTTGCTGAAGGCTATCACTTAAAACCTTGCCTCAAATGAAAGGTGATCTCACAAGTTCTGCAACACCAGACAGACCACTTTACAACAGTTACCACAAACTCATCCTTTGTCTGCCAGAGGCTGAAAATTGAACAGGTGCAGCACTACAAAGGAAATGATAACAGGTAAACGTTCTTCTGTGATTCAATACTTGACTGTTACCATCAGGCTCCCTACATATATCTCAGTTACTGAGGAGGTGGGGTGGGGGAAGGTAGAAGCAGGAGAAAAAGGATCCCAGAACTCTTCATACAGGACAGCATGAGCCAAATACTGGGAAAGGAAGGAAGGATGGTGGTGGTTGCTTTACGCAGGTGGTGTTCTGTTTCATAAGAGAGAAAAAAATAATAATAATAAAAAAATTGCTCTCCCATCTGTAGGCCTATTATCATCGATACAGTATCAGCTAAAGGTATGGAATCTATCTGGTATTTCTGTAACTGCCAGCAAGCATTGGACTGCACAGCAGGTAAATAACCTCACTGCCTCCTCTCTCTCTTAAACTTAGAATACTTTCAGAAATCACTGATGTGATAATGCTTCAAATTCCCTGTCGTCCCTTATACAGCATTACTACACGTTAATTTAAAAAAGCCTATATATATCGGAATGGATCAGAGTTACAGAAAAACAGTCAAGTGCAGAACAGTCAACCATTTTGGTACTAAACTGCTACACAGTTATTCAAAATGAGTTTCTTCTGCTGTGCTATAACTGGGACCCCGCGTCCTATTTCATTTTACTTAAGTGAGGAAAACCTGTTTTGTACTCAAATAAGAGGACAGTGACAAAATTCCTGTGGGAAAACAAAGCAAAAATGGGCAGCTGAAGCTATCAACGTTTCTGAGAGAGAAATAAAGCACAGGAACACTGAACATGCACAGAAGGAGAAAAAAACTCATCAATTCCAAGAAAGATTTTTCCCCAGCAACTCCAAGAGCCTTCCAAACCTTATTCAACTCCAAAAGTCCTGCAGCTCCATCTCTCTGGGCAAATGACAATTCCATTACATCTACACCAATGCCGTGGATTTGAAAGGAAACAAAAAGAACAAAACTTTCACTCAGCCACTTAAACAACTGGTACTTCGGTTTGCTTGGAAAGAAGCCACGTTAACTGCATAGGGCTATAAAGCAAGCCTGCACAAACATCAAATATTTAAGATTTACTCCAAGTGACCAAATCAATATTCAGATTTTAACATGCCTTCGGTACAACCACAAGTGATCACTTTTGGCGGTGCGTTTTCAGAGGCACTTTAAGGCCTAATTTTAAGCAACCCACTGCCCAGAGGCAGCAGCTAACAACGCCACAGCGCTGTACCTTCAGCACGACCGATGTGACAGAACACTTTAAAGCTCCGCTCCCTTTTCTTCCTTGTCATTACCCAGCACACTGCACGCTGCGCTCCCAGCAACAAGCTCTACACTATTTCTCCTTCACACCGCAGGAAAGTTATGCGAAGACGGAAATAAGATGCTTTGATTGGGGTTTCTTCATATGCGGAAAGCAGACATCCACAGCGTGAGAAATCTCGTATTTACCGAGTATTTCGCAATAATTTCTCAGCGGTGACGATACGTATAGCACCAAGCGCAAGACCTATTTTTTCATCCCATTTTATCACTCCCGAAGGATGCAATTAAAAACCTCGAACCCGGACCGTCAGCCACAGAGAAACAAAAGCATCTGGCGGCACCGCTCGCAGCTCCTCACGCGCTTCCTGTCGCGCTCGCCGACATTCCTCGCTCCCCCTCCGGCTGCGAGGCTCCGGCGCTGACAGCGGACGGACGGCAGCCGAGAGCCAGCCCGCTGCCCGCCCGCCCCTCCACCAGGCCCAGACCGCGGCCCTGCGCGACCGCGCACGGCCGCCTCCTCCCTCGGCGGCGAACAGCGGCGCCGCTGGACGTGGGCCTCTGCCCGGACCCGAGGGCGGCACCCGCCGGTTCTCCTCCGCCGCAGGGCGCAGGGCCGCGGCAGGCCCGCTCCGCCCGCCGGCCTTTTGTCTGGGGCCGGCGCCTACTTCCCGGCCAGATCTCGGCTCCCGCCCCGGCCCCGATCCCGCTGTCAGCGCGGCCACTGGTCCCCCCACCCGCTCCGGGGACTCACCCGCCGGGCCGAGCCGGCTCGCGCCGCTCCGCCGCCACCTGCCGCCGCCTCCGCGGGACGCGCTGACGTCACGCGCGGAGCAGAGCGGGGGAGGCCGCGCCACCGTGACGCCGCGGATCGGGAGGAGCCAAAACCGGCTCCGCCGCTGGGGGGGGGGGCGCGCGCGTGTGACGCCATGGCGCCGCGCCGCCACACCCCGCTCTCGTGGTGCTGCCATGGCGACGAGGCCTGCAGCGCACCCTCACCGCAGCTTTTGTGGGTTCGGCGTCCCCATCGAACGGAGGTTATAGGAAAATAAAGCGCCCTGGATAAGGTGTTCTTAGTAACAAATAAATCCGCGTCTGTGTTTCAGAGTCTGACAGTTTAGTTCGTTTGAGAAAGTGCAGTAGTGAAAGCAGGGTTTCATTTTACTCTCCGTGAAGAGATGGTTAAAGGCAATATCAGGTTATGCTGTAGTGGGTAGCCGAAGAACGGTGCCTGCAATAACATCAGCCCTCATTGCCAGCTTTTATTTCAATCCAAACACATGTTGTGTGCACATCTCTTTCTGTACTAGCTGCTGTAGCACCAGCACATTTACCCTGGTTCTGCAGTGGTTTCTGTAACATGCCTTAGCTCTGCCTGTCTCTTGCAACTGAAAGCGCCTCCACTCTTTCTTTCTGCTTCCTTCGCAGCTCTGTGCCCTCCTTTGTTTCTCTTTGTTACCGTTGCCTACAGTGTCATCAATCTGGAATTCGTGTCTGATGCTTGCCACTACATTATTAATGTGCACAGTGGCTTGAAAAGTAAAGATTCACCAGACAAGTCCTGAGAGGACACCTCCTCCCTTAGCAAGAATCTGCACCCCCACCATTAATATTTTGCTGACGCTTTGACAATTGAGAGCTATTAATCATGTTTCAGTCTTTCTACTTATGAAGACTTTTTTTCTGCTTCTTTAGATGTGTGTGATACTATGTAAACCTTTGCAGATATGCAGGTATACTATGAGCTCAACCCTTGCTGCAGGTGACAAAACTGGGGAAAGATGGGAGAAAACAGTCTCCTGCCATGGTTTGAGTTTGTATCAAAAACAAGTCACAATGGCAGCAAAAGAGTGGGTAATATGTGAATCACAGAATCACACAATGGCTTGGGTTGGAAGAGACTTCAAAGCCCACACAGTCCCAGCCCCTTGCCACCTACCAGATCAGGCTGCCTAAGGCCCCATCCAACCTGGCCTTAAGAACCTCCAGGGGTGGGGCATAAATGGGATAGGGTATGGAATCATTACCCCTTTTCCTCACACCTATAACTTCAGCAACCCATCTGTATAGAATGAGAAGCTGTAAAGCCACCTACATGACACTAGAGTGGCAGGTGTGCCCCTGGCTCCTCTGTTCAGGCAGCCAGAGGAGGGGCTGAGGAGTTCCAAAGCAAAAACATATTAAAAGCAAAAATCCTGACAGTGTTTTGATGACACATTTGTTCCATGAAACCCTATTGCTTATAGCTCACTGTGTTCCTATCCTCTAAGCTGTTGCAGAGCTCCCCCCACGCACCTCTAACATTTTCATTAAAGCGATATGTTGTTACCATCACAGAGGGCTGGGTGAGATATGGAAAATCTCCAAAATTCTTTCTTTTTAGAAATTAGATATGTTGTTTCTACAGTACTCGACACAAGCTTGTCCCTGATGCTGCAGGCGTTTGAAGTACCAAGTGGCCTGGCAGCTGGTCCTGTGCTGCACAGCTAATGTCAGGCCAGTGGTCCCTGTCCCTGTCCCTGGCAGCATTGGCTCTCAGGAGCAGTCACTGGTGAGCACTGTCACAGCAGTAGGATGGATCAGTATGACGATCACTGAGACAAATGTAACTCTGCATCAGCTCCCCGAAAGTGCAGTTGTTTTGGTGAAGTGCGAGGCCTGGCTGGCTGTGAGGTGATCAGTGGCCCTCCAAAAGCTTGGTCTTACAACTTGGTTTTCAATTTGACCAGTTGAAAACTATTGAGATGTGTCAGCAGTCTTCACTTACTGGTCTTACTGTACTGTAGCTAAGCTGCTTTCTAGTCACTATTTGTAGATTCTGAATAAAATGCTAAGGCTTGAATTGATGTATCAAATTCTGTACCTCGTATAATTTCTGTATTTTTCTTACATAATTTAGATATGTAGCGATGTCTGCCAAATAGACTGTTATTTAACAGTTTTGGAAGGATTGTGCTGTTTAGTCATGGGAACAATCCCATTTTTCTCTAAAACATAAAGTTGAATGATGCTGAGGAGAAGTGTGAGAAGAGGAGATGAGGGTGAGTTCTTTTTCTCATTTCTCCTAACCTGTGACTCTCACTGGACCTGTACCCATTCTGTCTGTGAACTCACAGGGAGAAGTCTGTATTGTTTTGCTTTCGTTTAAAGGCAGTAAAAAATTCCACACAGCACACACAAACTTACTTTATTACCCCAGTTGGCAGGAAAGGTAAAATGTTCTTCCACCAGTAAGTAAACGTTGACTTTTTCCATAACCCCATCTGTCACAATCATATCACAGTGTATGTTGCTGTTGAATTGAAGTCATCCATATGGCAAAGCAGACAAGCAGAAGGAAAAAAAAAATAAAAACAACAAAAAGCCCCAGCTACTGTGTTATAATATAATGTACCTAAATCCTTTCTTTTCCTTACAGCAGTTTTCCAGGATGAAAACCTACTTCAACATCTTTGTCACTGACCTGAATGGACAGATTTAGTAAGTTTCTTGACAGTATGTGCTGCCATTCAGTGAGACCTGGACAGTTTGGAGAGTTGAGCAGAGAGGAACCTGATGAGGTTTGGCAGGGATAAGTCAGAGTCCTACGCCTGGGGAAGAATAACTGCATGCATCAGTAAAGGTTAGGGACTGGCCTGCTGGAAAGGAGCTCTGCAGAGAAAAACCTGGCTGTCCTAGTAGACAACTGGTTGGCCATGAGCCAGCTGTGTGCCCTTGTGGCTAAGAAGACCAAGGTTTTCCTGGAGTGCATTTAAAAGGCTGTGACCAGCAGATCATCAGATGTGCTCCTTTCACTTTGCTCTGCCCTGGTGAGGCCACATCTGGAGTACTGCATCTAGTTCTGGCCTCCCCATTTCAAGAAAGACAGGGATCTCCTAGAGGGCGTCCAGAAGAGGGCCACAAAGATGATGAGGGGCCTGGAGCATCTCTCTTATGAGGAGAGGCTAAGATACCCGGGACTGTTCAGTCTGGGGAGTAGAAAACTAAGGGGAAGTCTTACCAACACTTATAAAAATCTAAAGGATGGGAGTCACGTGGATGGGGCCAAGGTCTTTTTGTTGGTGCCCAGCAACAGAATAAGGACATAAACTGGAACATGGAAATTTCCCTTATGAATATGAGGAAAAACTTTCCTGTGAGGGTGACAGAGCACTGCAACAGGCTGCCCAGAGAAGCAGTGAAGTCTCCTTCTCTGGAGATATGCAAAACCCTCAATCAATTCTGTGATTCTGTGTTTCTGTGATTTTTCCAGTAGTAAATCTTGTGTTCTAGACTCTAGACCTCTAAAATCTCTTTCTTTTTAACTTCCTTCCCACTAAAAGAGAATATAGTATAGAAAAACATGATCCTCATAATAATGAAGTTTTTAAAAAATAAGCAGGCTAAGTTCTAGATTTTTTAATTTTGTCCCCTGTGTTTTACATCTTTTTAATGAATATTTATTTAGCTATAAGGCAGACTGTATTTTAACTGTAGTTGAAGTTGAGTTTGTGCTATGATAATACATTTTCACAAATCATATCTTCTTGCAAACTGGATAGAGTCACTAGATTTTGATGAAAATCTACTAGAGCTAGCACTATTATGCCTACATTTTATTTTAATGGAAAGAAAGCAAAATATCGCAAATGTGATATAGTGATCATCATCTTTCATTTAAGGAATAATGAAATAGAAATTGCAGTTTCCCTTTGTATCACTAGATGGTATATGTTAACTGTAGGGAAACTGTGCTCTTCAAAACAGTGTTGGTTGAATACAGGTATTTCTCTCCCAGTCCAGCTAATGCACTGAGCAAACTCCTGGATTGCAGAGTAAATGCGTACAAAACCATTCCTTTCTTAATGGCATGAACTCTGAGCTGACAGGATTTAATTGAGAATTTGAGGCATCCTCAGTGCTTACGGGATGCAAAAACGCTATTTTAATATTAAAAAAGAATAAAGTTAAAGGCTCATCATTCTGATACCCACACAGCTCCAACACAGTACTTACACCAGTCTCTTATTTATGCTTGTAAGTAGCCTCATTCAATCCAGCAGGGTAGATTGCCTAGTGGATATCTGTGTAATTCACTGCTGCTGCCTTGCGATTCCCTTACACTGGTACAGGACACATACAAAGATTTCTATGTACTCTCCTTCCTACAAAAGAGGACAAGAAATGATCTGAAAGCAAGGGAGTGTTTTTAAACCTTGTGTGGATCTTTGCCAGGGGAGGAGAAGGACAAAATGACATTCTGGTTGAAGTCTCTGACAAATAAGTTTAAAAATATCATGAGCAGGCTCCCCTACTAGCACCATTTATCCGGAAGAGGTACTTCAGCAGAAAATAAATGATTTGCAATCTCAAGTGAAGGAATGCATTTTCTGCAGCTCAGAGTGCAATGCCCTTTCACGCTGTCTGCTTAGTGCCTTAATGTCAGCCACTTCCTGCTCATCTTGTTAGTTCTAGTGGTCCTAATTGTTCTGATAGAGTCTGAGTCAATTTTGTGGGTTTCAAAGAACGACAAAAATTAGCTACAACAATGCCATACTGCTCTCTGGACCCAAAGGAAGACGGTAAGCAGAAAGCAGAATGCTGAGAGGAAAAGTTCACAAAATCATTACTGTGCCTTTGGGACTCAGACTTCAGAGGGTACAGCTTTCTAATCTCTGCTCTGGCATGAGTTTTCCCAAATCAAAAGTAAATCTAGCTTTCTGTAAGATGGATTTTAACATTTACCTGTCTCATGGGAGCCTCATTTAGGTTTGTTAGTTAGAATCCTTTGAAGATGGAAAGAACAAAATGGTAGTATTCTGCTGACATCATCATCCTCTCCAGGCTCCAAAGAATCATCAGGGAATGCTCTGAGGAAAGCTGTTGTTCCTCAGTTGTGGTTACTTACATTTATACTTTACTATGTATGCTTGAGCTTGTAACTGCTTGGATTTCCTTTACGGCATTTTTTCTCTTCAGTTTGGTTGATGCAATATCAAGAAAAAATTCATTTTCAGTTTGTGGTAATGTTGCCCTGGAAGTTACTACACCTGGGAGATGGACTTCTTCCCATCAGTTCATAATTACCGGTTATTATTGAAAATAAAGGGAGATAAAAGTCCCATGGGAGAGCTTCCTGATGTGTGAATTAGATTTATTTGGTGCATCTGGAATATTAGATTGGAGGTTTTAGATCTGATTTCTTAATCCTGAAAAGCTTTTGATGTTTGCACGTATCATTAATATGGGAGAATATGTATTCTTTCAAAATGTTCAGGTAAGCAGATTAGGTATTGTGTTATTTTATTCTAAGTTCTCACATGAACTGCATATTAAAAAGAGTTCTAATTATGTGGAGCATTAAATGCTGGGGTAAAGAGCAACGAATTAAGGTTGTTCCTGTTTCTTGACTTATGGCAGTGCCATCAAAGGCCGTGAGGGGCTGATATTGCAAACAGATGAGGAGCCTCAGTTCACCATTCCACCTGGTTTAGAATAAGATGTTAATATGAGCTCAGTTCTGGCCTCTGTTCCACTCCAGAATTTGTTCTTCTGCTGTCAGTTAATTCAGATGTACGATGGTCACTTCTGCCACTGCTGTCATTCTTTCTCCAAGGAAGTTGTGATGGGGTTCTTTAAATTCAGACAAAAGCTACAAGTTTTCCAATAACTTTGAAACAATCTCTGACAAATCTGATTTTGCATGTCTCATTTTTGTGTCACCATTTGGCACTGCTGACTTGGCTGCATATTGGATAGTGCCGTAGGGACACATTCACAGCTAGCTTAGCTGAGTGCAGTTCCATGGAGTTTAGCAGACTTTGGGGTGCTTACATCAGCATTGAATAATGCATAGCCTTTAAAACACAGAGCAGGTGAACAACAAGATGACTTTGGTGCCTCCTTCCCTGTATAAATTCCTAGATTTATACCAGAGCTAAATTTATGACATCAATTTACTTGAGCACTCAAAGCCATCCTCATAATTCATGTCAAGCAGTATGCTGCAGCTGTGTTGTTCCAGTGTGTATGAATTGTATTCATTGCTGCTGTAAGAATATAACTCCTTGAGTGAAGCAACACTGGGTTGTACAAATTGTTTCCTATGATTTCATCCAAGACTCAATTAGAGCTAATACAATGGGATAGTGAAAGAAAGTGGAATAGGATTGTAATGTCATAAGGCTTGAAGAGCTTTATTATATGAATTAGTAGATTAAATGCATTTTTACTTGCATTTCCATAGCACGAAAGCTACCCATATGTTTTTAAGCATGTGCACAGTTTTGTGCATCCTCATATACAGTCATGGATGCATCTTGCTCTGTGTTCTGTGGCAAAATTGCTGTGGTGCTCTAGCTCAGCATTCTGATTTTATGTTCCGTAAAGGTTGAGGTAAATTAGCACGTGTGAGTTTGGTTCAACTTGATTTTATGTTGACTAATTGTGTTAATTGAGCAATTGTTTGCATTACCTAGCTTATTATAACTCATTACTTTTATTTCAGATACTAGTAAAATAATAGTATGAGGAAGAGATGTTTCTCTGCAAGAGAAGGTTTGCCAACTCTGCAGAGGAATAGTTGGGACTTGGGATATCTGGACAGATGGGGTGGGCAGTTTGGGATTACTGATTGAGTGTGAAAGCTGGATATTTCTGCTGAAAAGTTTGGCAAAGATATGATTTCTTACTTCGTAGTTTTACTTGATATCATCAGGTCACATCCTTCAGTACAGGGACTGTTATGTATCTTCTTTCCTCTTCGATTCACTGAAGAATTACTGCATCTTTAGTAGCCCAAATTCTATGGTAGTGTATTTTGAATACTATTGTCGTCAGCGATGGGGTAGAAAGCTGTCTAAAACAAGGCTATGAGAAAGCCAGCTTTATAAAGAGCAAGACATTTATACAGGAACATTCTTTAGCTGATCACACATTTAAAATGCAGTAGCAGTCAAAATCTGTATGGAAAACATGTAAGTTCATATTGGAGAGGAGCCTGGGATGATGGTTAGACTGAGTAGTGTAGATAGGGTGTGACTTTTATTTTAAATGCATTTAAAATTGTCATCTCACTTTAGACTAATTCATACAGACAGTTCAGTTATGGCAGCTTAAGAGCTGATGGTCTCAATTGAGTACCTATCACTGTCTTTGTATAATCTCTTAAACCAGAAGGAAGTAAATCAAAGCTAAGTCACACTGGGTAAGATTCAATCTGAGCCTCAAAAACAATTCAGCCTTTATATGGTGGTTTCTATAGATTTCTAGTTAGCCACTTAAGTCTGTGGAGATGTAACTAGTCTTTAGGTTCATATGAACAGGTGTCTCATGCCCCTTGAGATGCTGTGGAGTTTCTGAGACATAAACTTGGGGCTGGCAGATATAACATGGCCTTTGGGATACCCACATCCCTGTGCAGTAACTAGACACCAGACATGAACCTCAGGGCATCTCAAATGGCATTCTATGCTTCAGGCAGCTGCCCTCAGTTCTTAATCAGGATTGTCAAAAGAGTCTCTGGGCCAAATCAGCTTACTCTAAGGTGGACACCAAAGATCAGAAGCAATTACTGTGACATCTAATGATGTTTCAGAGATAAAGTAGGAGGTATGCATTGCCACTGGTATGACATGGGCCTTACAGCAGATCCATGCCCTCTCTGGAAGTTGCACTGAGTATGATAGGCAATGTAAAATGTCCCTGGTCATCTCTATTTGGATAGTTGAGTCATTCTTCAGGGTTCACTGTCTGTACTGTCTGTACTCACCTGACAACAGTAACAGGAGTTTAGACACCTAGCCTGTGTAAACACTGAGAAATGGGCAATTTCATCTCAGACCAAACCTCATCCTTTATCTCAAAACTAGAACAGTCATGGTGCTCTCACCATGACTGATGGGCCACAGCCTGATAAGCTCAGGTAAGCAGCTGAGACTGGTGTTTCTTAGCAGGAATCATGCTTGCCTGTGACAATTAGGTATGCGCTGAGAGAAGCCAAAGGTCTTCAGGGTAGCTGTGAACAAAAGAGAGGCTGCTGCTAGCAGGGCTGTCAGCTGCCAAAGTATTCAAAGCTGCAAAAGCATTTTTATCCTGATGGCAGTTGTTGAAGAATTGCATCAGGTTAGCTTACCCTTGTGACCTTTTTTTCATGTATAATGAGCTATATATAGAAATTCCTGTGTGTGATGCCAATGAGGGGACTGTATAACATAAATAAGGAATGCCAAAGCTGCCATCTTTCTACTGTCTGTCTGTCTGTGGGTAGTGCTGTGGAATAACACCGTAATAGAATAATAGAATATTACTTAACAATGGCACCCTTACTGATAATTGAGCATGTTTAAATGAGGAAATACCATTTCTCATGATGCAGTGAAAGACAGCATTGTTAACAACTGGTAGCCATAACTTAACAGGTAATTGCATCTATATATGAACCATGCTCCTGTTTGATTAAATTCATTCGCTCAATAATTGAAGGCTTATTGTAATATAATGATAGTTGTAATATACTGTGTTATTTCAGAACAAAAGCAGATTAAAGGCTGAAGGGTATCCAGTGGAACAAACCACCTCCTGCATGCAAATAAATTATCCAGTCCCTGTCATAAACAAGAAGCATTGTTTTCTGCTGGACTTGTAACAGAGAAATCATTATTTGTCTACCCCTTGCACTGAAGAACAATAATCTATATATTTTGAGAATTAAAACCATAATTAAGCTGTTATCATGAGCCCACAAAACAAGAATGAGGAAAATGATAGTGTTAGGCCCTTCTGAATCTCAGATCTTCAATTAGCAACCCCTGAATCAATGGTTCACAGTTTTCCCACATAAGGATAGCTTTTCTTGGCTCTCTGTTGGTTATGGAGGTATCATGCTGTGAGCCAGCCAAGTCACTGCAATGCTTCTTGTTACCAGCTGCCAAGCAAGACACTGCCAGGTTAGACAAACTCTCATTGGGATGTTCTTCAAACACCTTGGGAGGGGATGAGGGCCCTACTTGGAACTGGAATGCAGAAAACTGTACAGCAGCACTCTGACTGACAAACAGCAGTCACAGGCTTTTCTAGAGCCAATGAAAATAAGTAGAAATCATTCCTAGTGGGGGCTGCATTTGACTCTCCTTCACGTGCAGCTGGAAATCCTGCTCTTGATCATTGTGTCTGTGTAGAATCTTGGAAAATAGAGTGAAAAAGACAAAAGCGATTTTCAAAGTTTCTGCCACAAAGCAGACCCTATAAATTACAACTGAGGATATACAGATTTGAAATATGCATTTGTTCCATATTATTTTTAATTGTCAGATCAGGCCTAGATCTTCATAAGTCCTGTGTTTCGTATGTGTTATTAATATGTCATTGAATTTAAAAAGAAAATATTGTTCAGATAATCTCAACACTGCAACAAACAAGTTAGTAAGAAGTCTCCTCATTGGTTGGTAATATCTCTCAAGCTTCGATAGAAAATATGAGTGAAAACAGTACATCTAAATCATTTGCTACATTACCTAAGATGGCAGAGGGTGCAAAAAACTTCAGATTTGGAAATTCAAATATGCAGTGAGTCAGAATATATGGAGAGCAGTCTTCATTTGACATGACTCACTCGCATCCTAGCTCTGAATTTCAGGCTGAAGTTGACTGTCAAAAGAGTCTGAAATATACTGGAAGCATAGGGCCAAAACAAAAGCAAGAAGACTTTTTTCTTTTCCTTCCTGAAATAGAAACTTCCTGAAATAAAAACATGATCCAGTGCAAGGAACAACTAAGTTCCGGGTAAAGTATGTTTTACTAACGTACCATCCTCACCAAATTTTCTATTCCATCTGTTTTTTATGTAGCTTCATTCTTCCTTTATGGTTCTTCCAGCTGGAAAGCTGGTAAGTATTGATCTGGGATGCTGGGTCTCTCCTGTAGTTCATATTCTTCAGTCACGATGTAAAGAAATGTCTTTTGGCAGGAGGTGTATTACTGAGAAGTTTGTTGTGCTAGAGAGGTTGTAATCTATTCAGTGTGTGAGAAGTCAGCAATTGCTCAGATGCATTAACACGTCCATCCCTCAGCTCCATTGCCTCAGACTCACACTGTAGATTGCCAACACCTGTCAGCCTTCGCAGTAAGTTGTGAGAAGCACACCCTTGAAGCCTGTAACTAGGCTCTTGTTTTGTTGCCTTTGACTCCTTTAATCGCTGATTCCTCAGTGCTGCTACTTTACTTGTGCTGTTTATGCTGAGTAGGTAAATTATTCCGGCACTGGGAAGAGACACCTGTGACTAGGAGGAAGGAGGTGGTCTTCTAAACTGTGCCTAAGACTTGAGAAATCCAGAAGAATCCTTCTTTTTCTTTAATTGTAGACATAATGTATGTGTGTACCTTAAGATGACAGAATCAACAGTTCTTAAAATGTCATCCGTCTGCCTAGAGAACAACCAGTGAGCCTGCCTCTACTTTGCCATCCCTCTGCCAAGTGCTGGGCACAGGAGGAGATTTCCTCGGGAGTCAGTAGGGCAGTGATGACTGTGCTCCCTCTGCTGCTTTCTCTTTACACTTACTGGAGCAAGCAGCAGTGCTTGAACTGTTGTGTTGAAGTCTGTGCTAGAGAAGATTTGCCTGAGCTGGACTAAATTTTGGTATGTGTGTGGCTGACATGGTCGTTAAAAGGGTCCTACAAATCTATCCTGTCACTGTCTGTGGGAGTGGCATCAGAGAGGGCTCTGCTCTTCCAGGCTGTATCTTTCAGGTGCAGTGTAAAGCTGCAACTTTGGCTGCTAACAGGTATCACTGATCCCTTTAGAAATTACAAATTTTAAGTTTGGAAGGTAGAACTATTCTCTCCATGAGCAGACAAAATAAGCAGACAATTTCCTTTGAATTCAGGTCTTCTGGCCCCAGCCCTTCTCTTTTTCCACCTCTTGCAGACAGCTCTGGAGCTCTGCGTGTGCTGGCTGACAAGCCAAGACCTCTCTATCAAGTGTATACCTTGAATAAACCTAATTTTTTAGGATATTTTTTTTAAAGTCAGGATTAAACTGGCCAGCAAGCTGGAAAGGTGCTGGCACAGCTAGCTGACAGATATATAACATGACGGTACAAGTTTTGTTCCTGTAAAAAAGGAGATTATAGAGTTTATGTTTTGTATTTTTCGTCTGAATTTGGAGGCTTTGCTCCTCATTTGAGTCACTGAGAAACAGAGAGACTTAAGTTTCGTTTGGAAAAGAATAAGAAAAACTGTGGGTATTTTTGTCTGAATGCATGAAAATGGGAGCTAGGAGTGCAAGCATTGCACATTCTGAGAAAAGGTAAAATTATAAACTGGCTACAGTTTGGATAGAAGTGATATTTTAGTTTTATCTATCTAGATTTTTCAGGGTGTTCATCATGTGTTGCAGTTTTCTTTTCTCTCTGCCCTCACTGGGTGTTATTGTTCAGTATACAGAAAATAGAGAAGTGAGATTTAGACATGTAAAGAACTCCATAGCTCTGTTTCCTTCAGCTGTCCTCCAACTGAATCCCATTCATAGTCATATCCATTTCAGCCTCATTGGCATTGCTGTATATATCTGCAGTCTGCTTCATAGATACAATCAGATGCAGGAAATCATACCAAAAGACGGCAAGAGAAAATTCTAGGAGATCAACATAGTCCATCCCTCTCTTCTAATGCTCTGGTGTTTAATAACTATTTTTCTAACTTGTGTTTGCTGAAGTTCATTGTCAGAGGCTCCACAGTTTCCTTATGGTATTGCTTCCACTGGCTCCCTCCTTTTGTCATAAAATACTGTTTTTAATGCCTCATCCAGATATCCCTTTCTGTAGTTGAAGAGTATAACATCATCTCTTTAACTTGTGCTTGCTGAAAGACCACTGTTACATACCTGAAGGATGTAACCCTTCTATCTGACCTTCTGCTCAGGGACATGATTTAGTGGAGGGCTGTTAGGGTGGTATGGTTATGTCATGGTTGGTCTTTTCCAACCTAAGTGATTCTATGATTCTCTGGCCTAGCAGAATTTCCTCTTGCTGCTTCGTAAATACCCATGGGAATCTTCTCAGACTTTGCTGAAGACTTGTCAGAGATTCCTTCTTGTGCTTCACTGAGCAAAGAGACTGCCTGGTGCATCAGACCAGCCAAACGCCAAGGAAGTGTCCCAAGCACTTTTTTCATGGCCTGGCAGCAGATCTCACACAAGGCAGCAGAAGTTGTGCTGACAGCTTTATATAGATAAGTCATCATTATTGTTTACATGAAAATAACATGCAATGAAACCTTAACTGTGGATCTGTATCACTGAATTTAAAAAAATCAAGTTAAAAGCTATTAAAGAAATCGTGCAATGCTGTCAGTGTATCCTCTAAATAAGTCACTGCCTAGATGCTTGTGTATAGCTTGCAAAGAATATCCCACTTTCAAATTAATATTGAAATTCCTCATGATACTGTCAACCATTTTTGAAACCGTGGCAGTTATTGCTTTCCCACAAAGGGAGGTAGCTGAAGGATGATGAAGATGCTTCTGCAGCTCTAGCTTTTAGTAATACACAATACGATCTGTGATGCTATTAGTGTGACTTTTTTATGAAGTAATATTTCAGTAAAATCTGGTTACAAAACACACTAAGCAGGATTTATAGGCCTGAAACTATGACTATCCAACATTCCTGACCAATGACTTACTTATTCTTGTAGTCAGAAGACAAAGCTTTCTATACTGAAAAATAGTTGATACCACTTTAATTACAGCTTAGGTACAATGCAGGGATTGTGCTTTTTAACCACCCACTGATAGTAACTGAACTGCAGTGGATCTGCATTTCCTAATGTATAAAAATGCTCCTAGGATTCTGTAGGACCCATGAGAAAATTGCAAAGAATTCTTACTTATCCCTGAACAAGTGTTCTTTGCCTGAATAAAACTTCTAAGTCTTTCTAAAAGCTTCATTCTTAAGATCTTATATTAAGGTGGCCCCCTAATGGCGTATGAGAATATCAGCTTAAGCTGCCCAGCTGACTTTCAAATACTTACTTTTAATTACCAGGCTTTTCTTTCCCCAGGGATTAATCTTGAAAATGCAAGTCTCAGGGTTAATGTGCTTAAGAAATTATTTTATATTGACATTTCTGTCTTGTATAACAAAGCAAAACAAATCAAAACAAGAAAATGATTTCTCAAGGGAATTTCCACTAACTTGGGAATGCTTGATTGTTCTTCTCCTTCCCTCTAAGGAGCAAGCACAGCATGTCTAGACTTCAGTAATGCATTAGACATTTCAAATGTAGGGTCATAGGAAACAGAATGTGAAAAGAAACTACACATGAGAAATGGTAATTACATCATTTGTTGCACTACTGAAGCTCAGAAAATGCCAGTAAGGCAAAGGAACCCCTGTAGAGTAGGATATGTGCTTGTACTTCAGATCATCTGGAGAGCTATCACCAAAAGCTGCTCCAAAAGGGTTTTGTCTGGATAGAGAATGGAGTGTGGCTCAATCCTCACTGTTTATTAACAGTAATGCAAACTACTTCATTAACATTGAAGAAGAATGTAAGTTCGTACAGATCCCATTAGGAAATGAGTTGAGCATCAGTGGGGAGAAGGTGATACAGAAACAGTGTGGTATATTACAAACATAGAAATGGGCCATGCCTGCAGTCCAAGAGATCAGGCTGTGCTCTTGGGATTCATTTCAGGGATGACTAAGGGAGATTAATACATGTAAAGGTTCCCTCTCAGGCTTTAAAAATGTCTAAAACTGTAATGGCATCTCACCTTTTTTTAGAGGAGTGTGATTGAAAACCAAGTTCTTCCCCAGTCCTTCCATCTCTGATCCTAACGCACATACATGTGCATATGGGTCTTCCAAGGCATGCAGTCAGCAGCATGAATTAACTATCCTACTTATGGTCCATCTACTAGACAGAAAGTATCTGGGATAGGGGCCGGTGGGTAGAATGTGATTTAGAAAGGTGTAACAAGAATCTTGAAAAACGAGATGTTTATTGCATGCTTGGAACTGCCAACGTCACTCTCCAGTGGAAGGGAGAGGCTGGAAGAGCAGTAATATCTCAGGTACTGTTAATGAATAGCGCAGCAGCAGGACATTTGACATGGAGTCTGTCACAAAAAGCAGCAGAACCGTGCACATCTGCCACTGTTCAAGAAATCTGCTTTAAATGCAGGGTGAGCGAATGCTCCTTGTCCAGGAGCATTGAAAAATCTGATGTTCTTCCACCAGTTAGCAGAATAGTGAGGAAAAATAGATGGTAGGATGACCATTGTTTAGGACATTGCTTTTCCAATAAGTAGCAGTCATGCGGTGATGTTCATCAGTGTCATCTAGAGGCAGTTTACCCATTTTTAGTCCTCTCCAGCTGTATAAGACTATAAACCCTGTTGCAAAGGATAGAATTATTAGTACCAGCATGACAGATTTGCTGTTATTTACTCACTGGAGGCTTTTTTTATGAACAAAATGTCACTGAGGTAAACTTCTCTTTATCATTTTGAATTACACTTTCGCTGTAAGATGTTTTTCAAAGTTTGCACCACTGTTCAACTTTGACATCAGAATAAAACAATATTAGAGTCATCATAAGAAAAGAAATACCCTTGAACAGGCTGTGTTACCTGTGAAATTTCATTCATCTTTCCTTTTTCCTAGAAGCTTATTTTAGGGAAGTATGAAGTACACTGATAGCATTTATAAAGAAGGAGTCATCCAAAAAACCATGTATTTTGTGCTGTAGTATGGGGTAGGAAGAGGAACTGCCCTCCTGTTGTTTATATATAACCCCCCAAAAAAAATTACAAAAGCATTTCTTTCATCTCTTTCTCTGGAACAATACCTGTCTCACTAGTGCAAGGTGGTGGTTGCTATACAGTTTGCCCCAAACATCCATAGAACTTTATTAACCAGCTCAGCGATAGGTATGCTGGCTACAAATCAGTAGAGATTATTTCATGCATATATTAAATTATGACAGTATGTTTTACAACTTCTTACTCATCCTCTGTTCCCATATCTGCCTTAACTTGTCTTTTCTCTAGTTCCCTCTTATTGATGCATCAAAAATTAAATAAATAGAAATCTGGTAGTTTCATTCTGGGATCATTTTTCCTTGTCCTGTATTCTCATTACACAATGGGGAAAAGACAAAAAAAATAGCTATGGCTAGATGAATGTTGTTCACATCACTCTTTTGAAGCTGACAGACCAGCTCACTACTCTTCTCCCTTCCTTTCCTGCTTTATTGCGTCCTATTTTTGTGGTGCCTGCAAATGTTCTTCTGCTTCCACAGTACTTATTACTGAGAAAGTTGTGGTGGAAATTTCATCCAAGAGAGGATTTTTAGTCTACTCCCCTGTCCCCAGACTCAGACTCTTTCATTAAAAGGGAGTCTGGTATTGAAACTGTTTTAACTTTACTTCCCAGCCTACATAAGATGAAACAGCTGAAGTAAAGTATGTGAGAGATGTGAAGAGAGTGAAAAGTCTGGAGGTCAAATACAAAGAGAGCACTGCCATTTGACCAGCAGATTTGCCAGTGACATTAACCAAGAGAAAAGAAGGAAGGGATTGGTGGTAGTGTAGAAGAAGAACAGGGAAGAAGAAGGGGGCGCTTAGTAGGAAAGTGGAGAGGACACAAGGAAGAGATAAAACTAGAGGTGAATGTGATATCGCTCTGTGTAACTTCAATGACTTGAGCTTCCAAAATTCAGTTGGAGACAGGGAAACCTGAAGGTGTGTGCATGCAGCTGAAGGAAAGCCAGTCAGAAAGGAGAATGGTTAAAGACTGTCAGGGATTCAATGTGAGCCAGAAGTGTGTGCTTGCAGCCCAAAAGGCCAACCATATCCTGGGTTGCGTCAAGAAAAGTGTGACCAGCAGGTTGAGGGAGGTGGTTCTGCCAGTTTATTCTGCTCTCATGAGACCCCACCTAGAGTACTGTCTCCAGTTCTGGCTCTCCCAAAATAAGATGGACATGAAGTTGCTGGAGCAGGTCCAGAGGAGGACCATGATGGTCAGAGGGCTGGAGCACCTCCTCTATAAAGGTAGGCTGAGAGAGCTGGGAGAAGAGAACCTGAGAGCCTGGAGAAGAGAAGGTCCTGAGGAGACCTTATAGTGGCCTTCCAGTACCTGAAGGGGGCCTGCAGGAAAGCTGGAGAGTGATTTTTTATAAGGGCAGATAGTGACAGGATGAGGGAAGATGGTTTTATACTGGAGGAGAGTAGATTTAGACTAGATATTAGGAAGAAATTCTTTTCTGTGAGGGCGGTGAGACATGGGAACAGGTTGCCCAATGAAGTTGTAAATACCCCTTCCTGGAAGCACTGAAGGCCAACATGGATGGTACTCTGAACAATCTGATCTAGTGGGTGGTGTCCCTGCCTATAGCAGTGGGTTGGAACTATGTGATCTTAAAGGTCTCTTCCAACCCAAACCCTTCTATGATTCCATGGTTCTATAGGGTGTATTGAGTTAAATGTAATTTAGCTCACAGCTGTGAGCACAGTGCAATTGCAGGCTTCTGAGGGTATCAGGAAATCAAGGCAGAAAGTTCTGTACTTGTTATTAACCTTCCCATGAACAGACCAGATTGAGCATGGTAATGCTGAGTTGGAAATTGAAGCCACAAGAAATTGAAATACATTTTAGGCAACTCCTAGGAAATACTTAGTACATTCTAAAAAGGAATACCAAATGGCCAATTTTGAAAATCGTTAAAGGTCTGCTTTATTGCGCATCATCATTGTCAGACAGGTTTATATCTAAAAAAATGGTTAGTAAATGTTACTCAATCAAGATGCTCTTCCAACTAGACTTCTAAAGAGAACTTTCTTTTAAGAAATTGAATGACCATTTTGATTGTGAGGGATTGATATGGATGTTATTAATATATTGAGATACTCTATAGAACAGTATCAACAAGCATTTAAAACCAGAAATTTATATACCAAACAAATCAATGTGTACTCTTGCTTCTTACTGGCAAATGTAATTAGCATTCTGGAGCAGAAAAAGCAAACCTAAATCCACCAGGAATATTGTAGCTAAGGTAAGAAAGAAAGATGTAAGTGACAGATAGGTTATTGCAATGGTGAACAAACATACTTACTTAACATCTATTTAGGTGATAACAATTTATCACAAAATTGTAGGAAAGATCTAATCCACCTTTAACAAGAGGTTGAGTGAGAGAGTAAATTGGAACTGTATAACTGCTAAGTACATTTGAATCATAGAATCATAGAGTCATAGAATGGCTTAAATTGGAAGGGACATTAAAGACCACCTAGTTCCTACCCCCTTGCCATGGATCCACTAGATCAAGCTACCCAAGGACTCACCCAACCCAGCCTTGATCAACTCCAGAGATGGGGCATCCACATATTCTCTATTTAATTAACCCACCACCCTCGAGTAAAAAACTTTCATCCTAACATCACAGAATCACAGAATGGCCAGGAAGAGAAGGGACCTCAAGGATCGTGAATCTCCAACTCCCCTGCCACATGCAGGGCCACCAACCTCCACATTTAATACTAGACCCGGGCCCCATCCAATCTGCCCTTGAACACCTCCAGGGACAGGGCATCCACAACCTCTCTGGGCAGCCTGTTCCAGCACCTCACCACTCTCTCTGTAAAGAACTTCCTTCTGACATCCAGCCTAAATCTTCCCTCCCTCAACTTAAAACCATTTCCCCTTGTCCTGCAGTTATCTACCCTTTCAAAGAGTTGATTACCCCTCTGTTTGTAGGCTACCTTTAGGTACTGAAAGGCTGCAAGGAGGTCACCCCATAGCCCAGCTCCCTCAGCCTGTCTTCATAGCGGAAGTGCTCCAGTTCCCTGATCATCTTTGTGGCTCTCCTCTGAATCCTCTCCAACAGCTCTCTGTCTTTCTTGCTTGAACTTCTTTCTGGCTTGAACTTCATTAGGTTCTCATAGGTCCACTTTTTGAGCATGTCCATGTGCCTCTGGATGGCATCCCTTCCTTCTATTATGTCAACTTCACCATTCAGCTTGGTATTATCAGCAGACTTGCTGAGGATACACTCAGTCCCACTGCTTATATCATTGATCAAGACGTTGAAGAGCACCAGTCCCAAAATGGGCCCCTGGGAAACACGACTTGTGATGAACCTCCACTTGGACATAGGGCCGTTGACACCAACCCTACAGCTATATACAACTATCCAACCAATTCTTTATCCACCTATGTATGGGATCTGTTAAGTCACGGTCTGAACCACTGATTGATTATCTGAGCCAAGCATTGAGTCAGCCCTGGGAGCACAGGTGAAGGCAATTCACCTGTGTGATCAGAAGAGGTGGAGCCTGGCTGCACCTCTCTTAGACCCCATTTAAGGACTGACTGGCACTGGAGGTCCCTCATCTGTGGAGTCTTTCTATGAACCTAGATCTTCAGCTACAGGTGAGCATTCCTTCCCTGTTTGTTTCTTTTCCCATTTTTACCATGATAATCTTTTCAGCTGTAACACCAACTGCAACAACCCAATAGTCCAGCCTTCAAATCCATATCTCTCGTTTAGAGATAACGATGTGTGGGACCATCTCAAAGTCCTGCACAAGTCCAGGTAGACTCCTTTGTCCACAGATGTCATCACTGTCATAGAAGGCTACCAGATTGATCAGGAATGTTCTGCCCTTAGTGAAGCCATCCTGGCTATCTTGGATCACCTCTTCATCTTGCACATGCCTCAACATCTCTTCCAGGAGGATCTACTCCATGATCTTTCCAGGCACAGAGGTGAAGCTCACCAGCCTGTAGTTCTCTGGGTCTGTCTTTCTTCCTTTCTTGAATGTGAGAGGGGTATTTTCCTTTTTCCGGTCACCAGAGACTTCACCTAACAGCCACAATATTTCAAATATGATGGAGAGCAGCTTGGTAACCACATCAACCAGTTTCTTCTGAATGCTGGGATGTGTGTCATCTGGCCCCATAAGCTTGTATGCATTCAGAGGTGATGTTGGACTTGCTCCGAGTTCACAGGGGGAAGAGATATTGGTCCCCTGACCAATAGGGGTCAGAAGTTCAGGGATGTCAGAGGCACAGGAAGCCTGACTGCTAATGAAGGCTGGAGCAAAGAATTCATTGAATTCAGCCTTCGCCTTGTTTGTTGAAGTCAGTTCTCCCTTCTCATTTATTAGAGGAGGTACACTTCCTGTGGAAGAGTGTGAGATCTTTAATGTATGAGCACTGTGCTAAGACAACAAAGCTGAAAATCTGACACTTCCACCCAAGCCCTTCCTGTTGAATCTAAGCTAGTCTGAAACTGCAGCTTTAACAGCTACTTGCATAATTTCACTGTAAAAAGTAATTCCTGTAATAAGCTAGTATGTCATGCTATGCAGATTTATTGCTAGAATTGATGTAAATTCACACAAACTATGAAAACCAGTGCTGACCCTGAAAATAACAATGCATAGCAATTGAATACAAAAGACATTGTACACTCATGCTGCATCATGAAGTTGAGCCTTCAGTAAGTTTCAGAGCCTAAAGCCACAGAAACAAAAAAAGGAAATGACAGTGACTCATGAGGTCAATAGAGGAATACTTCTGAATTAATAACAATATTCATGTGCTGCTTTCCCATCAGTATTACAACCACAAATATCCGGAGTCAGATGGTAGAGGATATGACACAACACTTTCATTGCGAGAGCTGGTTGGTCCCATCCTGCTGATAGGTCCTTCTGCTACTGCATGCAGCAAAACCCATCTAAGTGGAGGATCTCTCATTCAGTGTGTTGATAAGCCTGATAGTTCTGCTGTGGAGGTGGCTCAGAATAAAGCTGCTGCAACAATTCCATTGAAGGGTTCAACAGTACAGAGCTCAAATTGTTTCTCATGTCTTACCACTACAGTCCCTTATTCAGGATTATACTAACATGCATCCAGGTGAGAGAACTAGGCATAGCTTGGTGAGACCTGGAGACTGGACCATAACTGTTGTTTTTTTGATATTTTCTGTCTTTTTGCTACTGTTTATAGTACCCTGACTTGCTTTAATGAGATAATAGCACCTCATTTGTTTTGTGGGCTTTTTTTTTTTTTCTATTGATTGTAACTGATATTAGGTATTTTATTCCAGAACTGTTCTTTAAAAATTAGCACACAGTGAATTTGGCCAACAGTTTGGCCAACTGAGAAAGTTGTATTCACAATCCTTCTGTGGGAATTACTTAAAGTTGGAAATGTTAAGTAATCAAAATCTTAAGATTTTGAGCACTTTTCAACCAGGAAACAATTGTTTCACACAAATTTAGTCACAGCCATTTGTAGTATCTATTTGTAGTTAGCCTTTCTCCAGTAGCTTCCAACGACTCCCCTCCCCCTTATCTCTTACTCAGTTTGCATGTAAGCTCATTGACTGCTGATTTTTACATACTTATTGCTTGATGGACAATAAGTATCATTGTGATATATTTGGCCTACAAAGGTTTGTATTATTCCTCAGTTTCTTGGGAGTAATTCACGTACAATCAGTGTAGTCTTCATTAGGTGCCAGGACTGGAGAAATTTTTAGTTGCCCAGATGAGTTGGACATACTTTTTAGTGCTTCACCATGGCTACAGGAAATATTATCAAACACTGTCCTGTGTGGGAGTGATCAACATGACAGCAGCTTCCTTGATCATTTCCAGGAAAAGTTGTATCATGTTTTTTCAGGTACTCATGCTATAAATTATTACAAGCACAAGCCAGGTTCCTTCTACACTTTTATCCTGGCTGAAATGTTATAGTATTCCAAGCCCTGTTCTTGGTAAGACAAACCATCTTTTTCACTACCACTTGTGTAAGAAGGGAAAGATGCACCAGAGTTTGTAATAAAGGTTTATATGGGAGTATATAACAAAACTCACATTTGTCTTAACTTCTTTTCCTTTCACTCTCTTTTTTCCTTCAATCTGTTGCTCTTAATACTGCTTTTCCAGTCTTCCATCTGTCTTTGCCAGATAAATGGCATTCCTTCATTGACTCCAAATGATGTAACAGAGAGTAACTGAGATCACTGACACTCTTGGTTTAGCTCCCTTATTTTGCTTTTTTTCCTCCACTTAACTCTCCTCTGAATTATTTGTATAGGTTTTGCTCATACCTTTATTCAGAAACCATTCTTCCATCTGAAGTCCCTATGTCATCTAACTCCCATATTTAATTACAGCAGGAAAAAGACATCATCCTGCTGAACATTTCTAATAGTTGCAGACAAAGCTTTCTTGGGTTCAAGTTATCCATGTTGTCCAGCAGGTGGTCTTATTTGACGGATCCAGCTAGGGATAGTTTACCTGGCCATCAGCCTGTCCCTGGAAGAAGTAAATTCAGTAGTAAATTCTTCCCAAGCAACTTAATATTCCACCAGCACCCCAGGCAGATTGGTAATTGCAGCTGCCAAAGAGGGTTTGAAACACTGAACGCTTCTTCCTGCTGTGATTTCAACCCCTCTCAGCACAAAACTGCTGCCTGCAACTCAGCCTTCTGTGGCAATATCTGAGCCTGGCAGAAGCAGGATTTGCCCTTTCCTCTCTCTGCCTCCTTTCAACATTCTCTGGTTACTCAGTGCTGAGCACAACTTCTGTGCCCTCCGCTTCTCTGACACCAGCTTCTCCTCAGCTGATGCTACTGAGAGAATGGGAAAATGCAAGTGCAGAAGATTGCTGCTGCTAGGGTCAGCAGTATGAGATGGAGACTAGCTTACTGTGAAGGAGGATGTAGATAAGTTACTTGATGGAGCTGGGAACCTGCAGGGAGCCACCTCCACACAAGTTTCCCACTGTTAGGTGCCTCTCACAGGCATTCAACATGCCCCACTTTTCTCTTATCGTTACAGACATCATTGTATGTTGTGCATTGTCAACCTTTAGATTCAGCCAGCAAATATATAACATGAAAACAGTCTGGGTCTAGTCACACAAAGTTTTGACTAGTTCTCATGAAAGATACAGCCAAGCTGTGAGAGCCTTCAACAACCTTGTTTTCAAAATACTGCATCTATACATGTATATTTAAGAGACAAAGTTCTTATAAAGCAAAATGTAAGAAACAATACTGCATCGCTGGCTGAACAATTAGTATCTCCCTCCAAAAGTCACTGAAGAGTCATTGATTGAGTCTTTTTTGAAGTCCAAAATAGACTGTATAGTCAAAATCATTAGAGAACTGGCAAGGAAGGCTTGCCTGCTGCATTTTCTAGACCACAGGGCACACTAGGCAGGCTATTACTCCTGTGAAAACTACCCTTGGGAAAAGCATGGCAACTAAATAAATGTGATCAGTTGGCCCCTCAGTGTTTTTCTGTAAATAGTAAATCCATTTCTAAGCAGAGAGACAGCATGTAGTGCAGCCTGTACCTTGTTTGAGTGTCACCCTAGCAGGAACATTACCATGGGGTTTTGCTTGCTCCGTGAGCAATGAACATTTTCACTTCTTCTGTGTCAGATAGAAGAACTGGGAAAAGAATTTAAGCAAAATTAGACAAAAGTTGGCAAATTCTATTCATCAATATTCTTGAAGTTGTGATTATACTGTGCACATTGCGGCTGAAGTTTTCTTTTTCTCTCTGTGAAGCTTCTAAATTTTCCCCTTCCCCAGCAGAAAAGGAGACAGCATCGCTGTGAGAAATACAGTTACATGGTCTATTTCTCTGTTTTTTATTAACTCAACATTGTCTCCTACAAATACGATTTGTCATTCACCAGAAGATTTGAAATGTAGACTTAAGTTACACATAGGTATAAAAAGCATAAAACAGCACACACTGTACCACTGTTTAGACCAGAAAACATTCTGTTGTCCCACAGATAAGAGTGCTATTCAAGCTCAGCACCATCATTTTCTGCCTCAGGGATTCAGTCTTCAAAGCTGCAGACATTTCTGCTTCTCTTCCCTCAGCTTTTGAAGCTCTGCAGGCTTTCCCCTGTGGTCTCTCATCCACATTTGGAGCACGGACCAGGGAACCACAGGCAATACCACTCTGCTCCACCAGAGGTTATAAAACCCTTGGTTCCTCCTGGCTCTTCAGAAATCAGAAGTGTTTTCCTCCTTCTCATAATAGTTATGTACAATATATGAAGGGATACGATTTGCATCTTTGATTTAGACATATCTCTTGCCTCATACTTAAACAATAACTTGAAAAATATTTTACAAAGAAAAAGAACATTGTTCATCTGAATGTCATTCATTATTATATTGCTATATTTTATACCCTATTATTAATATATACAAAATTTCTTAATTGCCTTTTACAGATGCATGGAAGCATATAATATAACAGTTCTAAAGTATCCCATAATTAGACTTTTTCTTGGCTCATCTCAATCTCTTTAATAAACTATGTTTGCTTGGAGAATATAGGAAGTATTTGGAATGTTGTTTAAAGTTTAATAGTAACTGGTAGCATTGTCCATTTGCGGCCTGAACGGTTGGAACACCTATCAGGGCGATCTGGTAGAGATAGCAGCATCATAAGACTTAAACAATCATGGAAGGCTGTTAATGTGCAGTGTCGACAGGTGCCAGGTTCTGTTCTTTACTGGGGGCTTTTCGTTTCTTCGGCTGCGTTTTGTTGTTGTTTTCCCTCTGCTCTCGGTTTTGTCTTCGGGCTGCTCGCCCTTTGCTTTCCTGTTTTGACTCCTTACTTTCGTCTTTGTTGGACTTTTTTCTTTTTTCCTCCCTATTTTTTTTTCCCTGAAATAAAAATGATGACACATTAGAAGACTTGCTCAGGCTGCAATTTCTGACTTCCCTGCTTTGCCACAGCCTGTAAAACTTGCCCTGGATTAGCACCTCCCATTAGGAGCTGGACACTAGTACCAGTGTCTGGGAGTGTCCAACTCTTCATCAACCTACTAAATTAGTACACTGGAACTAGTACCTCCCATCAGTCTGGCTCTAAACAAAGAGCTGAAAGTTCCCTGGAGACAATCAGTGTTTTAGAACCAATATAAATGCACTTCTCTCTCCCCCAGCCAGGGGCACAGCTCCATGTACTCCACCAAAACACAAATGGGAACTCCTGTGGGCTTTCTTACTGAGAGACTGGTGAGGTGCTGGAATGGATTGCCCAGAAAGATTGTGGATGTCTTATTCCTGGAGGTGTTTAAGGCCAGGTTGGATGGGACCCTGGGCAGTCTTACTTGGTACTTGATATAGCAGCTGACAACCCTGCCTGTGGCAAGCTGGAACTTGATCCCTTAGTCCCTTCCAACCCAAGCCATTCTTTGATTCATTCTATCCTTCTAAGCCAGGTAACACTAACTATTGACTGATATAACTTTATAGACCTCATAAACTACAGTAATACTGCAAATAATCTATCATTTTATTCTATGTCAAAAACACTTCTTGTTTTTAAATATCAGTAGTTATAACCCAGATTTCCCACAGATACTGGGGAAGTTACAAAAACTTGACAGTAGCTCTTGTGGTTGAGAATGCTGAATACTCAGAACTTTGCCAATGCTGAATATTGAGAACTATTCCCATCCCAAAATCAGAGCTGGGATTTTTTGGCACTCCTGCGGTCTCTGCAGGAGTAAGACATAGTGGGGAAGTAGGTGCAGTATATTGGCTTCGCTGAAAACTGATGACCACCCAAGGTCAGGCAGAGTAGAGGCACTCAACCAATCCAAGATAGGTTGGAAAAAGGGAAAGAGGTTCAGAGGTGATTAAGAAAAGGCAGAAAGCAAGGAGCAAGGCTAAGATGTGAGGATATGCTGTGTCCTCTTCTTACTGTGTAGCTATACAGTCTAATTTTACAGCTTCCTGACCAATACTGAGATAGGAGAGCATGGGAAATTCTATTTCACACTTATTGAGTCAAGTACAGACAAACATCTGAATTGTTCATGTTGCTTTATATGCAAAATGGCCCCTCAGTTTTTTAGTAACTAATCAGAGATGATCCCACATACATGCAGAATCCCTCTCTGAATTTGATAATGCCACCTAAGATATGATGGAGCGAGCATGGCAGACGTGCAGAATGGGTGTGCCAGGCTCAGAGAGTGCTAACCACATCTGGGAGAGTTCCAGTCAGAATGAGCGTGCATCATACCCAGCTGTAACACTGTCTCTTAATAATGCATAAATTACAGTATGGCATTTCATTCCAGTGGTTTGTAAATATAGCTGGCCCAAGTTGAAGTGTTTTTTTGAATGGAAACTGTCCAGCCATTCAGCGTTTGACATTGTTCGTTATGTGACTGGCCAAAGCAGCTTCAGCTGTGATTTCTTAGCCACAATTTAAGCATGTTGGAAAAATATTTAATGGCTTCCCCTTCTGTCATGGATCAAAATGTACGTATTTTTATATACATGTGTGAATATACTAAGAATACACATGGCTACATATCTGCAAGTTCCGAGGAAGACTTAACATGAAGCTAAACTCATCTAGGCGTGATTTCACTGTTTCTGTTTTAATCATACTGATATTTTATTATATAAAATGAGGAAAATTTATTTATTTAAAGTATTTAAAGTGGTACTTCTGCTCAGAGTCAGCTGTGCAATTTAAATTTTTTTTTTTTTTTTTTTTTTTTTTTTTTTTTTTTTTTTTTTTTTTTGCGTGGTTTTATACCAACATCTCCATATTGCTGCTGTTTGTGAATGCAGCTGCCTTCTAGATCTGATCTGTTCTGGTAATGCAATAAAGCACTGAAAGGTCACCTTTGCCCAAACTGGTTGTTTAGCTCCTTTCACTAGTATTTTTAGAAGTGGGAGTTTTCATGACAGAACTTTGCCTGTTCTTCATTTTATCCTGCTCAGTTTGGACCCAA
The DNA here is from genome assembly GCF_019238085.1 of Lagopus leucura. Classification (NCBI taxonomy): domain Eukaryota; kingdom Metazoa; phylum Chordata; class Aves; order Galliformes; family Phasianidae; genus Lagopus; species Lagopus leucura. The sequence goes on along the minus strand of NW_024962252.1, from coordinate 44,667,309 downwards.
AGGAAGATTCTTCAAGCACATTAATTTTGTTATGCCATCTGCTGGCACTGGGGTGTAGCTAGAGACAAATTCCTGTATGCATCTCTCTCCTTGCTCACATACATGTTATCTTCTTCCCAGAAATTTGTTCCTGATCCTTTGCTACAGCACACTGAACTGGACTCCTGAAATGGTAGAGATTGTTAGGAAATCTGGGCATTAGGCTAAATGAAAAGTGCAAAAATGATACAGGCTACTCAATTTACAAGTTTGTCCACATAATTCTTTGCATTTGGTGAAGTCAAGGCAAAGGCAGGAATAAAGCTGAAACTCACCAATGAAACAGGCGCAATGCAAGAATATAAACTAGGCAAAAAATATTCTGGGGAAAAGTCGCAGCCTCCCCGTGAGGGAGCTGCAGGGCCGGAGGCGGCCGCGAGGGGGCGCTGTGGTGCCGCGCACGGCGCCTCCGCCGGCGGACTCGGAAGCCGGGCCCGGGCCGGTCCTACTCACCCTACGGGTGCCTGAGGAAGTCAGCAAGCCCTTTCCCTACCGCCTCTTTTATTTGCCATTGGAACGCCCTTTTTTTTTTTTTTTTTTTTTTTTTTTTTTTTTCTCTCTCTTCAGTATGCCAGGAAGAGGATGTAAAAAAATGGCACTGTGTTGGAATTATTGCCATTTCCCGTGGGTTACGGAATTCTTTCGTAGTGATGCACTGACACTACATCATTTCTTTCTTTTTATGCATTCAATAAGCCCTTCTGAAACGTAATTAAAAAAAAAAAAAGGAAAGAAAAGAAAAGAAAAGAGGACAAGTCTATTGAAACAGGAGGTAGTCAAACACTTCCAAGCAAATGTTTTGCTCATGAAAAAGTGAATTCATGAGAGTCAAATAGCTCCGTGAAACAACTGGTGTAAAAACAACTCTTCTTTCAAACGGAAACTTTACATTGCCAACTGTACTGGAGTAAATAGTCTGTTCTGACAGTTTTCTTGTAGATAGGAGATGCTTTGCTATTTCTAATAGTGACAGCTTTGTATATTGAAATAAGCCTACAGACATGCTGTAAGGCTGAGAAGTGCAGTAGTTCAAATTAAGTGCACATGGTGAAATTAATTCAGAGAACGATATAATTACATGTCAAATCAGTTTAAAGGTGCTGACTTCTTGTTAACCTAATTTATAGCCTACAGTCTCAGAAATCCCCCCATCTGCATTTATATACTCCATGCTGGAATACATCTATAAATGTGCAAACTAGGCTGTTTCAGAGAAGTCCTTGCATTGTCACACCAAATGTGGATTTTCCACTAGATCTATAGCTTTATCTTATGGTGCAAAAGAGCAAGAGTTGATCATGGGTTAGGAAAACTCGGGATTTAGAAGACACTAAATCACTGCAGTTGATTGCTGATGTGCAGGTTCCAGATTTTGTCTTCTTCAGTCTTATGCTTAGTCTTACCCTATTATATTTTGTTGCAATTACCACAGGGAACTCAGAGCAGTGTATTTGTTCACTTCTTCTTTCTGTAGACAGAAAAACCCCAAACCACCATAGGAATAAGTGCAAGTTGATTGTGCAAACTGCGTTGCTCCAGTGGGAGTTGTCACAGAAGAGGTATCATGGAAATCCCAGAGGGGTGAGGATGTTATCCACTGAGGATGATTGTATTTCTTTGGGATACATCACTCCTATGAAGAAATTCATCCTGGGAGAGCAGAATGGGCAAGACAAGAAACAGAACTGTGTCTGCTGGGATTGCAGGCACATACGTAATGAGCTCCTGTCTGGAAGGGTTCTGGTACTTCCACTGTGCCTGTCACCACGGACCACAAATCCTCCCCACTACACTGTAATCAGCTGAAGAGCTATAATAAGAGACCACAAGCCACAGCTGCAACGTGCCACAATGTTCTTTCACACTCCTCACAGCCTCAGCTGACCCTTCAGTGCTCCCGTGTAGAGGCAAAATGTGAGGAATAAGTGCCCCCACTTCATGACCACACTCCATCCCAACTATTCTCATCTTTCTCAGAGACATTTGTTAGCCTTGTTAGGGGTGTTACCCCTTCCTTACTGCTCTACCTGGACAACAACAACATGACAACCTGGAAGAAGTTGTGCCAAGTGAAGATACCAGTAAGAGGAGCATTCACCAGGCTCTTACATCACTTTGTACAGCTCTGTAATCCAGTCATGTCATATTTTGCAAATGGATCACTCTCATCTGCATGAAAAGTGACATATTTTTTTCTGGAACACAAACCATGGCATGCACTCACACTATTTGCTGAGATAACAAGCCTCCAAAGCCACAACTGCCCAGTGAGGCAGAGGACATTGTCCTTTCATTCACAAGCCATTAGTGACTGATTCATCTGGTAAGACTCTATGAAGTTTAAACAACATAACTTTCTTATCAGTGATCATTTCTTTCCTAGTTATGTTGGCCCACTTTTATAGTTACCAGATCTGAAGACGAACAGAATAGTGAGGATCACCTGTGTCAGAATTACCTACTTATTACCAGGCTCAGTGCATTTCATCTCCTTAGTTGTTCCTCTTGAAGATGAAACAATTGCTGAAGCAAAGTTGAGTAAAAAATTAATAGGAGCTAAGGTTCAAAGGCATTTAAGAAGCAATTCATTTAGCCATATATACATCATCCTGCTGCTGAGCTGTATAAGAACAGCCTACCGGACCTTCACATACCACTCCAGATAGCTACAGGTCTTAGATACATCAAGATACCTCAAATGATATTGACATGGTTGAACAGCTGCACAAGTGGACTTGTGGCTAACTTATTTCCTTGTCTCCTCTAGAAAATAGAAATACGTCTTTAGTTGCAGATGGGAGGTGACATTAGAGCCTGAAACCTACAATAGTCTTTCAGGAGATTTAGGGTCCTTGATCTTCACTAAATCTGAAAATAAGATCTGGACCACTAAACTGCATTCACTTGAAAAATACTCTTACTAATCTCATGTGTACTTGTGGGTCCTTACAAGGAAAGGACAACACTGAGTTGGGCATGTTAGTAGGAATGAGAACATTGTGACTAAATATAGGAATAGGTCAGACCTGTTCGACACCAATTTCAAAAAGCAAGCAGACAGGAAAAGAAGGATTCTGAGCATGTGAATGATGCCGAGGCAGAAGATATCAGAATTTGTTGCTGTAACAGTTGAAGAGTGAATTATATCCCATTTAGGTATATGGGAAGTAGTTTCTTTCTTGGGATGCTTGAGAAATGACACTGCTGCACTCACAAGCTCACAAGCAAGGCTTATGGAAAGTCCCTCACATAACTGGCTCCTGACAACTTCTTAGCAACAGAAATGGGTTGGAGCTCTTTCTTGTGCTGTAGAAAAGACATTGCCAGTGCCTGAAAATCCAAGAATATCCTCCAGTTGAAGAAGCAACCAGAGGAGGAAGATTTCTGTAATGAGTTCTGTTTGCTGTTTATGGAAACACTTATTGCAGTCTGTTCAAAACAGAGCCTGTAGGCATCTATTTCCTTTGCACTTGCCTGTTGGGATTCAGGGAATTTGTTAGCAGCCTTGTTTTAATCAACACTAATGTTGTGCTAACAACAGCAATTTATAATTACATAACAGTTTTCATCTTATAAGATCCCACAGCTTATAAAAGTTGAACAGTGTTTCCAAAGAAGGGAAACTCGTGGCTATTTAGTTGAGCAAAAAACACTCCAATTGTTTAGGATGAGAAGTGACCTACACCATGCTGGTATTTAGGAATGCAGTGTTCTCCCTCCGACCTTCATGCTGAGCTGGCATTGAGATTTTTGAGAGTTACTTCTGAATGGAATTAAGTTTTCACAGCTCTTTAAAATTTACAAAACGGTAGATGAGTGTCCAAATCCTCTGTATAATTCTCTTTCAAGACTAATGCAATCAGATGACAATGGAAAGGATGCAGATAGTTGTGATTGGTACCAGAAAACCCTACCCTATTGTAGCTGTAGGATACTGAAAGAAATCTATAGTAGCTTGTATTCCTTAAAGATACCAACAAGCCATGCCCTCCTACTAGCCCACATTGAGGTAATAAATATAGTCCTTTTTAGAGACTTACTTCAGCTGGTGAATACTTTTGAGCAAACCAGAAATAAAAATGTGATGCTGCATTATGTCAGAGTCGCATGTTTAGTCTGCCTCTCTAGAAATAATCAAGAAAAGTTATACATGATAAGAGACAGATGCTTGTGCCTCAGCAGACATTTGAACTCTTTCTAGTACAATAGTAAAAAGGAGAAAATATCCAAATAAATTTTTTTCTTCAGTATTCAAATTTCTACTTGGAGTTTTTTGAAGAGAGGGATAAACAAGAGAGGCCTTTTTCTTTGGCTTTCCGTAAACCATTTGCATTAATGTAACCTGTTAGTTCAGGAGACAGTCATATTATCCAATATTTGGATGCATCCATACACAGTCAATGCAGAATGCTTTTTTCCCTACATGAACACACTGGGCTCTGCTAGTGATCCCAAAGTGGATTTGCTAATACTGTTTCTAACACCAGGACCTGCCTCACTCAGTACTGGACCTTCATTCAGTGTCATCATTGTGTGTATGCGTTCAAACACAAACGTGTGTGAACAATACATGTCTTAAGAGATATAAAAACGTAACTCCATCACTTTGAAGGTTGGATAAAGCACAACAGTGCCAGGTAGGTAGACCTCAAAGGGCAGTTTTCCTTCTCAAGGCTGGTGGCTTTCCATCACCTGTCCTGTGCCAGGTGTCGTTTTGGAGCAGTATCTGAGGGCAGTTCTTTACTTATCCAACGTCCCAGGAAGGTGAAAGAAGATGGAGAGTCAACAGGATGTAACACTGGCCCTGCTTTGCATGGTTCACTTGTCCCGTCTCCTCCCTACTCCATTTGTTTGCTTTCCCACCTGTGGTGATGCCTGTGCTGACAGGTGGATGGGAACCTGTGCACACTTCGCAGTAATCCTGGCCAGCATGACTGATTGATCAGCCAGTGGAGCAGTAGCTCACATACACATGAGAGGCAGCTCCTGATGGATCCACTCAGCACAATCATCAGCCCAGAGCCAGGATGCCATTACTTGTCAGAGGCATGGTTTTGCCTCTGTTGTACTTGCTTAAACACACTGAGGTCACCAAGGTTGTTTTCTGGTATAAATGAACAAATAATTTGCTTTCAAGGGTTCTTTTCACAAGCAAGGCGTTGAAAAATGACCATTTCTTTTTGTTTCATGTCTCCAGTATCTGTGTACTATTTCTGTTGGCCAAAACATTGATCTTCCCCTCTCTAGGAAGTGCCAGTATTTCCAAACACATTTTCATCCCAATTAAAATGGCAGGTCATGTTTCTAAATTTCACTCAGATCAGCAAATCCAAAAGTCCCCTTTCAACAACAGTGACATGACATTTCACTTTGGCCATTTCCACTTGGTTCTATGAGGTTTTCTCACCTACTCGGAGAATGTCATTTCAGCAAGCAAAATGCAGCTTGAGGAGAAGGGGATTGGAAACAACAGGATTCCTGATCTGCCTCTGAAAAAGGCTCAGGAAATTTTTTTTGATAAAGGGATTCAGAATTGAGGTCTATGAAGCTTGAAGAGCTCAGATGACCAAGATGCTCTCATCAAAGGGATCTCAAGTTCTCAGGCTCTTGAGTCCTTGTCAGCCTGCCAGGTGGACTGCCAAGGGCCAGCCCAGCAGACAAGCTGAGAGAATACTGGGCAGAAACCTAACACAAAAGCAAAGTTGTTTCAGAACCTGCCTGCTTTCTCCTGGGTCCTCACTGAAATCAATATTTTTCTGGGAAATACGATGAGTTCCACAATTTGGCATTTTCCATTCCTTTGGAAAATTCAAGTACATTAAAAACAAAACCCAGAGATTTCTGCGAGGGTCATGGAGGACATGCATGAAAAAAAAACAAAACTGAATGCAGTTATTTTAATATTTCCCGTAAATCCTCAGTATGAAACGTGTCACAGATAGAAGAAATTGTCCATGTAAATTTTATCCAGTCTCTCTAGTCTTTTCTTGTTTTTTCCAAGAATGTGATAAGTTTATTCTTTTTAAATCCTTCTGAGAATGAACGCTGGATCTAAAGCTGTTTGTAGTAACACAGGCTTTGCACACTGAAGTTAGCAGCCGGTTTTATGAGTAGCTTCAAGTGGAATGTGAAGAATGAGTATTGCATGTGATGATGCATCACTGGACTTCATTTTATTTAGTATACTTTATAAACTGACCACCATCCCATTTAGATGGGGAACAAATGAGGTTAGATAGCTCAAAGGTTAGAGGAGATGAAGCCCCCAGTGGGAAGAGAAAGCAGCCTCTCATGGCTCAGAGCACCAGGCTGTGCTAAGGAATGTCTGCAACCCCTTAGCCACCTCCCCAGGAGATCTGCTCCAAGTTCCTGCCAGCAGGAGATAATGGCAGCCCAGCAGAACTTGCTGCAAGCATGTGTTATTTTTTTTCTTTTGTGCTCGGGGGATGAATTAGGAGTGCTACAGCACTGCTGGTAAAATTGTAATAATCTTAGGCATTGCACTTGTGAGTGTGCCCGTGGGGTGTGTGCAGCCTGTAAATAGGGCCAGTTATAAGAGCCATATTGCAGGGCTGCAAAAAGGTTCTGAGGAACCAGAAGTGAAAGCAGCACGAGTGACATTTCTTCAGTAGGATGTATGGCAAGAAGTCAGGACCTTCTCTGGACTCTGAAAACAGAGACTGTGGGGACCAGCAAAGGTCTCTCTTTCTAACCATCTCTTGCCTCCATCTGAGGAAGATCTTATACACAAATCAACTATTATGCTCATGCCTGTCTTTAAAACCAATCAGTTAAACACTTTCCTGCCTCTTTTAAGAGTTTTCAGATTAGTGAAAAATGAAATAATTCACTGTTTCTAAAATCTGACTGTCTCCTCCTTTTGCTCTAAACTCCTTAAGCACTCTTCTTATAATACTGAAGACCAACTCTGTAACCACTGAAATAAAAAATATTTTGCAAGGCTCTGGTATGGCACATTCTGAAACACTTTATGGACTGTCATACAGATGTGTAGCATTCTCAGGGGCAAGGAAACAGTAAACATACAGTACAGTAAGATAGTAATGAAGTAGAACACGCTGCACAAAGAATCCAGAGCTCCCACTCCAACCTTAGCCATAAATTCTCAAAAATTACTTACAGCTTTTCATGTACTTTTGAAAATGTTACCCTGGATTCTCGTATGTCACAGGAAGTTATTTTTTGTACTCTGAAAGAGTACATTGCTTTCAGCTAGAAAACAGAAGTTCCATCAACTTTAAACCTGAATAAGCTCTACATTATTCAGAGGGATTCACAGAGATTCTTCCATCTCCATATTGCATCTTCCACAATGTCAGATTTAAACTTCAGTAATTCATCCATTATAGCTTTAGTTTGTTTTAAAAACACTGGGGAAAAAAAAAATCTAACAAATAAAATAAGCTGTGGCTGGGATTGCGATTCTTCATCTTCATGGTGGACTTTTATCGATATAATGGAGTCTTTATGACATCCTCATGTTCCACAAATATAGAATGGAGATAATGGTTCCTTAATTATGTTTAATGCTTTGACAGCTACAGATGAAAGCCATTACTAGTGCAAGTTAAAGCCAATGAAATGGATGAAAAGACTCCTCCCTACTTTTACAGCTAACGTTTTAAGGAACTGAACAACAGGCTTCAATCAATCAGAGAGCTCGGGTCCTTTATGGAGTATTGTTTCCTTGCTCATGCTTAAAGGTAGCAGGGTTCAGATCACCTACTGGCATTCCCTCCCACCACCCACATCCACATGAGAAATAAAGTCAGTTCCTCTGCATTTAAACAAAAAAATCCTTCTGGTTTAGCAATGCACATTTCTACTTAAGCAATAAACATCTGTCGTCTGCCATTCATTAATATTAATTATAAATGGTCACTAGCTCATGGGATCCAAGTCCACCAGCTGAGATTTTTCCAACTGTGACCTTGCAAGGGTTTGTATAAAAAGTGTTCAGAAGGGTCCTTCGAAGCCTGAAGCCAACAGTAAGTGCAGTTTGCAAAGTATAGCATTTATATCATGCACTTAGAACAAGAGCAGTCAGAAAGGGATATGGAAAGTGGGGGAGGGAGAAAAGGAGAGAATACAGGAGCTAAAACAGGGCTCCTTTAAACACTTAAGTGTTTTAGACCTTTCTGTAGGCTAATGACAGGGAGAGGCATCGTTCATAATGAGACTGGGCCATGCACTAAACATTACTGTAAATGAAAGGTTGCGTGAATTAAAGGTTGTTCATCTCATGTTTCAGGAATGTAGTTGTGTTTCATGTCTGAAGTCTGTTTTCCTTTTAAACGGAGTTCTTCAGATGACAAATGAGAGAGGGAATTTCAGAAAGCAAATGAGCAGAAGTAAATACATGTTTAAGAACAAAGCAGAGACATAACGGTAGTTGTAAATCTTTATGCTGGGGCTACTGTTTGCTATAGATATTGGGGAGGATTAGATTAGATTCAAAATTCAAAAAATTTCATCACTGGGTCATTTTGCTTGTAAACCCCAGAAAAATCCCCAGAGTTAATAATTACATACTAGCCTGCGGATGTTTAGCTTGTGGACCCCTGGTTAATTCTTTTTACAGCCATTTTTTGTTTCAAGGAACTAAATATTGAAAATTTTGGAAATGGTTTCCTTTTTTCTTTCATTAAAAACATGGCCACAAAAATTTTGCATGACAAATGACTGATGTCTTTCTTTCTTCTCATTAATTTCTTGCCACTTAAAAATTAACAAACACAAGTGAAAAATATTTGTTTTCATCTGTCCTTAGAATTAACCTTTTTTTTTTTTTTTTTTAAACTAAATACAGCAATATTCCCCTGATGAACCACATCTTTGTCTACTATCAAATTTTGTATAGGTTCATTGACAGAGTGGTGGTAGCTTTCATCTGTAGTGAATTAGTGTGACAAGAGAGTGGTGAGGTGCTGGAACAGGCCGCCCAGAGAAGCTGTGGATGCTATATCCCTGGAGGTGTTCAAGGCCAGGTTGGATGGGCCCCTGGGCAGCCTGCTGTAGTATTAGATACGGAGGTTAGCAGCCTTGCCTGTGGCAGGGGGGTTGGAGTTTGATGATCGTTGAGGTCCATTCCAACCCAAGTCATTCCGTGATTCTATGATTCTAAGTCCACTGAGCTATATACACAGGAGTAGTTGGTGAGTGCAAATAGGAGCATGGCAGCATGGCAGGCATACCACCAGGAGAGGATACCTAAATTAAACAAAATGGAAGAAAATTTGTTTCAATGCCCTCATTCAGGCCCAAATGAAAATCTGAGCTTGGTAAAGACAGAAGGACACTTTATATTGAATGTGTCAATAGACAGCAATACTTGAAATAGTGCTGTGCAAATGTGCAGTATGTCTTCTGTCTGTGGAAGTCTTACAGAAGGCAATAGGCATGAAAAAAATTTATGGAAATGTTGTGGTAATTTTAGAGATGTAGGGAAGCTTATCAAAGCATTATCTAGTTCTTTACTGGACTCTGTGGCTAGATTGCTATACTTAGACTGTTTCTGATGGATGTTTGTCTAACCTCCTTAAAAATCTTCCATGATGGAGATTCCCACAACCTCTTTCCTGATCTTTACAGTCTCTGATAACAACACTGGATGTTATCTCATTGGGAACAATACAAAGCTCCTTTGGCTCTTTATAATGAAAAGCTATGGCAGCAGATGTTTTCTTTGTCAGAGTTAAGGGGCTGGAGGAGAGCTGGGAAGTGGCAGCCTAAAGGCTACAACAGGTGTCAGAGCTAGGAGGGAGCATGTGCTGAGAGAGACGAGGAGGCTGGAGATGCAGAGACCTGGGTGGGGAAAAGCAAACAGAGCTGCTTGGGTGGGAAGAACAGGCAAATACTCAGTAAGATGAGGAGAAGCAGCAGCCAAAAAAAGTGCTTGTTTTCACTTTGTTACAAAGGAATGTTGAAAAATCTTTTCTTTACAGCTAGATCCAAAGTACCCTGAAGTCAATGGGATTTCGATGGGTCTTGGACAATGCCCCTTAAAAGAATTAGGCAGCTAAAACAGTAGTGAATGAGTGCCATTAGTCTCACAATTTGCTGTGCTATAACAGTATTGCTATACATGGAAGTGTTCCACAGCTCAGGATTTAGATGATTTTACAGTGCTCTCTGTGTCACCATTAAAACTTGAAACATCCACTGCCAGATTTACTCTGTAGATCACATACACCAAATATTTTGCATTCTTGGACTAAATCTGATGGATGTACTAGATCTGATGGACTTGTAAGAACTAATGCTTTCTTGCATTTGTTCTTCTTTCCAGGTCATACAGGCAAAAATGGAGTTGTAGATCCCAGATGACAAGGGCCAAGTGGGCTGTGCTATCAGTAGCCACTTCTCTTCATCTTTACTCTATGGTAATGTTGCCCAAGGACAAGAAAACAGCTTGCTCTGGTCTGCTGGGGAGTAGAGAACAGAAAGTTATCAAGATATGTGGCCATGACGCACAGCCTGCAAGAGGCTGATTTCCTCTTCCAACTACGACAAATAAATCCCACTGCTCCTTACAATGCTAGAAGTTAGGGCAAGGCTTTGGAAGTACTAGCTGTGAGAAGTGGAAAAAAGGGATAAATGAGGACATGCAGGCAGACTAAGGAAATGATGTAGGGTAAGAGAAAAAGATATTCGGTTCTTTTGCATGTGATCTCTGCCCTGCAGCTGGGAGAATACAGTAGGCATGGTTTCCTATTTTCCTCTCCATGGAACACAGTAAAGTGATGCCACCAGATACGAAGGTGCTGTGGATTAGTACAGTACAGCTGTGCAACAAAGGAAGGCCCTTTTGTGTCTGCACTGCATGACTGCTAGTTTGGTTTCAGTCTCTGACCTGCACCAGCTCCCCTTCTCTCCCCACCAGCCAAAGCAGGAGAATAGTCCCAAATAGTCTGGATGCAAACCAAAAGATGCTCCTTGGTCTTGTAGTCAAGGAGAGTGCATCTTTGCATGCTTTTCCTTAGCAGTACAGTCACAGCTATGGACTTCACCTTCCCAGATAATTCTATTCAAGAGGGAAGATACTAGAAAGATGTTCAAAATTTGGTGCTGAATGGGTGGGCACTTTGGAAGGGTGGAGGGAGAGGTATTAGTGATGTTGTGTTTTTCCTACAGAGCTCAGACATCTAAAGGATGTTTGCAAGCCACTTCTGGAGCACAGGGAACCTCCAGAAGGGAAGACTGGAAAGGGAAAAAGATGATTTCTATCCCTTATTTGGTTTAGTGATCTAGGGAGAAGTGCTCCCGCGTCATCCACATTTTATTATAAGAATGAAGTCAGCTTTTTTTACGGATTCACTTACTGCACAGGAAGAGCTGACCATCCACTTCATTCTCTGCTTTGAGATGACCGTCACACTGGATAGCACTGTATGTGCAAAGACTTGCAGCAAGTTTGTGTTGCCTGCTTGCACAGTGTGTATGTCTGTCAGAACTGGGAGGTACGGTAAGAATTTGATATTCACCGTAACACAAAGTAAGCACGCTTATTGCAAAATGGTACACTTTTACTATTAATTTGTTTGGATTTTAAGGTCTTAGTTTGCAGTTACATAATATGACATTCAAAAATGCCTAACTTCAATTATATTTTGAAAGTGCTTCGACTAAATTTTAAAATGGGTTTTCCCTGCCTTTCCAGCCCTTAAATTCTTGAGCTGTACATACTTGCTTACTAGCTATTTTGGATTCACAAACCTCTCTGACTCATACTGATCCTCTTTTTCCCTTCTTAACCATTCTCTCCCAAGATCTCTTTTCTGAATGGTGACCATTTGTGCAGGCCAATGGTGGTGGTCAGCTTTGTGCTGTCCGTGTCCTGCCTTGCTCAAGGTATTTCCAGAAAGCCATTTCCCTTGATGTTGCAACTAAGGAATTCCCAGTCGCAACAGCCCTGGTGTAGGGGGCTGGAAATGTGTTAAAGTTAAAGAGTCAAAACCCCTGCGAGGAAAGGAAATGAGAGGTCCTCTTGGCAGAAACAAACAGAAAATAAACAATTGAACTCAATTCCTCAATTATAGTAAGTCAGGCTCGCAAAGGCCAGAGTTATGACCCACTGGCGTATGCAGAATGTAAACACAGGGATGCAGTAATTAGCTTTGTGTTCATCTTGAAGCTTCAGAAGTCCTGTGACCCACCATGGAGTAAGGTCATTAACCACAACCACACGAGTGACCTTCACACAGGACACCCCATCTCTCACAGTTAGTCTAGAGAACAGTGCACTTGTGATGTCTCTCTGGCTCACATGCGCCAATCCTTTTGTTTTAAATACCACCAAGCTATACAAAGGAGAGAGGATCTGACTTTCAGGATGAGCTGTGATTGAAATATCTTATTTTCCCGTGCAGTTATGTTTAAGAAGTTAGCAGGTAAGATCCACATCATTCACCCTGGACTGTCCTTAGCAGTCATTGTGAAAAGGGAGCTCCCTCTGGAGAAAAAAATCATTTTGCTCTTTTTAGAATCCATCTAATGGCACATGAATCCCCCTCCCCAAGAGCAGTATTCCAGTATCCCACCTTTGATATGATACATCAAGGACCTTCTTAGACATAGGCAACTAATTTTTAGCAGGGGCTCAGTGATGACTCCCATCTTGTCATGCCTTTTATGAATTCTCAGAAGGCAAAACCCTTGTTGTAAAAATCAAGTGCACATCAACTTCAAATTGTCCAGTATGAAAGAAAAAAAAAAATTCTACAAAATGAGTAAGCAACTACTCCAGAGTCCAGAATTTTCAGGAAGAAATTGATACTACTGCAGGAACAAACACATTGCTATGGCACATATTTATGTAAATGGGTACAAAGGGGTTTCTTTGTATTGTAGAGATTACAAAACCTTGATTTTATGGGACATGGTTCAAAACTCGTGCAAAGTGTGAAACTCTACTAATGGCTTCCTTCCCTACTCTACTTCCCTGTACATCTTAAAATTCTAATACAAATTACACACTTTCTCTTATCTTAATAGAGGCTCTCTTTCTCTTTCTCTGTGCTGCCTGGGACACCTCATCTGGCCATTAATGAAACTGATGCACCTTGAAAAGACGTTAAATGAAGATTTTGTTGCTATTGTTAGAGATGCTAAAAGCGCCTTCTGTGTTCCTTTGTTACATGAATCCACGTGGCATCAGAGTGTTTACACTAGGGTGGGTAACTCAGTGAGTTTAAGTTAACTGAATACAAATCAAGTAGTTTATTGTGTAATACCGGGGTTGCTCCAAAAGTAATGCCTCCTATGTTACTATGTTGGTCCATTACATCAGAAGCAGATGCTGGTGCTATGGCAGTAAAAGCTGAAACTTCCCACCAATATTCCGTTACTTTTTATTGCTGTGTGACAGATGGCAGCAGAAGGGCAATCTGACAGAATAGTGTCTGTCCTGGAAATGTGTATGAAGCAAAGGTGTGGAATTGGAATTCCTCTGTGCAGAAAAAATGGCACCCGCTGACATTTACTTATGCTTGCTGAATGTTTCTGGAGACCAAATGGTGGATGTGAACACAGCAAGGCAGTGGGTGATGTGTTTCAGCAGTGGCAACACTGACATTAAAGACAAGCCATGTTTTGGATGGTCATGCACAGCTGTCAGACTATGAAATGAAGAATGTCTTTATCCACAGATTGTTGGTTTACAACAGGAAACTGCATACAGAGCTGAAGATCAGCAACTTTGTGTTGGAAATGATGGTGGCAATGCTGAAATATCATAAAGTTTGCACAAGGTGGATCTCTTGAATTCTCACACAGGAACGAAAAGAACAACATAAGCAAGTTTGTCAGGATCTATTGAATCAATATGAGGCTGATCCAGTTTCTTGAATCACATCACTACCATTTATGAGATGTGGTATCACCACCAAAAGCTAGAGTCAAAATGACAGTACATGAAGTGACAACACATGAATTTCCCATTAAAGAAAAAGCTCAAGATGCAGCCCTAAGTGGGTAAAGTGATGAGCACTATCTTTTAGGATAGGAAAGTAGTGATCCTTCCAGATTTCCTAGAAACTGAACAAACCATTAACTCCGACCACGGCATCACAACCCTGACTAAGTTGAAGACTTGAACTTTGAGTCAGACTAGAGAAGAAGATAACCTTCCTCTTGCAACAATATAATGCCAGGCCCCGAGCCAGTTTGCTGTGGAGCAAATTGTCAGTCTTGGTTGGACTGTCTTATCATACCCATAGTATAGTCCAGATTTGGCTCCTTCTGAATTCCATCTGCTTGGACCAATGAAAGATGGACTGTGTGGGTAGCATTTTCCTAGCAATGACACCATCACAGCACCTGTGAAACATTGGGTCACCTCCACTGGTGCAGATTTTTACAAGTGCAGCGTGCAGGATTTTGTTCATGCTGCAAAAATGCATAGCTAATGGTGGTGATAATGCTGAAAATTAACTTTTTGTAGCTGTCATGGTTTTATGAGAGAATTTGATAATATTGATAATATTAAGAGAAATTTTTCTATCAAGTAGTGTTATTGTGCTCTTTGTATTGGTTGCAGTTATCATAGAAATTAATAGGAAGCATTACTTTCACTGTGACCTATCTATTAACCTTGTTAGAATAAAGTTACATTTTTTTCAGCTGAAGTAAAATCTTGACAAATGCCTTGGGGTTTTTAGCTAACAGGTGATTTTGCATATTTAATGGATGCCTGACAGGACTCCTGCATACCACAGTCATCTGAAGACGTGCACTCAAAACTCTAGCTTCTTCTCCCAGTAAAACTCAATTTACTAGACAGAGAAAGGAAAGAAAAAAAAAAAGAGTTATACTGGATCACACCAGCTTTAATGGCATACTAGCAAGCAGATGGAAACAAAAAGCCATCTTTATTTGTCTTATCTTGTTCTGTGTAACTATTCCAGAAATATGCACTTGCCTCTCTGAGATAGCAGCAACTGAAATGACTAACATCCTGTCTCCGATTTCAACTTCTTGAGCAAAGTCACTGAGGGATCTGTGACGAGCATACCCCGTCATGATGTGGTCTTTGCCCTTACTCCCTCGGCCACAGACATATAGTCAACATGGAAATGGCAAAGACTGACTGAACTAACTTTGTCTTCTAACTTGTTTGATTGCAGATGACAGATTGCAGCACTGTTGGCTCTTGCTAGGTCTGCTGCTAGACTTAGTCAATGCACTGGAAGCGAGTCTCCAAAGCAATCCCCAAGTGGCAGTGTAAAGTTGTACAATGCAAATAGCATTTTCAATATTTCACACAGAATCACAGAATCACAGAATCACCCGGGTTGGAAGGGACCCCAAGGATCATGTAGTTCCAACCCCCCTGCCTGGCAGGGCCACCAAACATACACATTCAGATCAGGTTGCCCAGGACCCCGCCCAACCTGGCCTTGAACACGTCCAAGGACGGGGCATCCACAACCTCCCTGGGCAGCCCGTTCCAGGGCCTAACCACTCTCCCTGTAAAGAACTTCCCCCTAACATCCAACCTAAATCTTCCCTCCCTCAACTTAAAACCATTTCCCCTAGTCCTGCTATTGTCAGCCCTTTTGAAGAGTTTACTCCCCTCCTGGGTGTAGGTTCCCTTCAGGTATTGATAGGCTGCAATGAGGTCACCCCGCAGCCTTCTCTTCTCCAGGCTGAACAAGCCCAACTCCCTCAGCCTGTCCTCATAGGGGAGGTGCTCCAGCCCCCTGATCATCTTAGTCGCCCTCCTCTGGACCCTTTCCAAAATCTCAATGTCTTTCTTGTACTGAGGGCTCCACACCTGGACACAGTACTCCAGGTGGGGCCTCACAAGAGCCGAGTAGAGAGGGACAATCACCTCCCTGTCCCTGCTGACCACCCCTCTCCTGATGGAGCCCAGGATACCATTTGCCTTTCGAGCTGCCAGAGTGCACTGCTGGCTCATATTCAGTCTCTCGTCCATCAGGACCCCCAGGTCCTTCTCTGCCGAGCTGCTCTCAAGCATCACTCCTCCCAGCCTGTACAGGTGCCTGGGGTTCTTCCGGCCCAAATGCAAAACCTTGCACTTTGCCGTGTTGAACCTCATTAGGTTCACCCGAGCCCAGCCCTCCAGCCTGTCGAGGTCCCTCTGAATGGCATCCCTTCCTTCCACCGTATCAACCGCACCACTCAGCTTGGTGTCGTCAGCAAACTTGCTGAGGGTGCACTCAATTGCCTCATCGATGTCATTAATAAAGATGTTAAAGAGCACCGGTCCCAAGACAGACCCTTGGGGGACACCACTTGTTACCGGCCTCCACCTGGACATAGAGCCATTGACCACCACCCTCTGTCTGTGGCCTTTCAACCAATTGCTTATCCATCGGGTCGTCCACCCATCAAATCCACTTCCCACCAATTTGGAGATGAGGATGTGGTGGGGGACCATGTCAAAGGCCTTGCTCAGGTCCAGGTAAATGACATCGGTCGCCTTCCCTTCGTCCACCAATGCTGTCACTCCATCATAGAAGGCCACAAGATTAGTTAGGCATGACCTTCCTTTGGTGAAGCTGTGCTGGCTGTCTCGGATCACATGCGCATTCTTTATGTGATCGAGCATGTGGTCCAGAAGGATCTGTTCCATGATCTTCCCAGGCACGGAGGTGAGACTCACCGGCCTGTAGTTCCCTGGGTCCTCCCTGCTCCCCTTCTTGCATATGGGAGTGACGTGACCCTTCCTCCAGTCATCTGGGACCTCACCTGACAGCCACAACTTCTCAAATATGATGGAGAGCGGCTCGGCAACCACCTCAGCCAGCCCCTTCAATTTCTTAACAATAAGTCCAAATGTATTTACTTTCCCTTTCCTGTCCAAAAGAGTTTTTGTTGTTAACTCCCTTTCATCTCATTGACTGGCCTATCTAGCCGTAAGAACAGAGCTTGCTTTAGCTTTTGGTACAAGCATTCTCTTGTTTGCAGGGGAACAAAAAATTTCTCTTGGAGTAATAAGGGACAGTGGCAGTAAGGAAGATAAGTTGCCTGGAGATTAAGTTGGAAAGCCTTATTTCCCTATCCCAGTAGGAACGTAAGGAAACTCTGAGCCTAATGCATCCCTTCAACCTATTTTAACCTAATATTTCATGTGTGAATTTCCTCAGTTTTATTAAGGATTACCTTTTATTTCATTTTAAATAAACTCATCTCTCTTTGAAGGTGTACAAAAATGAATTGGACAGACATTTGTGGGTAATATTACAGAGGATTGTACAGTGGTGTCTTTCAGAACATTAAAAAAATCCTCTCAGCTATACACATGCAAATCCCAAAGGCGTAAGCAGTATTGGAACATAGTTGTTGGAATGTAGGTTACATCTGACTGCATAAAGTTCAAAGGAATTGTCTACTGAGTGTGAAACAGACTAGAATATACTCTGTGACTTGCTCAAAAGAGAAGAATAATGGTTTTATGCACATTGCAGGAAAAATAAAGATTTTAAAGGAATTCTTGTGGTGTGCAGTATTTTTCAAATTTGGCTTGGCTCAGATCCTGTTAAATAAGGATTGACAGTAAAATAGGTGAGGAGTTTCATTTAAAGTACGTATGAAATACAGACAATTCTCAAAGAGAAAAAATCCAATCAGAGAATGCTGTCAAATTACCAAAAACAAATACATGGCATCATTATCACCTTAAAGAAAACCAACAGTTTTTAGACTCAAAATTGAAGTTCAGAACTATATTTTCAGCTCTGACATATTGTATTGTAACTATTGTAGAAAAAAATACTCTTTTCTTCCAGTTTCAGTGAAGTAACAGGTTTGTGCTTCAAGCTGTGCCACCGTGCAGTAGCAAAAGCGATAATATTCATGGACATATTGAATATATAGTCTAAACAGGAAGAAGTCTGTACATAGCTTGTCTTGGCTGCTCCCCTGAGGCAGACACACTGCTCTACCTTGCATCCCCAACATAGGAAAGAAGTGAAGTTTTTGGAGAGGGTCCAGAAGAGGGCCACAGGAATGATCGAGGGCTGGAGCACCTCTCCTATGAAGACAGGATGAAGAAACTGGGCTTGTTCAGCCTGGAGAAGAGAAGGCTGCGGGGAGACCTCATTGCAGCCTTCCAATATTTAGAGAGAGTTTATAAACATGAGGGAAATCAAATTTTTACAAGGGCAGATAATGATAAGACAAGGGGGAATGGTTTTAAACTAAAGGAGGGGACATTGTGATTAGATGTCAGGGTAAAGTTTTTTACTGAGAGAGTGGTGAGGTGCTGAAGCAGGCTGCCCAGAGAGGTTGTGGATGTTTTGTCCCTGGAGGTGTTAAGTGGAGTTTCCCTTGCTTGCCAGAGAGTTATGGTCTTTCTGCTACACTGGGACTCTGCAAGTAGAAAGCAAGATCATGCCACATTTTTCAACCAGAGCTAGTACAAAGAAGTCAGGGTGTGAGAGAGGTCACAGCGCTGCAATAGTAGGAGTTACAGGCTTACCTGAATAGGAGCTTGACATAGGAACCAGTTCAGAGGAATCTTATGGTTGAACCATGAAATTTGACTGCCTGATATTCAACAAAAACCTTTCACCATGCTGTGTTTTATAATGGACCTTTTTGCTGCATGTGCAACATCTCATTTAGGCAGTTCTTTCAGCAGTACTTACTGAGAGTGCATCTTCCCATCCTACCCACGCTGTGTACTCTGCATCACACAAAGTGCATTTTTTTTCAGAAGCATTAGGACTTTATTTACACCAGGGAAGTGCACAGTTCCCTCCAGCTCAATGAATGTCATGTTATTGGGAGTTTTGGGGAAGCCAGCAATTGAGGCTTGAGAATTCAGATGCGAATATTTAAACAAGTACAATACAAAACTCAAATTATGATGATGATAACGTGGTACCTTTTCCTTCCTTCTGACATCTCTTTCTTTGTACCATACATTTTCTGCTCTCGCTTGTAGCTGGGCAAGGATTGCCCCTTGCTGACGGATGTTGTATGATCTCTCTGACCCTTACTTCATTTCCTCTTTTGAAACCACATGTTTTTCCTTTCTTTGTGCAAGGGCTCCATGGACTCCACTCACTAGCTTCACAGTGCACTGCAACAAACATAGGACAAGCTGAGCCTGGCCAGTATATTTTTGTATACATTATGCATATGGTACATTCATCTTATTCTGCATCAGCTAAATGCTAGCAAACACAAATGAAATGAATCAGGATTTAAATCAGTGAATTGAGTAAATTTGTACTACTGAAGGTATACTGCATACAATAATGTCAAATAATTATGTCAGATGCTATTTTGAACCTGCTATTTTGTAATTCTGTCCCTGATACATGGCAGCAAAAACACAATTGGTCTCAATGAAATCAGTTACTGGGATCTTTTCTTAGGTTGCCTTGGTGTTGTGGAGGTAGAGCTCCTTTTGGTTTTAGTGGAATTAAACAGGAGAGAGCAGAAGGAAATCACTGTGTCAAGCTGCTGCAGCTGGTCTTTGAGGTATTGAATTTGGAAATTGATAGAGTTATAATGAAATAACTGTTATGGAAACATTACATTAGGAACCAAGCATCTTTGGTTATCTCTTGCTTGGCATTCAACTTAAATAGTGATAGATCTGGAACACATGTAAAGTGTAAGTTAGCAAAGCAGAGGAAATTTAGTACTAATGAAGGATTGTAGCCTTTTAGAAAAGTGTAAGTTGCAGTTTCTAAACTACAGTGATATTGGGAACTCAAAGGTATGCCACTGGACACTTGCCCAAAAAGTATAGACAAAAATGTGGGCAACCTGGAGCTTCAAAACGTGGTCTTAATAGCTATGCTACTTCTATGCCACCTCCTCAGTACCCTACTCTTAATAAAAGGTAGTAATTATTTGCTTTCTCATGTGTTACTTAAGAATCTAAGCCTCCACTGAAGAAGAAAAAACTTCTCTCTATAGAAGAAAAAAACCTCTCTATAGGGAGGATTTCCTAAGTCAACATTTTTCCAGATTCAGAATTTACTTTAAAATTTTTCAAAACTTAAAAATGTAACTGATCTCAGACAATCTCTGAGCATCCCTCCAGTAAACTGTCATGTGGGTAATCTTGTTTTTAACATTACACTGGAGCTCTCCTGTTAAAATAATTGGCCTTCACGTGCACAGAAAGGTTCTGTTTTTCCTCCATAACTTTAAATGGCTTTTCTGAGTAAAGACTGACTCATTGTTCAAGCAGCTAAGGCTATAGCACTTGGAAACAGCCACCAAGAAACAAAAATTATCCCTTGAATTGCTTCCAAAGATGAAAGTCTTTGCAAGAAAATAAAACCGTAAATATCGTCACTACCACCTGAACTAATAGCTACTTGAGAAAGAAAACACTGAACCAGCGCACATTATTTTTGCTCCTGATTGCTTGCCCTGACAAATGGGCTATGCCAGGGAGAGTTATGTGCATGATGCTGTGGAGGAGGAGATTTCCAGTATGGCCAGGCTGTGCCTAAGCGCTCACTGGTTGCAGGTGGCTGAAGAAGTTACTGCTCCCACTGTGGCTCGCAGCCCGCAGCCACCACAGTTCACAGCCAGTGCACCAAAATAAGCTGAGCCCTGCTGCAGCCTCAGTGTGTTCATGGCGGGGGACATGGATAGCAGCAGCCCGCAGGCAAACACATCACTCTTCCTGCTTTCGGCTGCAGGGGTGGCAGAGGGATGAAGCAGACAGCTAGGTGTGTTGACCTCCAAAATCGCCCTGGCCTGAAGAATTGGAGCTTGTGAGTCAGAGGCTTGAAGAGATATAAAAGCAGCTCTCGTTTCTGCAGCCATGAGTCACCAGAGCAGTGCCGCCAATCTCACTCCTTCACAGAGAGCGCTACGCTGTTCGCCATCTGATTTTAATCCTCACTTTCTAGAGTCAGGTGATTATGCACGAATACCATTTTAATTTCTAGCCCTCCTCTCTGGGAATATAAGCTTCAAAATGCTGGTGCACACATGCTGTAAAGGCACAGATAGCACAAAGGACTAAAACCAGAGCAGTTAGTATTTTAAACTTTAAGATAATGTAAGACTTGCATTGACATTTTTATACCTTTGATGGTAGTGATGCAGCCAACACTGTAACAGTTCAAGCTAAAGGTGGATGCCATTCTACCTCAGCGCAGGCCAAGTCAGCAGGATGAAATGGGCTTTTTTTCCTGAGGCAGGACTGCCCTTAGCATCGGAGCTGTATTTTGGGGCACAACCAAGCTTGATTTTTATGAAGTGATGTGAGTTTGTTGTACCTTGTGATGCAGAATATTTCCTGGGTGGATTTGAGCTGTCCTTTCCCTGAGCTCTAACTGATCTTGCAGCTCGTGCCCTTCACAGATCCCCCATCCCCATGAGCAAACCAGGTAGGGCTGGGCCTTTATGTGGGGCTGGACTTACCAATACTAGTGCACTCCATTGTGTGGTTGTTGGCTTCCAGCCCATCAGGGCACTTTTCAAGGCACTTTCCACTGTATAAGTAAAACCCACTTTTACACTTTGTGCAGAAGTTTCTGGTGAAGCAGGTATCACAATCAGCTTTACATTCTGAAATGCAAAGAGGACACAACACTGACGCTCTTTGTTGTGAAACACCACAGACTCAAATACAATAGAATTCAAGGTAAAATCACTTTAAAAGGCTCTAGCAATGTTAAAGTCTTCAAAGGAAGCAAATTATTTTTAGGACTCCCTTATGACCTGTACATACATTGAGGACCACAACAAAT
The DNA here is from genome assembly GCF_019238085.1 of Lagopus leucura. NCBI lineage: Eukaryota > Metazoa > Chordata > Aves > Galliformes > Phasianidae > Lagopus > Lagopus leucura. Next base: position 44,645,557 of record NW_024962252.1, on the reverse strand, counting down.
GTGAGTCAGAAATTAGTAAGGATGGTCTGATGCTGGATGGTCACATGCTTTGTGTATTCTTGCAGACTTATGCAAACTGAAGACAAAGCACAGTCCATCAGAATAACAACGCACTAGTTGTAGTGCATATAGGTACAGGTCCTGGGCCCAGTTCCACGCTATCTATCTCCATCCATCCAGGAGAAATAAAATATTTAGAGTTTGCTTAAAATCAGCATAAACAATATATTTCCCAGTTCTCAGGTCTTTTAAAATAACTAAGCAAAAGTTTGTGTATGACACAGCTTATGTTTGATATGCAAGGCCACACACTGCTGAAAACTGAGCAAGTTCTTTGCAGTGTCATGTTACTCTGCAAGATTTTACTCTAGGGTTTCTTCATTAAATAGATTTTAGTACCAGGCAAAATCTGAAGAGTGTCTTGGCTGTCAAACTTATGTTTTTATATCACCTGTGGGGTTAAAAGTTGAACTCAACAACAAAGATCACAGGAGGGAAGGAAAGAAAAGGAATGATAAGGATATTGCAAAACCAGTACATTCATGGTTCAAAATACATAATGGGGTCAAAATGTTGTCCAAATGGTAAATAAGATAATTCTTTAGAATAGAGTAGTTCTCTGCTTCCCAGCCTGCAGGCAACACGAATTAGATAACCTCCTCAAACCAGGTTGAGACCTTGCATTTTGGTACACGCATTTAAAGGACTACATTGCATGCAAGATGAGCTATAAGCAGACCAGAACAAAACACATCTCCACAGAGAGCTACCAGCCATCATTTCCTCTGTCTCAAGGGGAAGGCCAATGAGCTAAACTGCCCCAAGCTCCAAGGTTCAGTGGCCCTCAACTTTCCCTAAGCCCCACTGCCACTCCAACTTGCTGAGCAGCCTCTGGAAAGCAGTGCCTGTGGCCTGCTAATGCTCTAGTTCTGTGTGAAAGTGCAGAGGAAGCCCTCTCTCAGCACTCAGGCAGGTCATTCATGCTGAGCTGGAAGCCCTGAGCTTTAGGCAGTTTTGTGGGTTTTCACCTTAACTCCCTGCTCAGGTTAATATCTATTGCATTACTGTAAAAGAACTGAACAGAAAAAGACTCAGCCTGTCCATCTGCTTCTCTGTTGTCTTGTCTCCTAAGGAGACAGAGCATTCAAACAAACCTGTGTGCTTCCCCTTATCCAGCACTTACTTGCACACTTGTTAATGTCAGGATACCGTGTCCCATAGTATCCACTTGGACATGAGGAAAGACATACTCCGATCTGTTTCATGCCGATCCTCTCCAGAACAAAAAAGAGTCTGGGCTTACATGACAGGCATCCATTGTAGTCCGAACATGTAGCACACCCTCCTTGGCAACCCTGGCTCACGTTAGGATGCACTGAGGAGACAAGCATTAAAAAAATAGGGAAGGGAGGGAAGAGAATAATAAGTTAGACAATTTCTTTCAAAATAACCATGGTACAATGATTCCTCTGTGCTCAGAAGGGTGGACCATCCTGCTCTATGACAGCTCTTACAGACTGCTTCATTTTTAGCTGTCTTTTATGACTTAACATTTCATTCCAGTGATTATTTCATCTCTATAAAACTGAGAATCTCAGCTGATGTGCCCATTTCTTGCAGAAATGACTAAGAGCAAATTATATTTGAAATAGATACTATGGAACAGTAGCATCCTAGAGAACATTTATTTTTCAAGTTTTCAGTGGCTTTTCTGCTGTTTCTTCAATTAACCTTGTATACATACAGCTCAGCAAATGAATTCATTTGTATTCATGTTCATTTGTATTTACTTTTATTAGCTGGATGACTGAAAAACAATTCACTTTATCATTTCCTCCACTGACTAAGTGACATTTTATTGAGTTCTGCTGTGCAGAAATATGCCCTTGTTAGATTTGATGCTAATTCGTGTTAATAAAAAGACACAGGAGGGCCATCCTTCTCGCCCTCCTTCTTTCCCTGGAATGTTCTCTCCAGCATCTCTAACAATCACAACCTGACGACCTGACATAACTGTGGCATTTACCCTGTTCCAATCCCAGCATGAAGCATAGGTAGGATTACATTTTTATTTCAATTGGATTGTTCTAAATCTTCAGACGTCAAAAGGAAAACTTATTACCCTCACTGCTCAAGTCTGTTCTGTTCTTATTTGAGGGCTTAGAAGTAGCAGAGAAGGGAGAAATACTGCAGACAGTCTTTTCAGTAGCAAATATTCATCAGTGAATTACTTCTCAGTGGTAGAGAATAATGTTTTGAATATTTCAGTACTGTACAAATTCTTACCTCATTATTTCATTCTTAAATAAGATTTTGATAATTAAACATCAAGTAGCTTCAAGTCTGTGAGTTTTTTTTTTTTTACCTTCTTTTGTAAGAAAAACCCAGACACTTTTCTGAGTGTAAGCTTTCATCTTTCAACTTGAGACATCTGGTTATACGTATATTTTGTGTGCAAGAGAAATCCAGACCTCATTTACATTTATAAATCTTACGTGTAAATACTGTTGTCTTTTTGTTCTGCCTTGTCCTCAGGCCTGTAAAACTTCTGTAAATATATATGTGCCATACTTTCATCACCTGTTTCAGTGTTTTGAATTTATCAGTAGACACTGATAAATAATTCATACAAACGATGAGCTTGCTTTTGTTGGCTCCCTTCTGTGGATCCCTTGGAGGCAGACCAGAAGCCCATACGAATCTATGGCTTACAGGCTGAAAACTGCCACTCTAACTGCTAGCCTAGGTGAGTTTGCCTGGTGTCAGGGGAAGTTTGGAAATACCTCTATGCTTTGTTCAGTTTTGGCAAAAAGACAGTCCAGGAATGGGAAAAGCACTTCTCTATGCTCTGAGATTTCACTGACCAGTTCTACTATCTGAGAAATCAGAGTTCAGATTTACATTTTTCATTGATAGAATACAGAATGGGGGATATTTCCCTCAGTAGAGCTGAACAGGTAGGAAAAGAACAAACTTTGGCCCTGCTGGGGCAAACAATTTCAATAAGAATATAAGAACCTAATTCTCTATCTCTGAGTTAGTTACTTTGTAGAGTAACCTCAAGAGAAGTGTTTTTACCACCAGAACACACTAACTATGCTCACTAAGTATAGAACGTTTTTTTCCAAGAAGACTTTAAAAGTATGCAGTATATTGATTTTGAAATTAAGACCTAAAAAAACCGACTTTTTAAAGTTAACTACATGAAAATGTCTTTCTCTCTCTCACTCTTATGTTGTGATTCTTGCAGAAGGCTACTCTCAAAGCAGACATGGTAATGTGATATAAGAAGCTGACATTATTTAAAAACTATCCATGATTTTCCTTCATTAAGCCTGACAGTGGGAAGAAAAAGCAGCAGAAGTACAAAGTGTTTGCCATCAAATCTTCTATATAAAATATGGATTATCACTTTTGACAGGAAAGATATAATGTGTGAGTACCTGTGACAGATCATTATGCATCAATTTGCTTGATAGAGAAGACACTACATGCAACTGCTCAAAGGTCAAGATTTGTGTGTGAGCCCTTGAGACAGACAGTACCTTATTGCCAAAAGAAAATAGTTTTCTGTAGCTAAGATCCATTACATGAACAGTTTCCATCTCCAATTTACTTCCAGCAGCATTAAATATGAAATAAAATGTACTCTATCATTTTCATGCTTTCTCCCTTCTTCTGTTCCTCACAGATATACCTCATACAAATAGAACAGCAAAAATGAAAGCACACAGTTCTAAATGGAGAATCATACAATCACAGAATCTTCTGAGTTGGAAGGGACTTTTAAAGACCATCTAGTCCAACTCCCCTGCAATGAATAGGGACACCTACAGCTAGATCAGGGTGCTCAGAGCCCTGTCCAGCCTGACCCCAAATGTCTCCAGAGACATCCACCACATCTCTGGGCAACCTGTTCCAGTGCTTCACTAACCTTACTGTAAAAAATTTCTTCCTTATATCCAATTTAAATCTCCCCTCTTTTAGTTTGAAGCCATTTCCCCTCGCCCTATCACAAGAGACCCTCCTAAAGATTCTGTACTCTTCTTTCTTATAGCCCTCCTTTAGATATTGGAAGGCAGTTATCAGGTCTCTCCTAAGTCTTCTCTTCTCCAGGCTGAATAGCCACAGCTTTCCCAGCTTGTCCTCAAAAGGGAGCTCTTCCATCCTTTGCACCATTGAATCATATTGTTAGTGTTACGGAACATGGAATAGGTTAAAACATGTAAGTCAAGCTCCATTTAAAGGCTGATTTCAGGCCATGTTATAACTCAATGTGTGAAACAAAGAAAACTTCTGTTCTTCGAAATGCAAAGAGCAAAATTCTCATGCCAGAATTGACATTTTAAATTAAGGTGGTTTTTTTTTTTTTTTTTTTTTTTTTTTTTTTTTTTTTTTTTTTTTTTTATTTTTATCTTAAAAGCTATTTAAAAGATCTTTTTTTAATTGTCTCCTGTTGTGCCTGACATTTTTTTTGAGCCCAGTATCTGTGTAATGAAACTGTTTCATTATGCTTTGTTGGAATGCAATGCAGGCTCCTGGACTGGCTCAGGCAAGAAGAAAAAGCAGGGGCAGTGAAATGCCCAGAAACTGGTTCTGTATGAAAACCCTGCACTGGGTTTTGCCATTGAACTTTGGAAAAATAAATGGTGAAGGGAAAACATTCACTTCCAGAAAATGAGGGAGAGCATGACATTTGGACAAAAGGCATCTCCAAGCTCTACTGAGAACCTTGTTCTCTTCACCCCTTAGTCTCCTCCATTTCAGACTCCAAGCCAAGCACGTGCCTGAGCTCTGCAACACAGATCAGCGATGGCCAGGGCTGCTCCCTGCACTCACAAAAAGTCCAAGTCAAATGCATTTCAGATGGAAATGAAGAAAATCAAAACACCTTTTTGTCACAGGGAGAGAACTTACTGTTGCGCAGTACAGAACTCTGCTGGAGCAGCAAGCGGTAGGTGCATGCAAATCTCAGGCACTACAGCTGTCACACATTGTAACCATGAGGAAGCAACTAGAAGTGGTGAAATCTGACCATGTTACACCTGGTACAAGCATTGTTTCAAATTTCTATACTTCCCATAGAATCATAGAATGGCTTAGGTGAAAGGGAACCAGCCCCAAGATGGACCCCTGGGGGACATCACTTGTGACCAGCCTCCACCTGGACATAGAGCCGTTGGCAACAACCCTCTGGCTACATCCATCTGATCTATTCTTTATCCACTTAATAGTCCAACATTCAAATTCTTATCTCTTCAATTTAGAATAAGGATATGGTGTGGGGCCATGTGAAAGGCCTTGCACAAGTCCAGGTAGATGACATCAGTTGCCATTCCTTTGTCCACCGATGCCACAGCTCCATCACAGAAGGCCACCAGATTAGTCAGGAATGTTTTGCCCTCTGTGAAGCCATGCTGGCTGTCTCGGATCACTTCCTCATCTTTCACGTGCTTTAACATCTTTTCCAGGAGGATCCACTCCAGGACCTACCCTGGTGCAGAGGCTCACCAGCTTGTAGTTCCCTGGGTCTTTCTTTCTTCCTTTATTGAATATAAGAGGGATATTTTCCTTTTCCCAGTCACCAGAGACTTCACCTAACAGCCGCTTCAAATATAATGGAGAGCAGCTTGGCAACTACATCAGCCAGCTCCTTCAGAACCCCAGAATGCATGTAATCTAGCCCCCTAGACTTGTGCACATTCAGCCTCATGAGGTGGTCTTGAGCTTGCTCCACTCTTACACCAGGAGGAATTTTGCTCCCCCAAACCCTGCTTAGAATTTCAGGAACACAAGAGGTGTGAGAAGCCTGAATTAAATGAAGACAGAGTCAACGAACTCATTGAGTACCTTAGCCCTTTCCATGTCTGAGGAGGCCAGCTCTCTCTTTTCATTTATCAGAGAGGGTACACTAACCTTTGCCTGTCTCTTCTGCCCAATGCAGCTAAAGACACCCTTCATGTTATCACATCTCTCATGATATTCAATTCCATCTGCACTCTGGCTTTCCCTGCAGATCTAGACAACATCCCTATATTCTTCTACAGCCACTCATCCATCCATGCTTCCACTGCTTACACTTTTCCTTTTCTTCACTTTTTTTTTTTAATTTTTTTTTTAATGCATATCCACCCTAAGAAATGCTGTGAAGTCTATACATGAAAAATTGCTTGGAGAGCACAGTCACGCCTGTCCAACTTTTAGATGTGGCAGCCAGGCAGAGAGACATCTACTGCCTTGGCAAAGCGGGAGGCACTATGGCTGCATGGGCTAGGCGCTGGCTGCAGAACAAGCTCAGGGTTCTAGCACTGCAAAAAGGTCCAAGGAGCACTCTCTTACACTTGTAACCATTTGGCCTTTGGTGCAAACTGCTTCATTATAAAGACAAAATAAAATAAAACGCAATATAAAAATTCCTGCACAACTGTCAAAACTAATTTTCATTAGATAATTATTAGCTAGATTGACGATACTCTGTGAGTGGGCTGCTAGGAGCAATGTCAGTGCACAGAGGTGGCCTTATGGCCTTACCAACAGTCAAGCAATCAGGTTTCTTGTATTCAAACACTCCTTGAGCATCGTGAAATCCTATGCTCTCAAAGATAGAAAATACATCACACCAATGGTCACAGTACATGGTGGAAGCACAGAGATTCACATGGAAGTTCTTACCCACCCCTTATACGAGCACCAGCCAGAACTGCTGACGCTCAACAAATACAGAAGTTTGTAAGTAGTCTTGTGCCTGGTTTTAAGTCCAGAATCTAGAATCTTTCCTTCTATTAAGTCTAACTACTAGAGATAAGAGAATATTTCTAAAGCAATCTTGAACTATTCTCTTCCCCTGCCTGGGCCTTTTTGTTTGTTTGTTTTTGTGTGTTTGTTTGTTTTTGTTCAAGCTGTTTCTCCAGATTATTAGTTTTCAGCCTCATTAAGAAATGAAATCACTGGGGATTTTCCTTTCTCAAAATATTTTCCAAAGTTTTACTCTAGCCTACTCTGGAAACAATGATTTGCAATTTCCAAGTCAAAAACAGAAAGTTATGGACAAGAACCTGAATTTGAAACAGAAATTTAAATAGTGGGATGATGAGTGATTTTAACAGCATGCAGTGAAGAAATTCTAAAACTCTTGGCAATAAAATTTTGCACTCAGTTTTACTTTACATATATATTAAAATTGATAGGATTAATACAAGAAATAGGGGCAGGAGTATATTGTGACAGCCAGGGGACAAGCTTGGTGTAAAGGAATATTATTCTTCCACTTGGTGAAGCTAAGATGCACTGTTTCACCATTAATCTTCAACTACCAGAATTCAATTTAGAGGCTCATTCTTGAAATGAATGTTCTAGACATATGAAATCCATCCCTGCTAAAGAGCTGTTGTTACTCCTGGTTTCCCAGGCTTGTGAGTACGCACAGGAAATATTTTCACAGCAGTTACCCTGGAATTAAGCCTCTCCTGGGTGGACCTCACTGCAAGACCTGAGCCCTGCCCCAGGTTCACCGACCAAACAGGATGCCCATATTTACCAGCTCTGGTGATGGGAGGATTTGGAATAGGATATCCCTTGAGTTCTTGTGTCACTTTATCACTCCATGAGTTCATTGGCATTTGTTTTTCTCTCTCTTGCTTAGTGTGAAGCAGCTGTCTGTGGCAGTGGCCTGAAAACACTATTTCGTGTAAAGCAGAATTACTCTTAATCACGTGGACCGTCCTTCAGGCAAAAGCAAACAGCATTTGGCAGTGAGCTCTTCTAATGAGAAAGTCATTAAGGAATTCAGTTTGCAAACCACAACGCATTTCCTCACACACTTTCTTGGACAGCATTTATCTGTGTGGCAATGCATTAGAAATAGAACAGACAATTGTAGGATAAAAACACTGAACTAACATGTAGGTAATATACAGTGCAGAACATCGGAAAAGTCCAGGAGTGGTAGGACAGCACTGAGAGAGTGAGTACACATGGATTTGATTAGTCTGTATTATCACAACTAAAGAGATTGCTAGCCTGGCTGAGATGAAACCTGAGCTCAATCTTACAGGCTAAGCTCCATCTGATGGTTTGGCCTTAAATCACCCACGAGGGGGCAAAGGACATGTTGCGATGGGGCAGCAGCTGGGCTTGGCAGGGTAGGTACCCATCCACAGTAATTGCTATGTCTGACTGGCCATAAGTTTACTGAGATGCAACAGGACCAATGGTGATGCCTGAGGAGCATGGACTCTCCATTTTGCCTTCTCTGGATAGTCTAAGGAAGCCTTGAAAGGAGAGACAGCCACAGAAAGAGCAAACAGGAAAACTAGTCTAAAAGTTAACTACTAAAGTCTTAACAACTTCTCTTCTTCTCTGTGATTTGTGTCAAAACCACCTTAAGATTACTTTCTAAGAAGACAGTATCTCTTCCAGAGATCTGTCTGACTTCAGTTTTATTTCAGAGTATTACTGTCTTCTAGGATACAAAATAAAGCAACAAAGAAGATCCTCAGGTGTCCATCTGTGTTTTGAAAGAAAAGGATCTCATAAGGACTGAAAAAAAATCCTCAAACATCTGTCTGGCCTGACAGAATGTTGGCTTCCTCAAGATATACTTCCTATCTGAGGGAAAGGAAATCAACCTCTTTTGTTCATGAAGGGTCAACAGTTCTAAAGGGCCACAGATACATGAATATGGGACTATTTCCAAGCCTAAGATTGTATCTGTAACCATTTTGTTTTGGTATCTACAAGCAAGGAGTACCTCACTAAATATGGCTGCAATCTCACTGGGGGATGCATTGTCATTATTAAACACACGTCTGACAAAGTAATCTTGAAAATTAAGCACACTAGCTGCCAGAACACATTTCCATCAAATTTAGTTACAAAGAGCATCAACAGGCTGAAAAATCTCACCAGGAGTACAGAGTTTTGTGCAGTCTCCTAGCATCTTCAGCTCAAGAGAAATCAGCCACAGCAACCACAAATGGCTCCTTCTCATTCCAGAGAGTTTTGTAAATAAACTGAAAGATTCTTTTCATGGTGAGAGAGGGAAATTGACTTTTTTTCCCACGTACTATGGATCACCACCAAAGTTTACGAATCCAGTGAGATTAATTAGTATAGGAACCCAACAGGCTTCCTGAGGCACGTTGCTTTAAGTAATCTTGTGATTATGGAAAAAGTAGGACCAGGTCGTGTAATACCTTCTGACATCAAGTTCTAAATCCTATAAGCAATTAAAGATTTAACTAGTAGAGTCAGCTGTAGTTGTTCCCAAATAACAAACTTTCAAGACTGTCTACTCTAAGAATCTACTCTAAGAATATGAAACTGAATTACATTACCACATCCTTACTGTCTAGATATAGCATCTACAAAAAGTATGTCCATGGAAACTACAGCAGATACAAAGACCACACTAAGACTACTTGATAGAGTAGATTCTCAGTTACAGAACAATAATTTTCAACATAGACACCACCATTAGCTCTGCGTTTTCAACAACAATGAAAAAGAGGCTACATGTCAAGCTCATAACAATCTGCACCAGCAGAGGTGTCAACCACTGTCACTGTTGCCAGTAATGAAATGCACCACCCATTGCCTCACTGTGTTCACATTCACTGTTTGGTCTCCAGAAACATTCAGCAAGCGTTGGTGAATGCCAATGGTGCCATTTTTTCTGCATAGAAGAATTCAATTCCCCTCCTTTGCTCCATAGGCACTTCCACGTCAGATGACGTTTTGTCAGCCTGCCCTTCTGCTGCCACCTGTCACACAGCAACAAAATGTGACCAAATATTGGTGGGAAGGTTCAGCCTTTACTGCCATACCATGAACGTTTATTCTGGTGTCATGGACCAACATAATAACATAGGAGGCATTACTTTTGGGACATCCCTCATAATGAGACTCACCTAATAGTTGATCAGCAATGTCTCATTATGCTTGCTAGGACTCAGATATATGCACAGAAGGCATCTGTGTTAAGGTGAAAAAAAAAAACACGAGTGCTGGAAAGAGATTTTACTTGGTGTCTCAATACTTTAGAAGGGATTTTAACAGTCTAATCCTTCAAGTTGACATCATGAAAATCACCATTGGATTTTACCTTGTTTGTAGGTGAACGAAACTCTAAAACCAAAGTTGCCAAATGTAATTGTGACTCTCGTGACTCTCAGATCCCTTCCCTACAACAGGCACAGTTTTTAATCAGGTAAAAAATCATACCCTTATATTGTACATGCACATTCTCTGAAATATGCAGGCACATTTTGTACTCAATACCAGTCTTCTGCCTATCATTGGCGTGTTTCTAAAGAAGCTCGCTGGTGGTCATGTTGTCCTGGCAGCAGCAGAGCCTTTCCCCCAAGCTTATTTTGCTTGTTTTTCTACTTCAGCATCCTGGAGACTTTTATTGTTGCGTATTACACAGATACTTGTGTACTTCAAAGCTGTTTAAGGATCACTCAGCTCATACTGTCAGTGTTACACAACTACAGTAGCATTTGCAAGTTTCCCATTTCCCACAGGGTCTTTTGAGACCAGAGCTTTTCTCTCAAAATTTTGTTTCAGAAACCACAGAAAGAACAGCAGGATGTAACCTATTTTACTTTCCATGCTAGGGACTAGGGGGAAAGATTTAGACAGCAAAAGCCTGTAATCCCATGTCAAAGTTATGATTTTTCTACTACCACGTTTATAGTGCTAAAAAATTAATAAGCCAAACAGAAAGCCAGCCCACTACCTTGGCATTGCTCAGATGTGTCTTCAGTCAATTACTTAATATCCTCTCAATCTTGTATATTTTCCTAAGTGGTATTGATCAAAATTTTGTACTGAATGAACTAACGTTTTTTTTCTGAATGACAATAAAATTTATACCATACGAAAACTAAGTGAAAGCCCCAAATTATGTTGTTTACAGTGGAACTATTCTGGATTGCTGCCCGCAACCACTGAATCAGAACCTGTCTCTTTAAATTCAAGCCTCACATCAAGAATTGGATCCAGAATATAGATACTAAGAAATACCACACTGATGGAAGGTCTCTAAACATTGGTTTCTATGATCTGTAACAAGGATAATCACCAATCTCTAATTTTCCTGGAGAAAAAAAAAAGTTAAATTGTCCAGGCCGACACAACTACTCATCTTGTGTCAGTAATGCAAGATACTGCCCAAAATTTAAGTTTAATTTAGTGGTAAAAATACTTGGTCTAGTGACTGCTTCTTTGCTATAGTACTGGGTGGTGATGCATATGCTATCAACACCCATGAAATGATCCAACTATCTGCAACTTTCTCTTGTATCACTGGGAACACCAACAGCTTAAAAAAATGCCAAAGGTTTCTGAATGCAAAGCATGGATGGTACAATATGAAAACAGACAAAAGGCTTCATTATTAGCCAGCTCAGACTGCCTGCAGTCCTGGCCAACCAACGTCAATGGCAAAACTCCTACAGAAGAGTGAGGATCCCACTCATTAGTCAACAACTTTAGAGTAGCCCTGGTTTGGAGCACCATTATCTGATTTTTAAAGGCCAGTGTGATTAGATGGTCTGCTTTGAGTGGGATTAAGTTAGAAGTTGTGTGGAATTTATGTAGGTGTCTGATTCTTGACAAACAGACCCAGTTCAACAGCTCCGTGCGCCTGGCCCTCTCTGTGAAGTAAATATGAATAGCACGTAGTTAGAGCTTATTTCATCACCCTGTATGCCTTCTGCCCTGTCTTTGAAGTTGGTGCCTTCCCCTCCCTACCGGCTTTGCTGCCTCACACACTGGCCCACGTGAAAGAAATTTTTCACTCCCACCAAACATCATTCTCTCCCTTAAAACTGTAACGTATCTACCATCACTGCACCAACATGCAGCAGGCGGCCTGCCACCAGTCTACAGCCATGCTGGGAAGTATTTCAGCTGAATTGTTGGGGAGCTGATGAGGAAAGCAGGGCTATCACCCATTTTATTTCTAAACAGGGACACAATGCATGTCACACCGTGTGCCCCACCACTTCTCAAGTCTTTGCATAACAATCTGCTCAGCTGAGCACAAGAGAAAATGAATCTAAACTGTTCTTTTTTTATTATTTAAATGTAACATCTGCAGAAATATGTTCTTCATCCTAAAACCAATTAGCAGTAAAATGATGACACATCAAACTTTTCAGACAGTTAAATTAATCAAAAGCTTATGCAGAGGCTGCGTTCAAAAGGGCAAATGGCAGCAGTTGCTGGTGGCAGCAGCAGCCTGACCTGGGACAGGACAGCCATAGGCCCATCATGACCTCTGGAAAACAAGTCCATCAGTGATCGCCTTCCTTTGCAGCTAACTTGCATGCAGTGACCTTGATGGATGCTATGGTGGCAAGAGTCTCAGGCAGAGGCCAAGGCACCAATCTGCCCATGCTGGAGACTCCTGCTGGGTGAGAATGGCCTGGAGAGGATGGCAACTGGGAGCTTGGCCCAATTGGCCAAAGGATGTGAGCACTTCTTGCTCAGATGTCTGCCCCTATGGACTGAAGACTGGAAAAGCTGTTCCACACGGATTTTTGAAAGTGGGTATCATGCAAAATTGACAAAAGAAGAAAAGATGATGAAATATTCAGTTAAAAAAAATGGAATGCTAAAATATATGGTAAATTAAAAAGGAAAAGGAAATTCTAAAGAAAAAATAATTAAATGGAGGACACCCACTGGCAAAGGTAAAGAAAAATAAATTAAACAAAAAAATATATATGCAATATAAGACCTATAATTAAACATCTAGAAAGCTTAGAGTCACTGTTACTAGTTTTACGAAGTATTTTAAAGAATTATAAAGTCAATGTTTTTGAAATTGTTTCAATGTTGCTTTTTTTTTTTTTTCCCTTTAAAATCAGTTTAACACAAACTGAACATAAAAACATCTGAAAAGATTAGCAGTTAGTCTAGGAATTATAACTTTCATGGGTTTTTATTTGTCTAGAATATTATTTAACACTGCTGATGAACAACAAATGTACTCTCCAACACTTATTATGTACAGTTGAACAAATGGTCTTAAAAATATAGTTTTGCTAAAGTATTTTGCCAATGGAACTAGTATGTATCATATAATTCAGGCTGAATCACAGCAGTGTCCAGAGGGCACATGTTAACCTTACACTGCACTGGTAAGAACAAATTAATGAAGCAGGTCTTCCTACCCAACTTGCTCCATAATTAAATGATCTGTTTGCTGACATGGCTGCTTTTTCAGGTGTCAGATGCCTTAGCCAGCTTGCAAAATATTTTTGGCACTTTGCAGCAGTGCTCTGTGGAATAACATTTTTCTAATAACTACAGTAATGAACAAGAAAGGACTGTTCTGTTTTGTCGTACTGTAAAATAATTAAGATGATGCAGAATAAATGATAGGAATAGAAACTATTGCTGCAAATAGAACTGTCTAATGTAAGTTACACCAACAATTAGTTAGGCTTCAGTGAAAAGCAAACATCCTCCAGATATTAGAAAAACATGAAATCACAGCAGTTATTTTTAAAGCATCCAATGCGATGAATGTTTGGCAGCTCAACTGGTGGCTAGTGGCTTGCGGCATCATGTCGGGCTGCCATGAGACAGGCCTCGGATATGAAATGACCGCAACAACACCACTCCAAATGCTGGGCTGCTGCAGTGACATTGTGATAAAAAAATGACACGTGTGGATGCCAAAAAGAAAGAAGTAAAAGGAAAGGTTGAACTGTGCCCTAGTATGAAAACATCCGTCTTAACCAAGTCCGTGACTTCATGGAGTGGCCTGAAGCAAGTCAAGCAGTTTGCTGTCAAAATGAGATATCAGCTCCCTATAAGCACACACTGCTGGCGACCAAATTCAAGTGACACTGTGTATAAGAGTGATGTCCTGGGGCAGAGTGATGGACCAAGGCATCAACCTGTATTCTGTAGACCAACAGAGATCATCATTTTAGAAAGTGAGAAAAATTATTGCGCATGTATGAGTTCCCAATGCCAAAGTAAACTTACATACATTCCAGTACAGAAGAAAATAAAGCAAACATGGTGGAAGAAAATAAAAGCAGTAGGAAAACTTTCAACATCTAGTTATTTTGTATTTGCTTGTTTCCGGAGACCCTCTAACAGCACCACAGTTCTGTACTTTCTGGAGAAAGCTAGCAGTTTCAGGGCTGATGAAGTCACTAGCATACAACTCCTTTCACAAATTCTTTCTATCTTCTAGCGTTGTGAATTTGAAAGTAATGACATCAACATTTTCAAATCTAGGGACTCAAGTGAGATAATTAATCCCCTGCATCATTCCCAAATACATGACCTGAATTTCAGCATGCCAGTGGAAGATGCAAATGGTAGACTGTCTGAAAATGCAACTGTTTATGTAGGAGACTAATCAAAGAGTAGTTGCTTCACTCCTAGAGCAAAACATAAAAGTTTTGGCCATGTCAACTATGGGCTTCAGTTTCTTCAGCTGCAAAGGAGAAATGATACCTATCTCTTAGGAGTGTTGAGGTGTTCAATTCATGGATGTTTACAATATGCTCTCAAATTTGGCCGAAATTTCTGGCTTTTTATTTGCACACACAAGCCTTCATGTGTAACTGTTCTTGGCACTGTGTTCAGCCTTGTGTTATATGGGATTCTCTCATATACATCAGATTGAAAGCAACTACTGAGTCATGGGTGCAAGTGTGGCAACCATTTGTTCTAGTCAATCATATGACATTTCCAAGTAGAGATTTCAAAGACAGATTGAGGCAAGTTGGGAAGTCAGTTCTTTTAACATTCTGATTTCTGTTCTGTGACTGAAGAGATTCGATTATTGGAAAACATGCTATTAGTGGTGGCTTGTGGCCAAAAGGTCTGCTTTGCATTCTGCAAGGGGTGCTGTACTTGCTGTAAATGAAGGAAAAGAGCTAGTTAAGTTACTCTAGCAAGGAATGTTCCCTTTGGGAATTGTCCACAGCAAACTAGAACTGTGGTTGGTGAGGAAAGAGCAGCAGGGAGAAGAAAAATAACAAAAAAGGTCAGAAATTTCAGGGAAATAAAAGGCCCTTTTTCTTCTATATTCTGAGCACCAAGTTAACGTTTAATGTTTGTTGATCCATTCTATGCTACTTTCTGCTTATCCAGACCCAAATGTATGAAAACCCAAACAATTACCGTGTAAGCTCATGCTTAAATTCCACCCCACTCCAGAAAGCACATCAGCATATAGTTGCCTTCACATACGTGACGCAGACCCCTTGACTTCTATCAGACTTAAACGCCTGATTAAAATTAAGGACACATCCTTGATTAGAGGCTCTTATGCTTGTAGCCGGCACGTATCTTCCTGAAGTAGACAAAAGCATGACTCTTAACACACTAACCCAAACACTGAAAATAATGTTCTGAACTTCTCATCCCTTAAATAATTAGAAGACTAAATCATTTTTCATTTTTAATTATTTTCAGTATTTTTAAATTTCATAGTAAAGAACAAAAAGCTTCAAATGTTTGCAACAGGATTATGTTTTCAATGTGCTTCAGAGGAACAAAAACATTGTTTTTTTCCTTTTGGTAGAAGACTTTTTTTAAGAAAATCTCCTTCCTAATTCTACAGAGAAAAGATATGTGAACTCAAAATGCTTATGAGAAGAGTTCGCTATTATTTTAATTTATTAACTCTTAAAAATTAATGGTTTTGCTTTTTAAATCACTGTCATAATATGTGGGAGTAAGATTCCTCCATGCTTAGAGTTAGCAGCTCTGTTTCTTTACTGCAGAAGACTCAATAAAGATGATAATTTCGGTGCTTTTTTAACAGAAAGATTTTCAAATTTGAGATTACCTATTGATTTTATCAAGAAATTCCTAAACTATATCCTGCTATGAATAAAATCAGATTTCTTCTATTTCAATAAGAACAAAAATGGTGTTCTGGAAAGAGAGACTCAAATCCTGCTCCTTAATCTCTTAAGTATCCTTTTCAGCTCGAATCCACTGTTTACTCTGTAATATTTTCCATACCAATATAATATGTAACACTCCATATGGAAACAAAAAAGTACAACAAAGGTATGCTCACAGAAAATTGGAAAGAGGTGTTTGAAAGGAAACCAAGGGAGAATAATGCCAAAAGATCGGGGAAAATGATTACAGTGTTTTTCACTGATGTGAAAATGAGAGAAAAATACGATTATCACAAAACATGTTGTGATTTCCACCATCCTGAAAAAACCCTGGGAGCGTGATGTAATCTAATCTCAGCAGTAGCTGTAGCAGTAATGCTCCAAATATACGTGCAAGTCTGTAGGACTTCTTATCCTGAGGTCTTCAAGGCAATCGAGTAACATTCAGCTCCATGATGTGAGAGCGTTTAGGGATATCATTTTTCCCTTCCTTCACTGAAGCAACTCTTCAGCAGCGTATGTTTGGAAAAGAATACACTGCCTGTCTGAGAACTAACCAGTCATAGCTGATAAATCTGGGAAACCTGTAGAGCTGCTAGGCTCTTACCAAAACCCAACATGATTGCTGTTGGCCTCATTCTGCTTTACACTACATGTGAGAGATGTGGCCACCCCAGTGCCTAGGATGAAGCAAGAGTTCAGTACTGGGCATTCAGAAGAGCTAGTGAATTATTTCACTGCTGTTTTCCTCCTCTGAAGATTTCTAAGCTTTAAAGTATCTTGATGGTACATGTCTGAGAGCTGCTGGAGGCAGGGTACAGCCATTAGGCAGTTTGCACTGGGATATCTGCTTTCAGCCCACAGCTTTGTGGTATTCACTTATGTCAGGAACACAGTTGTTTGGTCACAACACAGGAAAAATGCTTTGATAAACCCAATACTTCTCCAATTCTTTCTTCTATTCTTTCTTTTTTTCTAATCTCTTTCTTCTATTATATAAATTATTACTTTATAAGCAAGGAACAGTTCTCTGAAAGTTTAATACCAGAAGAATTATACTGGTATAAAACAGGCATGAGAACAGATACATTAAAGCTTCAGTTAGGCCTGCTTTAGTGATAAAAATGTACAATAAAATCTGTATCTAGATCAGTGGAGTGTTTTCTACAAAACCAGCCTCACCTGAAGTGTGCACTCAAAAAGCCCATCTTTCTCTAGGTAGAAAAAACAGTCAGTCTGTAATTAGGAGCTGCCTCTAAAATATCTGATGCTATAAAACCATTTGCTGTTGGAAGTAAGATACAGCAGATTAGTGGTTGGAAATAGGAATCAGTGAATCTTGATCACATAATCCAAGCCAAGTTCAGGACACCTTCATAGTTAATAACTGCAGTGGCCTCAGGGGAGGCCATATGATCTCGATCACATGTGTGCTTCAAATAAGAGGCCAGACATCTTTCTGAAAGTATGCTGCAGCTCAACCATAAATTATTTCGCCTGAGAAAGGAACCATTGACCAGGTCCTAGTGCTTTTGCTAGGCAGGCGGTCATGTTACCCTCTCCCAGCAGGCCCTCTAATCCTAAAACCCCCAGCATCTCTCAGATAACACAGTCTGCAAGGCACTGCAGGCAGTGCAAATGACAGAATCATGGTGGTGCTCTCAGGTGTACAATTCTGCCCATCTGAAGAGCACTTTCGAACAGTCAGAGCCCTGGCTGGGGGCTGCACACTCTGAGGGCTCAGCACTGTGTTAGCATTAGTCAGGTAGTATCAGCAATATCATCGTTTTCTTACTCATAGTGAGTTATATTATACTCATCAATCTGATTTTGATGACATAGAAAAAAGAGAGTGAAATAATTGTGGATAAAAGCAAATAAAAATGCCATATTTTTAATATAGAGTGATGATCCAATATTTTCTTTGTGATTTGAGAACTACTTGCTTCACAGGAGTTTTCAGAAATAAAATAAACTTCAGTTTCGTTAAAACAAACTCCACATTGTTGCCTTATGAACAAAATTGGATTTTTATGTCTCATAAGGTTTCAATGTAGCATATCTGCTGGATGAAGCATCAGTGTAAGCAAACAGATGGTAGGAGACTTGTTGATTTTACCACAATATATTTGTGCAGGACAGAGAAGGGAAGAAATCAAGAAAGTATCCTTTTAATTTCACATAATCTTAGCCACTTGTCTAATGTAGTTTAACATTCACATGAAATTACTGAGAAAACAAAAGAAAATTAACAGTACCTTTTCATTTTTCAAAACCTAAACATTTATTTAAAATCTTTCAACAGTATGGTCTCTTCCTCAGTTTGTTTATTCTCTGTATCTGAGAAATTTAAGAAAGCACTGATAAATTAGTATTTTAAAGGGGATATAAAAATGGAATGTTGTTTCATGTGTTAATGGAATGAAATGATGGAATACTACTCCTTGCTCAAAAAGCAGAAGGAATAACAAGCCAAGTTATTCACTGCTCCTGTCTTGTCTGAACTACAGCATGCATCTCACTTGGCTTCTTTGAACTAGCGTCTCTGAAATGTGTTTAAGGTGCTGTCTTATATACAACTTGGATAAAATGTTGCCTTAAACAGCATGTCCACTCAGTGAGCATGGCTCTTAGGAAAAAATAGAAAAATGAACTTCACTATTATAGTCTCTCTTTTTGCACTTCTTTTTCATCCCCAGAAAACTGGGCTCCTGTTCTAGAAATGTAAATCTGAGCACCTCAGCTCTTACTGGTTGCAGAGTAGTCATTCACAATTGGGCCAAGTATCTGTAATGCCCTCCTATCCTCCGTCATGTGTTTCACACTCATGTTGTATATGCTTATGATATGACCAACCATATGGTAATGTGGAGCAAATTCCGAGAATCACTTTCATCATGGTCATAACATTGTAAGGTAAGCAGGAATGGCCCTTCACATCACAAAAGGGAGATGATATACCAGCATTTCCCCTGAAGTGATGGAGAATTAAAGCGTATGCTGCACTTGAACATTCAAGGATGACACTGAAGCATTCTCCATAGTAGAAACTAGGAGTCCTGGGGGTTCTTCTCTCTTTCAACTGTTTTTTACCATTTCTGAAAGGTTTCTACCCAACTTTGAAAATCAAAGTGCCTGCACTTAGGGATCCATATAGGGATTCGCCTTCCCTTTTTGTAGGCAACCAGCATTCCTGTCCCCTCAAGAATCTTTCTGGGTCTTGTTCGGTTTGACACTTCTGCAGATGGAGAGTAGGAGGTCCCTTGAGCTCGGGCATCAGGCTTTGTAGTCACTGGAGGCAACAGGCATTTTTAGGCCTCACTCCATCTGAATTATCTTAAACCTCTACCTAGGGATGACATTGTGCAAGAACTGCCATTTTTTTGTCCAATAATTAGCTTGGTTGTTAGTATTTATGCTTTCAGTTCCTACAGCCAAAGGAATTGATCAAATTCTTTATTTATTTGGGTCAGTCAAATACAAACATCAACAAAGACCTGCCAAATTATCCAATGGAAGATTTGTCCCTTGATAACCAAAACAAACAAAAGAGGAATGACCTTCTAGACTTCAGCAAGAATTGTAAGTGATCCGTGTGTCTTAAAATGAGATCATTACTGTTGACTAGACTTAAGAAATACTTTCTCTGCCTCTTTCATGCTTTTCATAAACTGATGGCAATGGTCTACTGAAAAACTTTTAAGAGGATAGATATGAAAGATGGACTGATATTTGTAAGGGTTTTGAAAGGTGCATTCTTACTTCTGTTTCTTAATGCTATTATTATAAGGAGAATGTTAACAGAACTGCTGGCACTAGTAAAGATGTTTGTGTTACTAAGCTCAACTCTTAAATTAATCTGACTATGCTATTAAAAATCTTGCTGTCTGTAATTGTAAAAAAGATTCTGGACCATCTTGATTCTACAATATCAACATGTGTCAGAAAATAAGCTTTTTCTCCTGACAGAAATTCCAAAATTGGCTCCAATTTCAGATCCACAATTGCTTAGAGGAGCTCTGTGTAGAACAACTCCATTTGCTTTCAGCTATCCAAGCCCACTAGCTTAGAAACACTCCTTACTTATGTACCTCTTGCTTGAAGAGACCATCTAGTCTGCCCTTCCAGAGCTTTTCCAAAGCATAAGCTTTGATTTTGCCTAATATCCCGAAGCTCCATATGCACACATGGCAGTATAGAAGTTGTTTCCCCATACCTGCTACTTGACATTCATCATCCTTGCCACTGTCAAGAAACTCTAAATACTCTTGTTCTCTCCTCCTAATGGCTTTAGGGAAGGAAACGTCAGCACCTGAAAGCCCAGACAGACCAAGGACCAAATAGCAGACAAAGGCTTTTTGTCTGCTGCTTTTGGACGTGAATGATGTCCAGTGATAGTGAAAGGCCAGTGCTCCATCCAAGACCTACTCTACAGCAGTCATTCTCTGAGAGATTGCTACTGATTTCAGCCAGAAATGATTTCAGTCAGAGATGGCCTTGCCTCATCAACACTTGGAAAAATGCACTGCATCCACCGGAGTCAAACACATCTCCACCTGTACTTCAAGTGCATCTTATGCTTGTGAACATACACAAACAACACATTACTTAATTTGTGCTGGGTGCTAGTCAACTGCACAGAGGAATAGCTGGAGCAAACATCACCTTCATCTGTCTAGACACCAGTCCAATATCCTCTGCAAGGGGGATGTTAATTACTTATTTTGATGCATCCCCTTTTATTTAACTTGTGGAGGCTTACTTCAGATCAACACAAGCACTGTACCTTCTCCTTTTCACTCTCTAGGCAACCTGCAGGATACATGTTTACTTTAACAAGTTTCACCCTTCTTCTCTGCTGTGATGTTGAAGCCTGTGACTCCGTAAGTGACAGAAATAAGTAATGGGAACATCCAGTGAGCCAGCATGCTCTTGCTCAGCAGCTCTCACCTAACTCTCCCAGTTACCCAGCTCACTTTTACCTCCTCTTCAGTAAAGTTCTAAACTTGCATACTGAAAATGATGACTGAAAGTCTGAAAATTCAAATGTAACTATGAAACTTAAGATGAATTGACGAATAAAACAAATAACTCCCAGAAAATATCTAGACATTTTCTTTAAGATAGAGAGAGGGAAAATGAAAGGAGGCTGCCAACTTCAAAAATTATATATAATGCCAAGAGAGCTATTTGCATGCCACATATTTCTGAGTATCAGATATTACCACCCTAGGAAAACATCACAAGTGGCCTGGATGAGCTGCAGGCTTTTTTTTCTTGCAGGACCCAACAAGGAGGAAACTGGAATCAAACTTTGTAATCCATTTTTGCCCCTTCTCTCTTGGAACCAGCATACACTTCTCACTGCAAAATCCCAATATATATGTATATATATAATGTAATTAAAATGAGGAAAAAAAATAACAGAAACACCAGCCTTTCTTGGAACACAAAATCTTGCAGTGCTATGCATGTCACAGAAATATACCTGCTGTTAACTGTGTTCCAAGCATGTCATATATTTTTTCAGGAAAAAAAAAAAAAAAATTGGCTAGGCTCTAGGTGCACCTATGCATCTTTCTCAGAAAGCTGTAAATGTGGCCCTTTTAATTCTCAATTCTGAGTCCACTGGAAAGTTATTTCTGTCAGCATTACTTCTTAAGAATTTTATTATCAGCCCACGAAGAACCTTACCTACTTCCAGTATCACACTGCACAGTAAACACTTCAGACATTGCAATCAGAGGAATTTTAGATAATGAAAGTTATATGTTCCACCAGAGAAGTGCTCATCTTTTCCCCTTTATCATGTGATAATAGTGCAAAGGCTGTTTCTGATGAAAGTAGGCTTAGGAGAGAGTTTGGAGTTGTGTATTTTCGTTAGTGATGTTTTGTTGTGTATTTTTGTTTGTTTTGAGGGGGCAGAAAACAGAAAGGCAAAAAAGTCCAAACTAGGACTTTGAGTACTTTTGCAGCCTGATACAGATCAGTTAAAACACATCAGTTCGGACACTTCCTTAGCATACTCTGCCCATTGCTGTCCTGAAGATTTGTGAGTAGGGTGCACACATTAGAGAATGCTGTCTCTGCACTGATTATTTATAATGATAACACACTGATGCTCAAATTACACTGTGTTCTGCCTGCTGCCTTCCATCTTGTCCTTCCCTGCAAGTAACCTAGAGGTAAGGATGTTCACATGAGTTTGTAAAGCGCCTATTGCTGCAAACAATAATAAGAGCTATCAATTAGGAGCAGTTACTTACACTTTGTTTAATCTCAAATGGATTCTTCTAAATATTTACAGTAGAAGAGTTGTCAGACCAAATGCTGGAAATTACTGGCATCTTCCCAGAATCCAGAAAGGAAGAAGAAAAGAAACCCACTCATTGCACTCTTCTGCAGGATTTTAGCAGTCAGGATCTGCCTTCTATAACATGGTGGTACCGAGCACCTCACAGTGTGGAAGGCACACACGGGCCTCAAGAACCAGAGCTGTTCATGTGAAGGAGGTGTGAAGGAGGAGCAGGAGTCCTGTGAAGCAAGGAGAGCATGTGGCCCCAGGGAAGGACCCATGTGCCAGACAAATGCTCGATGCATGGGGCCCTGACAGCAGGAGGAGGGGATGAAAGCTGTACCGCTTGCCCTGTCTCTGGTAGAACCTGAGGCAAGAGACACTTGCGCAGCTTGTTATCTCTCTCTGTCACACAGCAGGTCACAGAAAACCTCAGAGAGTTGTTGTCTTACTTTGGAAAAAAAATCCATTGATTTTAAAATGAGAGCTTAGCTTGAACAAGGATCTGTGAATTTGTCCAGATCCAATAGTTTTCTGTAGTATTTGCCATTGTAAGGCCCTGCCCTGATTTTGAGATGTGTGTGTGTGTATGTGAATGTGTGTGTATGTGAATACGTGTGTATATGAATGCAAGTGCGAGAGGGAGAGAAATCTCACTGCCTAAAACTGTTCTGCCAAAATAAACTTTGGAGCATTTTATAAATTAACTCTGCTCTGTGTGTTTATTTTTCTTGTGGAGATTCTAAAAAGAGACTGTTCAACTCATCTTATTAGGGGCAGCATACTTTTTTTAAAGAGAAAAATAAGTTCCTACTCTGCACTGGAAAGTATTTGCTATTTTCAGCTAAAAGTATTCTTTCCTTCTGACCTGGCATATTAGATAAGATTTATATTTCCGACCTGACATTAGGTAGTTAAGATTTATTCTTTTATATTAACTTTACTGAGCTTGCAAGCTATTCATTTACAGCACAGGGAATATATTTATGGCAGAAGCAAAGAAAGTTCACTACAAAGTAGTAAAATATGTTATTAGGAGTGTCCTGTAGACTGATGAAAATTGTGAGTACCCTTGCAGCTGGCTCCCTTCTGGCTCTTTTTTCCCTCTTTGTTATTTCAACTTTAAAATTTGAATTTGAAGTCAGTTTCAATGGTGAATAACTTAAAAGAGTCCAGATGATTCTAATATATCCACATATATATGTATGCATACGCTGTGTTTGAGAGGTGCAGGGAAAGGGATAACAAGTGACTTGAATTCTCTCCATGTTCTGCTGGCAATGACCCAGGCATAAGGAACATTGGACCTCACTCCCCTGCCAGTATAAATCAGGAGTAACTCTACTGAGGTATGAAACTGGTCTGTGAGTGAGAGCTGAATCAGATCTATAGCTCTCCTTTATCCAAAGGTGTGGGCCCAGGCAATCTGTTAATTTCCAATTTACTTAAAGAGGAGAACCGCAGACTGTGATGGAAATCTGGAAGCACTTCAAGCCTCTGTGGACAGAATACTGGAAAGTTAAAGGCCTCCTATTGAAATCAGTGATAAAACCTCCCATTAACTTCAATAAGAGCAGAATCAGGCCCTAAAAATGGCTGGAAGTCAAAGAACTGGATAGCTCATGCAGTAGGTAATAGGAGATTATGATTTTCACCAATAAATCACCGATACAAACCTGGCTGCACTTGGTTTAGACTCAAAATTGCTTTCATCTGATGTTTGTTTGAAACTGTCCATGTTGTAAAACCTTCAGGAAGAACTGGCAGACATGACAGCTGTCTCAGCAAGAGGCCGACGGCTGGATGGGGTGTGGTATCTCTTCCATTCCCACGTCATCAGAGGGAGTCCATCTTAACGAGAAGCAAGAAGCACTGGCCCGCCCATATGGAGAGCAGTGCTTGGGTTCTGTCACTAACCAGAGGTTTTCTGTTTCAGAAACTGTCAGACTAACTGTAAATTCACTTAGACTGAGTGTACTGGGGGAAGGGGTTACTGTTCTATAGCAAGCCAAGAGGAGGAGATATTTCCATTTGTAGACATTATTCAACTGCTGTCACAAGAGACAATAGAGATGTGCAGAGCTTTGAGGAATTCAGTGTGTCGAAGAAAGGGCTTGGCATACAGAAAGTTAGGATGATCAGGCATTACGAAAGCTGGGAATTGCTCAAGGAGTGCAACATATTGCAGTTTGGCAGTCAAACTCCACTGCCAATCCATTCTGCATCTGAGAAGGAGAATTTCCTGCTAAACTGAGACCAGTTATTCTGGTATCTGAGCACTCAGTAGCACACTCTGACAATGTTTTGAGGAAACATTATTGAGAACATTAAGGGGAGGACCTCCCTTTCCCTTCCTCCAGATATTTTTGCAACTGGTAAACTTTTTCTGCTGGTCTCTGAAGGGTCCCTCCCTAATTCTTGGAGATCAGTAGACAAACTGGATGAATGTTTTGGTACTTGTGCTTGATCAAACAGTCCCAGCTATGT
This sequence comes from Lagopus leucura, assembly GCF_019238085.1. Taxonomy (NCBI): domain Eukaryota; kingdom Metazoa; phylum Chordata; class Aves; order Galliformes; family Phasianidae; genus Lagopus; species Lagopus leucura. Next base: position 44,620,888 of record NW_024962252.1, on the reverse strand, counting down.
TTGATGTCAACTAGTACATTCACCGCTTTCCAAACAGGACCTTTCACGCTTTTGCACTTGATAGCCCTCAGGGCTATGTATTTCATTAAAGCACACAAACTCTTCCAGCTCACTTATTATTTTTCTACCAGACTATGTTTGACAATTGCTCCACGAATTTGCATCTTTGTGTACACACAGAGATTCATAGCTTATTTTTACAATGTGGCTTTGTAAATCAAAGGAGTCATTCACTACTTCTTTTTTTCCTCACCCAGAAATCCACTGCTAGCATCAATACCACCATATCATGGCTCAGTGGCATTTGTTCCCTTTTCACCATTTTTCCTCAAGACCCTGTGCTCGAAACCACAAGATGCAATAAACTGTGGCTTTACATTAAAAGGGAATGGTGAGAGGGAGACTTGCTCATAGTTACTAACTGGGCATGAGAGAATGTTCCCTCTCTTTTAGCTATCCACTGTCCATGCTGGCCTGGCATGGTGGATGTTTTCGTTCTGCGAATTACTTCAGTGACTACTTTGAGAAATAGTAACCAAATTCATAGATATAGTAAGAGAAGGAAGTGGGAAGCCTGGCAATTGTAGCTAAGGAGATAACAGAGTAGGAGAAAACTCATGAGTGCTGAACAAAGTGAAAAAATACAGTATGGAGAAAACAGTGAAAGGATTCCTCCCACACTTCTAAATGGCAAATTGCAGCTGTACGTTGACAAAAGGGGGTGGAGTAGCCTCATGACCTCTACCAGCACCTCATGAAGAAAAGTACGGATTGCATTGCTGCTCCTTTCCTCGCTGAGTGAGAACAAAAATCCCCCACCATCATGGTTTTGGGTTGTTTTTTTTTTTAATAGCCTATATAAATATCTAAGCTGCAGTCTGATAATATGCAAATTTTATGTTGGTAGTGCTCCTCGATCTGTTTGCTTCCTGACAATAGTTGCAACTAGAAACAGGATCAATCCCGTAATCTTTATGGGATGTTTATTCTGCTTAAACCAACTCCCAATAAAAACAAGGCCAAGACCCTAACTGAAAACCTGCCATGTGACTTATGATCATCACACTTCTCTCATAAATGACACAAAAGGTACTACTCCCTGCTGTTCCCTCAGCACTTACACAGACACATATACTCATGGACATCCCCAAATAATGTTAGCAACAGTGCTGTTCAGTTGCTATGTAGAACACAAAGACCCTTCTCCAGCACTACCCATCTCACCTGCCCATAGATCACCTCAAGAAACATTGTTTTTCTCCTCACTGGCTAAAATTCCCAACCAGCTCATAGATGCCTTACAAAAAGCCAGATAGCTTTCACCTGTACACCACCAAAGAAGGAAGGCTCCGTTTAAATTCCTGGTGTAGTTTTATGCTAAACAAAAAGAGGCTCCCATGCCAAACTTCCAATCCAATTATTTTTGTTCTAGTTGAGTGTTTGATTTAAAAGATTTTGTTTTCTGTGATCAAACAGACCATAAAAAGAGTAGAAGACAAGTTTTCAAATGCATCAAAAGGATTTTAAAACTAAACCTTTTGTGCTTGGGGTGACTGACCCTTTTATTTTATTTTAAAATAATTTCAAAGTAAAAATACTTTAAGAATGTGTTAAGAAGACCTTTAATTCTTGCTTGTGTCTACATGAGTTTGTATGCATATATGTAGATTAAAATATGAATGTACAGCAATGAAGAGAAGAGTTGGCTAAATGTATGAGCATGTATAAATACAGTTTCAATCAAAATAATGAATTTTGCTAACATTTTGCAAACAGTTTTAAACACCATCCTACTTTATCTGGTAAGTATATAGTTGGTTTTTTTCTTTCCTTTTTTCTTTTTTTCTTTCTTTTTTTTTTTTTTTTTTTTTGACATTTCTGTTGAATGCTATGTGTGCTAATGGTTGAAAAGATCTTTTTAGCAGATCATAGCCAAACAGTGTGTTAAGGGTTTTTCCAGCTCAAGGATGACAGCTGTACGTCTGTGTGATTCCAGGGAATAAAATGCATAAAATAGAGAACTGGGAGCCAGAAAGCATGAGATGGAAGATTCTTCTGAATAAGCTCTCTTATATGTAATACTGCAATTTTTGTGGCTGATCTATTTTGAATAAGATGTGTCAAAGCTCTCTGCATTCCCCAGATAAAAAACTGAGGCCCTTTTTGATGCTCACAACAGTAGTCACAGGCAGTTGGAGAACAAGGAGGAAAGGGTCAACCAAGTAGTTCCATAAATAAATAACTGATTTTCAACATGTTATGCAAGGTTTCAGAGAGGATTATGGATTGACTTTTGTAATGCTCAGTGGTCTTTTAGTGGTAGTAATGATTTGTATCCTACTTTTTTTACATAATCAATAAAGCTGGACAATGCAAGAGAATACAATTCATTTGATTAATCTATTTTATCTGGGCTCAGCTGTAATTTACAATGAGGAAGAAGTGGACTTTACTGCTAGATGGAAAGTGTTACTTCAGAAGGAGGAGAATAGCAGCCTGTTCTCATCTTGGACGGGTACAATTCTCATTTCCTTTTGTGCAGAGCCAGATCCCAACAAATAGGAATAAGACCCACAACCCATGCTTCTAACCTCTGTGAAAATTGTTCATCAGCATCCAGACACAGCACATAGAAACATTGCAAAGGAAAGCCTATGTGAAATCTGTTCCATAATTTTCATGTTAGGGGAGCAATCGGGCCCACTTGGACCTTTAAGAGACCACATAACTTTAACATACTTTACCATTTGTTATGCTATTTCTCAAAATATATTTAATTCAGAGATACAAATGTAACAGCTTACTTGTCCTGAGATATTTGAAAGAAGATGTATTTTTTAGAGTACAATTAACATCTAAGTGAGTTACTGAGAAGAAAGCTCGTGGTATCCATTTGTGGAAGAAAATCAACATTCTCAAATCATACCAATTTTGTATGTTGTTGGCAGAAATAAATGATATCAAAAGAGAAATGGAAATACTTTTGTCCACTATCTTTCCAGGGGAATTTGTTTTTATATTTAATTTGTTACTCAGAATAACTTTGGTCTTAGAAAATAATATGTGACCTCCGCAGTTATATGGATGTCCTCTTGCTGATAGTAACATACACCTGAATCCTACTGATAAATTCTTACACCACTGAAGCTTTCCCTCAGCGGGTGTATTAAGATGTTTTAGCCCTAAAAGCTGGGCGTTGGGCATAAAAATGCTTGTCCAGGGTACAGCACAAGTTACAAAGTTCTGTGCTCTCATGCAAAATTCCAGGTTCAGTTTTAATACACACTCAACTCTGAAACTCATTAACTGTTCAATTCTTCATAAAGCAGAAGCCTAATCCACAAATGCGTTATCTCATTTTGGACCACAAAATTGAACATCTTTGCAAATTACCACGTTGTGTAATTTGTTTACCCTTCCTGCTTTTACAGTTCTGTCTTTTATATTTTATGACATCTGCGGACTCTATGCCCACTGCAAGAAGGTCTTATCTGAGTGGATTATTTTTAATTCTGTGTTTTACTAAAACTTTCTGTAATCTTCGGATTTGCTAAATACATGCACTTAACATTCTCTGACTCCCGTGTTAAATAACTATCTCTTGGTCCCACTTGGTTTATTTTGAGGGAATAATTCTTCATTCATCTGTGTAACAGACAGCAAAATTAAAAAAGTAACCTCTTATTCTGCAGCAAAGAAAAGGTGTAGTGAAATTAACTATGAACATTCTAGGAAAAAAGGTTGTGAAACACTTGCCAACACTGATATTTGTAATCTTCATGAACAAGCGATCAAATAATGCAGGGCAAGTGTGTGTGGGAGGCAAGCTCTGAAGAAACTGGCTGTTTTCCTCTCTGACCAGTTGAGCTGTTATGAATAAAAAATGTTGTTGCTAAAGGAACCTGTAATAAATCCTGTTGGGAGTATTACATGTGCTGATAACACACATAAACTCTGTAAACATATTAAAGTGTCAGGTTTTAGTAGCTCTGGTTCATGTGGATGTTTGTAAATGTTAGCAAGAAACGCAATGGAAATCTCCTTTCACCAGCTGGTTGCTCCTGCATTTGCAGTTCACAGAAGAACCTTCTCCCCTTCCCTCCTCCAAGGAATATCATTCCTTGCTTCACATGAAAGACGAAGGAATCACATTAAAAGCCTACCTCTGCTGTAACTTCCCACCAAAACACTATCACTGCTCTGGTGAGTTATTTGGAGAGAAGCAGGGCAGAGGAGCTGGTGATTAGTAAGGGATTTATGCTGTCCTGAGTATCACTGCTTTGAGCAGCAATGCCCTCAGTCAGTGCTTTGGTGTCGATAGTGCTAGCAGCTCCGAGCGAGGCATCCAAGTTACCTTCCAGTGCATGGAAAGCATAGGGGGCTCCAAAAGGGGGGAACAGAAATGACCACACTGAGCAAGGAATTCTTAGCTGGGGCCAGAAACTGTATGACATCTTGGCTATCTTTGGTGTTTGGTGCCCTGGCACTGGTACCCAGACCTGTAAGACTACGTGTGTGCCTATGTTCTTTAACAGTGTGAAGGAGGCCTCACTCTTTGAAACAAAGGAAGGTGCAGCCTTATTACCCTTAATGTATCCAAAATCTTAGCTGCAAAAATATTCACCTGGAGTTGGAAAACGACGTTATGTCACATGCCTTTAGCTGAAGTTGATCTGCCCAAATAAACTGACTCTTATTTGCAGGTCATCTCAGGTGGTTTGGCTGCAGCCAGCAGCACAAGAGAGGAAAGGGTCAGTGAGCTGCTTACAGGGAAAACCATATTTCTGCGTACAGAAGCAGTCGCCAGCAAGATGATTGAGACCCTTGTTATCTTTGGAAGAAATCTGTTTCATTATTTTTATTATTTGGTATTATTTATTTATAACTTTTTTTACCCACGGTTTCTTTAAGAGAAAATGTCAGAAGGGCACTGAGCTCAAAAGTCTCCCATGCCAGGTGAATGCTCAGTCTGGGCAAGCTAACATCTCATGTAGAAACAACAAACCACCTGAGAACTGTCCACTTTAGGGCTGAGGTGGCAATTCAGCAGGGCTTTGAAAGTAAGGTGTTCCGATCCTGCACCAGACATACCTTAGGCATCTATGCCCCACTCTTGGATCTGAGCCCTGCTGTTTCTCCCCTAGCACCTTACAGGAAGCCACAGAATTCATACATCATTGCCATTCCAACACCCATCAGTGAGTTCCTGTTTTATTTTACAGCACCCTAAAATCTGCTTTACCCTGCAGAAAACATCCAACATCTGAAATCCCACATCTTGAACCTTTCATGTTTCAATGGAAAACGTGTCAGGACATGAAGCTGACACACAACAAGAAACCTGAAAGAATTATGTCTGTATCAAGATGCTACTATAGCTCCATGTAGATCGTGTGGTTCAGGGTTTTACTTTTGCTTAACAGTATCACCATAAGCATCCCGTTAAGTTCTTCCCCGTTAATGCCTTTGCTGTGGGGAGCAAAATAGTGCACTATGTGAGGAGCACAGTGCCACTCCAGCCAGAGGTCAGCCCCCCCCCGGCTCCAACCCCTGCAGCTAGTCCTTGTGTGAATAAGTTTTGCGGTTCCTTTTCTTGAGTGGGAGCTGTTTGTAATGATGTGAGTGAATAGTTTAAAGTGAACATTTTAAAGTGCATGATAGAGCTCGTAAGCTAGAAATCAAAACACAAGGATGTTTATTCGACAACTATTCTATAGCCATAGCGCAGTTGTGCTTTTTGTTCTTTAAGTAGCGTTGCTCATTTCAACTGCTAACAACAAAAATATGGCCAAAGCAATTGCTAATAAATCCCATTGGATTTCATTATGATAAAGTGTCCAGTAAGTCATTGTTTTGCCATTGTCAGAAGCCCAGTTGTTCAATTATTTATAAAAAAAAAAAAAAAGTAGTAGATCTTCTTTTTTTGAGGGCCAGAGCATGTTTTGCATGAACAAATAGTTACTGCTGCATTGTTTGTGGTAATAGCAGACAGATTTTTGTTTAAAAACATGTATATGGTTTCAGCTGCTTTTTCTCATCTGATAAGATTACTTTGTTCTGAATTATTTTGGTAAAAAAATTGGCAAAGCATTTTTGAATTGTTCAGAATCCAAAATTAGAAATGAGACAAAAATACTATTCCTTATTAGTTTTACATCTCTTTCACCAGACTTTCGCAACTTTTAAATTAATTTCAAGAGCAAATGGGACAATTTATTGTAGGGGAAAAAGGTTCTCAGGAACCCCCATGGTTTTAATGGAGAGTTTTCCCATTAGTCACTGCCTATAAATGATTGAATATGAAGCGATAGGCAGCTTATTAGTGTTAGTGGGTAAGAGCCATAGTCCAGACAGCATGCTTGCTTTATTAACTGGAAGGGAAAATGAACGGACTAAGCAACAGATAATGACTAAGTCCCATTTCTAAGTTCTAGCTCAATTTCTGTTATTAGAATTTCCATTGTCTCCAGAAAAAGAAAAGACTAAAAACAAAAAAACTGAACAAGAAGGAATGTACTAGGGATTTGCAAAGGCTTCATACACTGAAAACAAGCTTAAAAGAAAAAAGTCATCTCAGCATTTGCTGCACTGGCTTCAATTGGCTCAGTAAGTGAAAGTAGTAAAATAGCTGTCGTTTCCATATGCTTAAGAAAGAAGTTGCCTCCCAAGCAGATGATATGTCAGAGTTGTGAAAGGCACTGGGCATTGTTTTTTTTTTTCCTATGTAGGTATCTTACATATTTGGATAAGGATATTTTGCAAGTATTCCGGCACAGGAATCCTTCAAAACTCAAAATCTTTCCTGGGATCCTTTGAAATGAGCCCTCTGCAGCTCAGGAAAGTCCACGGAACTTTCTCTACTGAAAACTATGGAGGCAGGTTCAAGCTCTAAAGTCATCACATTAATAATAGCAATGTTTTGTTCTGTCTGTGAAGAGAAGTATGACTTCTTATATATCTGCTGATACACTGTCAATGGCTTTAAGAAGTGGCGGCATTACGTGTATTTACAGTTCAGCAGAACTTTTAAATAGATTAAGAAATGCCTTCAGGAGCTGGATGGAAAAGAAATGAAAATTATCACCATTTCAGATGTCAGGTATGAAATGGGAACTGATCTGTAGTGTTCTTTACTCTCACACGCCGACGCTCTTGGGATACGCGCCGCTCCACCAGCAGCTGGTATGTTTCAAGCCTGGGTCTACACGCACGCACAGCTATAAAAAAAACAACCCAAGCAAGCTACCCTATAATTCTTCTAATGCTTTCAGCAAGGGGTAGGGCTTTTTCCCTATTTGATTATTTAAGATATCACTGCTATGAAATCTGTTCGCAGTTTATGAAAGTACGATGAGACTGTTCTATGGCTGCTTTTGCTTCTTATGACTGTCATAAGAATTCCACAATATTTCGAAACAAACGGGCTCATCCACAAACGCAAAATATAGTTTCACTACAAAAAAAAAAAAAGACGCACTTGTCACAGCAAAGTATTTACTCTGAGTATTCAAAGATGCAACCATCACCAAAAAAAAAATGCATTGGCCGGACATAAATACTCTGAAAGAGAGCTAACAGTGAACAGTTTAATCTCACCCAAGGTCAGATTCAGCTCATTGGTGGCTACTACTCAGCTAAGTTCTGCCCCCCGTTACTGCACTCAGATATTAAATGATTTCTTTAAAAAAAAATCAGTAATAACCCCTATATTATGTTTAGAATGTACTGTATCGCTATGCGTGCTGTGCCGACCCCAAGCATACATATAAGTGCTAGAAATATGCATATTGATGGTGAACTGCTAAAAAAAATTACTTCCCAAAACACAATGTTATTTTAACTAGTAATGTAATTTCTCCTTTTTCTCTTGGGACAAAGGCAGGAGGCAATGCCAACAGTGGCCACCATGAGCCAACAGCAGTGTGCATCGTGGCAGCTCTGCACCCAAATTGCAGCTCCATAAGTCACACTGACAGCTGTACTCCCAGATGTAGGACTGATACGAGCGCAGGACTTTCTATCTGTCTGCTGTCACTTTGCTTACTCTGATGATACCCAAATTTAGCCCTTGGCGTGTTCACAGTCCATGGGGTCACAGCAAACGCTCTGGAGGTCACTGGCAGAGCCACATCAAACACTGCTCCATTTCCGGCAGTTAAAAGGTCAATGAGAAAGGTGCACAACTGTCGGTGCTGAGCGTGGAGGGCTGATGGTGGTCTGCAGAGCCAAAACACTTCGGAACTGTGGACTTAATCCTACTTCTTTTCTAAGAAAACTACTCACTGGCAGATACACAGAATTTCCTACAAGGTGGTATGTTAGTCTCTACTTGCTGCATATTAATCTCTCTTGTAGGACCCCAACAAGCGACTCAATTTGTTAATCTTAAGTGCTCTTATCAGAACGAACACACACATCTCTTGGCTAATGGCATGTTTGCTTTTGAACTTTTATTGATCGCGTCTGCCGCATCTATTTATGGACGCAACCCCTGTCTGCACCCCACTGTTGACTTCGGATGAGATCCACCTCTACTTCTACTCCTCCAGCAGCACATTTACAATTTGTAGAGAGACAGAAATTTTGGATATTCCAACTTGTAACTTCAATGAGAGTTTGGTCCACAGGTACAAAATAAGTAATGCCTCAGCACCAGGCCCTTCTGATGGGGGAAATTAAGAAAGAAATTTCAATTTACATGAGCTGAGCTTGGTGCTGCATACTGCAAATTAGTCAGTTTAGGCTTTGTTATTCTTTTCTCTTAAAATGTGGTGGTATTAACACACAGGATAGGGCCTCAGATATTTAACAAAGTGAAGTAACAGAAGTTCACTGGTTCATGGCTTGATGAAAATAGTTTAAACTGCATTTGAAGTACATAGGTGGGGTGGAAAATTGGAAGCACTTCCCAAGCAATGGGTCTGGGACTTATGTTTAAAGGAGACTGACTGGGGAAAAGAGACAAGAGATCCAGAGAAAGTCTTCATGTAATAGACACATCGGACAGGTGTCTTTTCTACCACTTCTGTCACTTTTTCAAGTGGCAGCATCCACTAACAAAGATCTGCAGATATTCACAGCTGAAATAATCTGTGCAAATAGTGTCCCAAGCCTCTTTTATAAGAGCTTCCATAAACACTCACGCTCTAATTCTCGCTTCACACCCAATAAGCAGCAGTGATACCTCAGTGTGTTTTACAGCCATCTGATCTAAGGACCTCAACCAGACCTCAACAACATCCCGGTGAGACATTCTGATGGATATGGCCCTTCACTTACAAAGCCAAGGGCCAGCTTTCCATCTCTAGCTGTAATTCTTTCCATCAATTGCTCACCAGTGAGTTCAGCTTAACTCTTGTCTTTTAAACAGAAAACTTTGAGCAAGTTCTCAGTACCTTCTCCACGTTGCACCATCCAGGTGTTTAGGTTTTTTTTTGGTTGTTTTTGTTTGTTTGTTTGTTTGTTATTTTCAGCCAACACCTCCAGTTCTAGCTCCCTAAAATCACTCAGCTCAACGAGTGGGGCTAAGACTCAGGTAGGACTGCACGAGCAGAGCCGAGCCGAGCCGAGCACCTGCCGCCGGCTGCCCGCCGCAGCTCAGGACAGCAGAGGTCGCCGCTGGCCCGGCTCTGGGTCCGGCACGGCGCGGCTCGCACAAGGTGCTCCTGGGGCTGCCCCCCGCTGCGTGGCCCCGACGGCGGAGAACGGTGCGTGGAACGACGGCGGGGAGGGTGCAAGGGGTACGACTCCCGTGTACCTCTGCCGAGCTCCTTCGGGGAGCCCCTGGAGCAGAGGGGCCGCGGCTGCCAGGGCTTAAGGGAGCAAGCGGTTAGCGCGTGAGACCGCGGAGCCGTCCCGTGCCAAAGGCAATATCCCCGAGCGCTCGCTGCGCTGCCGCGGGGAAGGGGTGCTGCGGCCCCCATCCGCTTCGGGGCACGCCGGGTGAATCGGACCCTGTGTGCAGAGCGGACAAAAAAGCCTTTCAAACGCTACTCATGCCGGGGAGGGGAGCAAAAAATAATAACATCAACCCCCGCGTCCTCTCCCTGAGGAAGTAATTCGATGTACTCCTCGCTGAATAAACGCAAGCTACCGCGCATTTCCCCGCTGTCCGCAGCTGTCAGGGGAAGGGGACATAAGAGCGGTAGGTGTGCAATAAGTGCCTCCCCTACGCGATCGGCCGCGGTCACTGCCCTCGGGGGCCGGAGAGGAGCACGGTGAGGGCACAGCGCGGCGGCGCTCGGAGCCCAGCGTGGGGCGAACCGTGCCGGAGCTTCGCTCCGTTCGCTTCAGCTCCGAGTCCCCCACCTCCGGGAGCTGCAGCCGTACATCTTGAGGGCTGCTCCCTCACGGCTGCCTGCGGCGTGCATCGGGGCGGCCGGGTCGAGAGGGAAGGATGCATTCAGCCCACTCGGAATCACCCGGAGAGTGAGGCAGAGCTGCTGCCCCGGGGGCTGCCAGGGCGGCCACACCGCGGGGAACTCCGCTCGCTATGAGGCGGCGATCCGTCCCGGCGGGTCCCAGCTCTGCCCTCTGCGGCCTCCTCCGATCACCGCAATGTGATCGAGGGGGGACGAAGGCTCTCGGGACATCGCGGCAAAAAGTTACCTGCACCGTTTTCTCTCATTGGGAAGCGCTAAGAAAATAAAGTTCCCCTTTAGCAGACGGAGAGGATCACGCGCAACTCATCCCGGAGCCGGCGCTGCTCATCCCAGTGAGGAGACATAGAAAATAGGAAAGAACCGAACCTCGCTCCGTCCCATCCGAACTCCGCGGAACGCGCGCAGGTCCGCTCAGTGCGGGGCTCGGGAACACCGCGGCAGCTCCCGGGCAGGTGGGCGGCACGGCGCGGGGAGCGGGGACGGCAAAGCAGAAAGCCCTTCGCACTTACTTCTTCCCTGTCGCCGTACCCTGGAGGCGTGCTGGCTGCCAATGTATTCCATAAAGTTCAAAGCGATAAAAAACCAAGAAATCAGTCGCAATTGCATAGTAACCCTTTGAGAGTTCCGCTTCTCCTTTCCGTTCGTTTTTTTTTTTTTCCTTTCCTTTCGAAAAAAAACCGAGGCGGCGCGGGATGAGCACAGCGGCACAGATACCTGCGCCGATGTCCAAAGCCAGGCTTGGCTGAGCTAGTGGCCTTTTTTTTTTTTTTTTTTCCTTTTTTATTTTTTTCTTTTGCTTTTTGCGCTTTTTTCCCCCCTTTTCTTTCCGTTTTCTTTTTCTTTTTTTCTTTTTTTTTCTTTTTTTTTTTTTTTCCTCCTCTTTTATTTATTTATTAATTTTCCTCGCCCCTCTGCTCTTCCTATACCACTTCAGCGCCGCCCGTCCCGCTGCTACCTGCGGCGGACCTCAGAGGGCACTCAGCAGCCGAGAGGAGCCGTGCAGCCGCCGCCGGGGTCCATGCCGGCAGCATGGTGGGGGGGTGCCGGTGGGCGTGCGGCAGAGCGGCCGTGCGTGCGGCGGGCGGGCGAGGTGCCGACAAGGCCGGGCGGGCCGACGGCGGTGCGAGAGGAGTGTGCGAGGGCGGGAGCGCCGGGGGGGCAGGAGGAGGACCCAGCCCCGCCGCCGCTCCGGAGCAACCGCGGGGCGCAGGTGGGCCGGGCCCCCCCCGCCCGTCGACGGGCAGCCCCCGCCGGGCCGCGTGCGGCAGCCGCTCCGGAGCGGGGCCCCGGGGGAGCGGCCCCGGGGCGGGGCGGGACGAGGCGGGACGAGGCGAGCCCGCGGCGCCCGGCACGGCATGGGGAGCTCCCTTGGGGCGTCCTCCTCCGGCAGCGGGGCCGGGAGGGGGGCGCGGAGCCCGCTGTCGTACTGCCTCCCGCGGCGGGGCGGGCCGGGACCGGGCTGCTCTAGCCTCTCCTCCGCCGTCGTCCTTCCCGGGATCCCGTGCCCTACGAGTTGCCCCCCTCGCTGGGGCCGGGTAGATGCGCCGTGCCTTTTTGTAGTGCGGAGGACATAGTGCGGCACCCCTTTGGCAATTGTCCTCCCGCATCCCTGCTCTAAATGGAGATGGATGGGGAGGCGGGAGTGGGGTCTGAAGCCTTCTGCAGCCTGAGGGCTTCTGCCTAGATGCTCCTCTGCCATTTGCCCCTGTGCGGGGCAGACCGGGACAGCCCCTCCGGCAGGACACAAGGCACGGCAGAGCAGCGGTCCCGCCGGGGCCGGTAGTGGGGGCGCGGGGCCGGGCCGAGTCGCTGTGTCCCGGGGCGTCCGTAGCCGCCGCCGGGATCCCGTCAGAGAGCACAGCGGGGGCACAGCCGCTGTTGGACGGAGGGGTATCGCGTTTCCTCTCTGCGGCAGGGACCGCTGTTCTGGGGAAAGGGGGAGGTTGCAAAGAAGGGCGCGAGGCTGATGCAGGGGGAAAGTGTCGACTTCGCCGAATCCTTTCTCGCTCCGCTCCTTATCTCCGCGGCTATCGCCGGGAGTAAAGAGGGCGGCGGATAAAGCGGCGCCGATGGCATCGGAAGCCCCGAGCGCTGCGAGCACTGGCTGCTGCGTAACTCTGTTCCTCGGTCTCTCCCCCTCGCTGCCCCGCTAGGAGCTGTGAAATATCCGTATCATAAAATGTAGGGGATTTAAAGGGCGGTGGGAAGGACCCTTTGAAAAGGGCTCTAGGAAAAGTCTGTCTAATCCAGGATACTTGAGCCGGATGGGGTGGGATTGCCGGAGAGGCATAACATAAAAGTAACGCGCCGAGCGAGCAGAGGGGCTGCGCGGGCACGATGAGAGCGCGTTCTCCTCGGGTTGGGTTCGGGTTTGTTGGAGATTGAGCCCTCCCGCGTGCCGGTGCGCATGGGGACAGTTCTGATATTACTGAAATGTGTGGAAGGAGCTCGTTCCAGAGCAATGCTCTGGAGTGCAGTGCCGTGTTTATGTCGCTCATCCCGAGAAGATATCGGTGGCAAAGTTCAGGCCGACATCAGCCCGGCCGAGCGGGGCCGCACAGCTGCGGGGCGGTGGGACCGGGAGCGGGGCAGGGACAGCCGCAGCGCCGGGACAGGGAGCGGTGAGTCGGAACGGCTCCTGGGAGGCTCCGTAAGCCCTCCGAGGGCTTGGGTCTGTGGAACGGGTAAAAGAAGCTGATGATCCTCATCGGCTGTGGAACTCAAGAGATTTCTTAGCCCTCCGTTTGACCGAACTGCATTTAGTTCATTGAATCTGTGACTGTAAGATCAGCCCGGAGCTGTTTTTAAACTGAAGCTGATAAATAAATAAATAAATAAGTAAAGCCTATTCGTCAAAGAATGGTGTATGGTGTTTCGCTGCTGCAGCTCTTGCCCAGGGGTTTCTCTGTGCAACTCACTGTAGTCAGAAAATTTTCACTCTCAGAATAGTAAATAAATTAGGGAAAGGGGAGGTAAACTCATGCTGCTCAGTCTATAGCCAAACTAAGAATTTAAGATAATAGTATTCAATAAATAGCTGATACGATGCTTGCTTACAGCGGCACTCTGGTCACAGAAGTAGCCATGTGAACAGGACAGCTGAATACTACCCCCTTTGTTGTTCTTCTCTAGACTGGAAATAGTTTGTGTAAGTGAACAAAAGGGTCATTGCCTTCCCAACTTGGGAAGCACAGTAGAGAATTAAAGGCCATGGATTACTTCTGAGACATAATTTGGAAATGAAATTCAGTATCAAACATGAGATCCTTATTTTTCAGGTGCTCCTCATGTTGTGCATCACACAGATGAGACTTCTGCTGTTGAGGCATCTGTGAAAGCAACGCCTTTCCAAGTGGGGAGGGCTGGAGGGCTGCAGCACTCACCCTGAACAGAACTTGCATAATCCTACACATTACTGTTTGTTAATCACTAACAATATTCTTGGCTCTGCTCAGGACCCCAAATCGTGACAGTCTTTGCCCCACATTTTTTTCCTGTATGAACTAAGGGGGGAGCATGCATTAGGCAAGACGTGCAGAGGCATACATGTAGAAGCAATAACCCAAATCACACATATACACACATATATATGTGTAAGTATGTGTGTGTGTGTGTCTGTGTTACTGCTCTTTTCCAACTTCCAAATCTGACAGTTGTTCCATTTCTGTGTAATGTTTCCTAACACAACCCATTTGTTCTTCAGTCAACTTCAGTTTGGGAGGTTAATCTTCTGTAAAATCGCGAGCATTCTCAAAAGCTGTTAATATCACAAACAGAGGATTATAATTGTGTAGTCTAAATAAACCAAAAGAAGGGAGTGATGAGAAATGCTTCACTCACGGTAGGTTAAAACTGTGAGAAAGTGCGTGCTTTTTAAAAGTAAACTAGCTCCTGACGTTCCAATCCCAATATTTTTAATAATGTCTTTATGCTTTAAATATTTAAAAGACATAATGGCATAACATTAATAAAATGCACAATAGGGAACAATCCTACATTGGCAGAGAACAACTGGATGACCTAATTGATTTTTCCCATCTCTGACTTGTGCAACGACTTCTGTCATTGTAATGAAATCTCAGTGTAATCAAAGCCTGCAGGATCAGACCCTAAATTAGCATGTCGGTCTGGACGATCCCTCTGCCCAAGCCAGCTCCAAAGCCCGCTGCCGTCAGCTTGACCCCTCGTGAGTCCAAGAGAGGTTTGGATCTGGTCTTCAGGATAGCTCTGGAAGGAAGCTGAATTGTTGTTTTATTATATGTAGGGGAAAAAAGGAGTATTTGTGGGAAAAATGCATGGGTGGATTCCGCGGTACAAACCTTCCAGATGCAGCTCAGTTAAGAAAGTCCAACAGGAAGGCGTCAAAATGAAATGGAGAACTTTTTGGCACAGAGAAAGCTGTAGCAGTTAATGCGAGGATGTTCAAAACCTTGCTAACTCATTGTTTCTCTCAGTTCATCTGTCAGATGGCCATCTCTTGGACTTGCCATCAGATTGTAAAGCCTTTGGGATTGAGACCAACTTTTTGTTCTGTCTCTGCAGAATCTGTGCCTAGAGCAACAGTGATTTACTAGTAAAAAGCTCAGCATTGCCATGGAAGTCTCAGTGTAGTTTGGGTGTAAATAGCCTGGAATGGGGGTGATTAACACGAATACTTTTGTGATCTATGCTAAGTTTAAAAAAATGCTTTCAGTCTAGACGGGGGTAGCACCAGAATCACTACACACTGGTCTAAATTCATGCATCACTTTACACAAGTTTACTTTTTGTGTGGTGATAGCCCACGAGGTAAAGCTGTGACTGAGTAAAACTGGAGGATGTGAGTAACCAACAACGAAAGTTTCACGGGGCTTTCTGACACATTCATTTGTCTGGCTGTTGAATTCTCTGTGATCCCAGTATTTGGGAGAACGACTCACAGCACCCAAATCATAAGCCTGGGTGTTTTCTCACTGTGGTTGTGCTCCCAGTGAATTTGTTTGGTGGTTATGATCCCCTAAACAAATCCCAGTGACTCACTGGAATGACTTGCTCATTCCCACTTCCTGGGTGGTGCTGACCCAACCATTAGCAGTAGCACATTGGACTGGGGAAATAGCTGTCTGAAAAAAAATGTGAAATCCTGAGGGGATTAAAAAAAAAGTTTAAAAAAAAAAAAAAGTTTTAAAAAAATTTCACTTTATCGCATTTGGTTTCCTAACCTAGTGCACAATGAAGAGCAAGGAGTAACGAGCCTGACATGTAAAGTAGACACTAAAGGACAGGAAGGTCTCAAAAGTGTTGATTTAGCAAGGACACTACTGATGAAATTATTGATGTAGAATCCTTCAGGAATGCAGGGAGTAGAGAAATCTGTTTCTTCATCTGAGTGCTCACTCTGTAGTATGGGTGATGTGCACATTGCCCTGCATGTGCACAAGTCAACGGGCAGGCATGAGGAAAGACAATGGTGCATGGCATGGAGTTTCTGTGCTGCTGTTACAGCTGTCCTCAGCAGCCACCTCCACTTGCTAGGAAGTCTTGATGCAGTTCAGCTCCGGTGACCTGAAGAATCTTCCTCTGTGCTAAGATTGCATATGCCCATGGACAGCCTTTCTGTCTGCCCCAGGCCCAGGCACAGATAGTTCCTCGTCCCAGTTCCATCACAGGAAAAGCTCAGAAACACACCAAGAAAACTACTCTATCTTCTAAATATCATTTCATTTTCATTTAAAAAACAGAATATTCTCCCAGGAGGAAGGGGATAGGTTCTGTAGCTGTGGGTTTCTCTAATCTAAGACTTGCTGGACCAGAGAGAGAACACGAGAGTTGAGGCTCCACCCTCATACTTCAAAGAGGATGAGCAGATCAAAACTCTTGTCATTAATTATCTGTTATCACAATATTGACAGTGTTACAATCTTTTCTCTTTTGAAAAAAGAATAAAGCCTGCTTATTTCTTGGAATGGAAGACCACCAGAAGTTCCTTTAGTCAATTCAGTGAAGTTATGTGTGGTGGATTTGTCACATATTGATGTCTTCTACAGTGTAGCAATAGCTAGGGGGTTGCCTGATGGTAGTAAGTGGCTTCTGATGGCTTCAGTCTTAAAGGTGTAAGGAAGTTTTATATTAAGCCTTTGGTCCCAGTGTTGTCAGATGCTATTGGCACTGCCTTTGTACTAATACCAGCACTTTTGCACCTTGCATGGAGCTGGTTTGGGGAGCTAAATTACAAGAAAGCTGTACTGCAAGAAAAGCACAGGATAGGGTGGAGAGGAACAGGAACATCTACAACCTCTCTGGGCTGCTTGTTCCAGCACCTCACCATCCTCTCAGTGAAAAATTTCCCCCAACATCTAAGCTAAGTCTCCCCTCTTTTAGTTTAAACAGTTTCCCTTTACTAACTTACAAAGAACTTATTGCACGGTGCTTGTTCAGAGGTTGGACTGGCAGCCAGGTCTGGCTCCTCAGAGCATTTATGCTTTGCTTTGCTTGGGTTTGGCCCTCAAACTGCTCTCCCAGAAGCCCTGCCCGTGTTGGTTCCAGGTCTCCACAGGGCTGAATCCCGGGAGCATTCACCCCAAAGAGGGAAGAATGTGGCATGCTTCCAGGCTGAGCTGCTGCTGCTGCTGCTGATTCTTAGATCACAGCTTTCTGCAGAGTTACAAAGTCCTTGTTTGGATCTGGATTCTTGTACCAACCTGCTTTAACGTGCTTGCAGTTACACATAACAATAACATGTAGCACACAGCAGGGAAGTTTATCTGCTCCTTAGGTGATAGCATCCCATCAACCTCTCTTCTAAAAGTGAAATAAAATCTCCAATTGCTTGGTTTGTTAGTTATTCATCTTTAATAATTAACTATTTGAGAGTATTTAAGTATCCACAGATTCATTAAATGGCGTCTGGAGTTGAGTTTTATAGCAGGACTTCTAAAATTTTGCTAAGAAATTGTGCCTTTCTGGCTAAAATGTTATATATAATGCAGGGATCGGAGTAGTTTTTTATTCTCTCTCTTTACCGACACCAGTAGCTTCTAGAAGTGTGACCGCCCGGATGTTTAACCGTAAGGGTATAAAGAGCACCTGTATAAGGATTTTAAGAACTAGAAAGCTAATTTTGTAAAAAGGAGTCAAGCAGGGCATATGGTAGATAACAGTCCCCTTTCACATTCTAACACAGGATTGAGATTTCTTAACAAAGGCAATAGAGTTGCAAAACAGCATGACTTAGTTGCAGTTAGTAATTAATGAGGTGCTAAAAGTGCCTAAACAGAGGATCCCAGACAGAGAATGCATGACTCAAGAGGATAAGAAACCCCCATCCTTTCAAACAACAGTGTCATTTAAATAAACAAGAGGCGAGTCCCCCGCTCCGGTGTGGTGGGAAGGATGCGGCCATCACGGAGCCCTCCGCCGCCGCAGCAGCATGCGGAATGCCTGCCCCCAGGAACCGGGTGTGCTGTCCTCCGGGTGAAGGCAGAGCCTTCAGGTGCGAAACATTTGTTTCATCCGCTACTGGAGGGGAGAGAGGGAAGAAAATAAAACACGGGCTCATCGCTGCTGCTGTTTTTCCAGTGGGATGTTAGTCAATTATAATCAAACGACGGTGGTTGCCCTTAAGGCTGTTACCAGCTAAATACCAAGCAGGATGCAGTCTACCTGGCAGGCCTTTTTTTTTTTTTTTTTTTTTTTTTTTTTTTTTCCCTCATAAAATAAATCATTTCTGTGTTTGTAGATGAGGTATAAACCCCTTTGGTTTATGCTTTTTCATTTTTTCCTTCTTGCATTTTAATAAGCTTGGGAGATTTTGTGTCATTCTGTACAGCAGTCCAGGATTATTATTATTTTAAACAAAACCAATTCCAGTTTGAGTATTATATGAAAATAGCTAAGGTTTATAAAGTGTTTGTCCCAGAATGTTTACTTTCTTTCCAACAAAACATTTATAAATAGATTGAGAGAAATGTGGCAAAGCACCAAAGCCATCCGCTAGAATATTTCATAAGAAACTATAATGTGAAAGGGGAATAAAGAAGCACTTTTGGAAGTGATGTTTGTTAGTGAATTCCTTTTTGTGTAGGGGGATATGATGCAATATGTCATGTTGACCCTTTGGAGTCTATGGTGTACTGATCCAAATTTATTCCTGAAGGGACTGCAGTGCAGTACGTGAGCTGTAGTGATTGAGTTTATTTATTCATTTCTACAGCTGAAAAGATGCTGCTTGCTTTGTTTGGTTGTTTTCCTTTGTGTTTTTGCAAAACTAGCAACTGAGAATTCATCACAGGCTGAGAAGTTAGTGAAAAATATATTTAATGTGTTTTCAAATCAGGCAGCTGCAGTATATTTAAGCATTTATTTCCTTTAGGTATTTTTGCATCTTAGTGTCTGGCAAAGAAGAAAAATCATTCCTGTCCTTTATTCTCTCTTCTTTGTTACATATGAAACTTACAGAATGTATTGGATATTCTGTTTTCATTAGACATACAAACACTTTGGAAAGACTATATGTGGTTTCTTGAAATTGAGTGTTTTATTTTATGTGCTACCTTTTCTTCTTCTGAACATCTGACTACTACTTAATCCTTTGCAGCTCCCTCAGAGTGAGCAGCAGTGGAGTTGGCAGAGGATATAAATGCATGGCCATGCAATTTTGGATCTTGTGTTATGGACAACGGAGATGAGAGTGTTCAGCTGAAGCAGTTGTATAGATCTCAGTAGCTACAATGATACTGTTAATTTTGAATGAGGTGATCTTCCTTCTAGGAAAAATGGACCCTTGGGATATGCAGATGTTGCAGTATTGCAGTATTGAGTTTGTTTGAAACTGCAGCTCAGGAGATTCTTGACCCCAAGGGCCAAAGTGAAGAAGATCTTGTCCTACTACAGTTCCCTGTAGATATGGGTCCAGTATGGTGGAACTAAGCAGGACAGACCAAGGGTTGACAAAGATGGACAAGACTTGATCTCCAGTCCTGAAAATGTCAACATACACTACTACAGCTGTTTCAGTACTTACTAAAAATGAAGGTCTTCCTTGGTTTTCTGTCAGTGACATACACTGCTCTGAGCTGTGCAGGGCCCAGCTTCAATGGCACCAGGAGAGTGCTCTGCCACAAAGAAGCACAAAAGGATTGCAGTTAGAAAGGAATACATTTCTTCAGGACTGCCAGGAGGGAGTTTCTGTAACCAAAAAAGAAACCTCCTCTATCAAGCTTTTCCTTAAAATTACTCTAGAGGGAGTCAAATCTAAAAGTTTATTTATCTTTAAAGTATTTCAAATACAGTTCCCTCTTTCACGATGTTCATTTTGCTTCCTGTTTATTTATTTTAGGCCTGACTTTTAATACAGCATTTTTGTTTGAATGTGTTTGTGTGTTTTCAGATCAGATACATGCTAATAGTACTTAAGAGGCATTACTCAGAGCAATGTGTCACTGTCACATCAATAAATAGCCCTTGAAACCAGCAAATACCAGCTTAGCTTTGAAGGAAACTTAGCACTAAGAAACAAAAGAAAAAAAAAAAGTATAAGAATTTCACATCCCAAAGAAATGGAGATATTGCTTGTATTGAAGATCATTTTCTACAGTGCTTTGTATGACCTCAGTATCTGGTGACACGCTATGTCTGTTGCATGACAACTCTGCATTTGAAATGTACCTTTGAATTGGATGTAGCATCCCATCAGCTACACACTACTAACTTATTTATTATCTGAATATCCTACCTACTATCCTTGCATTGCAAGGATCACTGAACTCTTTTTAAGAATTAAACATATACTGAGATAGACAAGAGGGAATACTGTTCTACCTCAAAAATTATTCTGAGGGACAGGGCAGAGCTACCTCTCCTTAACCTCACTTTGCATACATAACCAGTGCAGCAGCAGACTGGAAACTTTTCTGCTCTTATTAAGCTTCCACTGTTCACAGCTGCTGAATGTCTACTGGCTTTCTGACATCAGCAGAAAATAAGCGTTTGTCAGACAGCCTAAGAACTCAGAAGAGAGAGAGCAATACTCACGAGGTTCCCATCTAGGGATTCCTCCACAATCGTTGAAGGAATTACACCCACTGTCTCACAGAAAAGACTATCTGGTATCTGGCAACCCAGAAACTCCACAAATTCCCTGAGATCTAAACACGAAGCAGAGATAATGAGTGGGAGGCCAGAGCTAGCAGTTGAATTTCAACCTGGTTTTACTCATCAATGAACACAGCCTGGTTTGTGCTGAGACTTGTGCTTTCAGAGCATCTGCATTTTTTGATGGGGGAAGTGGGGAGGATGTGGGGGCAGTAGTTAGCAGTGGACAGAACTGATCTGATCACATATCTGCATATGAACTTGTCACTTAGACTGCCTTTGCAGTCATCGGAAAGACAGGGATTTCTATAACTGATTAATTTGTCTTAGGATAGACGTCTGAAAGAGCTGAGCTGAGCCCTAAGACATGTAGGTGTCTGAAATTAGCTGAAATAGTTTATCTTCTGTGCTGCTGCATATGAAGAAGAGCGCAGAAGGAAGCTCAGTCCACTGGTACAGCACGCGAAATAGCATCTTAGTTGACTGATATTTCTGATTTACAAAATGATTCTTTTTACCTTTGTTTCTCATAGGCCTGAGGCATTTTGAAGAAGCCCCTAGAAGGCATTACTCACTCTCCGTAATCTGCCTCAGCTTGCTGGGTGATGGGAACACATCTGTTCTGTGGGAAGTCTGTGCTTGTGTCTCTCTTTGTCATCACAATTGCTACTGACCTGGCAGAGAGAAATTGAACAGGACATCTCACCTGATAAGCTCATCCATGTTGGTGTAGGATTTTGCAGCTTGATCTTCTGCAATTTACCATCGATACTCTCCTGGGTGCTGAGCTCCAGAGCAGAGCTCTGTGCAGCCAGGTCAGGTTGCTTTTGCTGTCTGTGATCAGCCCCAGGGGTGGATAACCAGCAAGCCTATTACTGCAGGCTGGGATATCCCTCTTCCTCTGTGACTATCTCCTTTCTGGAAAATTCCCACTTGATTTGGGAAAGAGGAAGCCATTGATCAGAAATCACTGGCTATGGTAGGGGAGAGTCATATTTTTTTGAAGCATTCTTTTTTGAAGCCAGGTGGGACATGAGTTTGACTTCCAGCCCTCTACACCCTCAGAAAGTGCCACGGTCAAGCCTAACACAACTCAACACAATGCAGTCCAATGATTTCTATCTAGGCATGGCTGGAAATTTTCCAGTCTTTCCTGACAGTCTAAACTAAACTAAACTAAATAACAAATAAATTAATAAATAAATGAGATTGCAATGAGAAACTTCATCTTCAATTCATCCCCTTTTCTTACAAAGATACTATATTGAAAAAAGTATGTTCAGATTTCTGAGCAACATTTTTCCTCGTGCATTTTCTAACCATAACAAGTTTCGCTGAGGAAAAATGCAGGCCATAGGACTGGTGGATCAGCTATAGCTGTGTTTTTCGAAGAAATCAGCTGGACGAAAAGGAAACCAGGGTTAATATGAAACATTGCCCTACACCTTACTCTGACATAAAGAATGTATTTTCCTTTTCTGTCTCTCTCTTGCTTTTTCTTTCTTTTTATCTTTCTCCCATCCTTTTTTTTCTTTCTTTCTTTTTTTAATTACTTGAGATGAATCAGATTTTCCAAAGTTCATGAAGAGAAGGTTCATCTCTCAGTGTCACATCTATCTACAGCAATCAACTGCTCTCTGTCACAGTCAAAGCCCAGCACCTATAGAACTTTCTAAAAGTACGCTTCACTTAAATTAGAAGGAAGGCTACTATCTTTGCATCTAAGCTTTTATAACTGGATAGAATATTAAAAATTCTTCTTTTTCAAATAACTCTATATGCATTAGTTTGTTAGTCTTCATAGTAACCTTGAGAAACTCTTTTACTGTTATCATTGTGTTTATGAAGAAAGCTGAGATAGAGTTGATCTGTTCACAATTTTCCTTACAAGCTGTCCATCAGAAAAATTTGCATTGTACTACTGATGCTGGGAGATCTGGGTGGGCAAGCCAACAGCAACCAC
The DNA here is from genome assembly GCF_019238085.1 of Lagopus leucura. Classification (NCBI taxonomy): domain Eukaryota; kingdom Metazoa; phylum Chordata; class Aves; order Galliformes; family Phasianidae; genus Lagopus; species Lagopus leucura. The sequence goes on along the minus strand of NW_024962252.1, from coordinate 44,598,472 downwards.
TAGCAAGGACTGCCAGCACAGCAGCCTGCCCTGGGCTACAATTAGACAATATTATCATTGAATTAGCTGTGGTCACTTGCATCAGTGCTACAGTTGTTCCTACCTACCGGTGGAACTACAGCAGTGGGAACATTATGTGGATCAAAGTCAGTAGAGATGTAGCAAAACAGATTTGTCCACAACCAAGCCTATTAGCTGTTGCAACATAACTATTGTGTAAGTACTATCATTAAGTTTAGCTGGAATTATGAACTCTTAACTTGGGATGTTCTACAAGTCATAGCTAGGTTGTGGAGAGGTAAAAAAAGTAGTGCCAGTAATTCAATTCAAATATATTTTCCTGGTTGTATTTATTTTACCTTTTCTTCCCAAAGAGATTGTTGATCTTGAAAGCAAATGCATTGCTCCTGGTGGAGGGTGTTGCAAGCATTTTTACGTGGCAATGAGGCCTGCCTCCCACACTGCCTCTGAGAGGGAAAAGAGCGGAGAGCATGTGTCAAAAATTGAGAATATTGGTCAGTTCCTGAAGGACACTGAGTAGCATTAGCCACACAAGGTGGTACCTAACCACAGAAATACATGGCTGCCATCAGAAGTACAGTGGCCCAGATTTGTGCTCTCAGGTGATGCAGTCTGCAGAGTCTTTCAGTTGTCTGCCTCAGGACAAAAATATCCACAGATATGTAAAACTATTTAGAGATAGCTAATTAACTTGAAATTTATAACTGTTCTTCATCCAGATTATTTTGCAATAATCATCAGTCCTCAACATTTTGGCTTCACCTAATTTAGTTAAATAGGTGAAGACAAACCCATCCAATTCCCTATACAAATATTTTGATTTCATTTCTTAAAACTAGCTCACTTTAGCTCACTTAGCAGCTCTTCTTGATAATTAAAAAGACTTTTGAAAAGTGATGGAACTACCTCATCATTCAGAATTTATGCCATCTATTAAAACCATGGAGAATACTTCACTGGGGCAGATTGTGTTGTATCTGCTCTCCCAAGGATTCTTGTTCTTGGCTCTGCAATGCCTTTTCCAAATTATTGCCAAAGACAAACATTGAATATTTGCAGATTCAAGATGGTTTCGCCTCTGCTACACCAGAAATCCCTGGTACAGCTAAACCACTTACCACTCATTGTAGAAGAGGTATCACTTTCATGCTCAATTTTTTTTTTTTTTTTGTCCTTGCTTTTCTAACTAATCACTGAAAACACTGCTGAGCACTGCTTTTCTCCTTCACAGCTTGTTCAGCTTGTTCACCAGCACGGAACAGGACTAGGCTCATTTTTTTTTCAGAAGATTATTCGAAGGAAAAAAAAAAAAAAGAAACATATACAGACAGATTTTTTGTAAACTCCTTACTTGCAGCATTGAGTTCTCATGGTGCATTTTGATGGAACTGAGTCCTGAATGATCATAAATTGGGCAGTAGATGTGGCTCTGCAATCTCATGTGGAGTTAGTGTTAATATCTGCTTGCTTATGTCACTGCTATGCAGTTTGTCTGTGTAGTAGAGTAACTGTACCATGGATAAACATACACAAGAGCAAGCACCACATGGAAGATTTACAACTCAGAGGTGATTACAAGAGATTAGGGCTTCACTATTCTAGTGCCTGCTGGAATCCAGAACCAAAGAAGTTGCTTTATTGAGTGTGAACCCTAAGCTAGGAGCCCTGCTGGGCCTGGGCTGGAGCTGTGTGGAGCCAAATGGGAGAGCCTTGCACTATCCCAGAATGCTGGATGTGGTGCAACAAGGATATGGTGATGCAAACACAGATGTTTATCTGAAGTGTAAAAGTCCTTGTTTGTTCTTGTCACTCGTACTCTATGACTCCATTTCATAGAGCTGGCCCTTGTGGCGCTGCAGGACTGGGGCCGGCTCCGTGTTCCACATCTCCCCCCACTTCAACTTCCTCAATTTCCTCAGCTTCACTCGGGGCCTCATGTCCCTGCCCTCCATAGCCCTGGCTCCCTGTGCCAGACCACATAGGGTTAACCAGGTCTGTTGGAGCAATAGAGCCTACATCTGGGTTTTCTCACGCTGAAAAACAGCTGTAAAAAAGGCTTTGGTGCCTATCAGTCCTGATACGAAAAGAGATGTCCACTGGAAAATAAAAAGTTCCTCCCTAAGACAAAAATACCAGAAAAGACGAGAAAATGAGCAAAAGCTCTGCTTTGCTGTGCTTAAGACAGTCTAGGTGGCAGCAAGCACAGCAGGTTAATGGAGTCACCTCTCACCCCTGGAAACTAGTTTAAATCTTGCCTTAGGGTAATATAGGAAAATTGCATCTGATGGTGTCAAATTAGTCCCTTAGCGGACTTTTCTCCACATCACAAATTCACTGCAAATTTTTCACAATTTGTCATGATTGGCAGGATCTGCTGGGAAGAAGCTGGAGATGGGAATAGCTGGGGTTTGTAGGCCAGAAGTCAGGGGCTGTTTGCAGATGGCTTCCACACTATCGGTACTTTGCTGTCAGAACAAAGCCTCAGGTTCATTTCCACTCATCAAGGCAGGGGAAACAAACAGACAAGCACTATCTCACGGCAAACTTAAACTGCTATTCACTTTTACAGCCAAGGAGGTTGGCGGGAGCCAGATCCCACCTATTGGTATGCACCAACAGCCCACTGCGTAGAGTTATTTAGGGTTAATGAGAGTAAAAAATATAGCCACGTCTTACTGGAGTTTAAAAAATTCAGGTATTTTAAAAAATGGTGAACTTAGCGTAAGGAAAACTGAACATTATGGTGAAATTGGGCCATTTCATGTTGATCATGAAGTGTGAAATACAACTTGAGAGAGTTGCTGTCTGAGTCAGCAGATGTACCTCTGCTTCACTCACTGGCACACATCTGCATCTCACACTTGTGCTGTCAACACAGAGTTAGAGTATTAAATGTCTTAAAGAGCAACTCTTGCGCATTATAGACAATAGGATATCAGATTCTATCTCCTTTTGGTTTTGGTACCTCAGCAAAACCAGCATGGATGCAGCTGGGAGCTTGCTAATAAACAGGATGGAGAATTAACCCAAAGTTACCTTGCTCAGTGGTGTCATTTTAGAAATAGCAGATACCATCAGTGTAAGGCAGTGTACCATAATTCTGACACTGGTCCACTTGGGTATTGGTCAGCTTGTTCAGGCTGGTGTTATCATACCCTGCCTATGAAAGCATCACTGCCCCTTTCTGTGTCGTTGTTGGATGTCCTTGTTGCAGGTCAGAGGACTTTGTCAGATAGCTGCTTTCTAGATTTATTGACTTCGTTCATATCCTGTTGAAAATTCTTAATAATGGTGGTGAGTTGGATATAAACATGTGTTTAATGTTTTTGACAGTGAAACCTGAGTACTTTGCAAAGATTTCCTGAAATAAGTGGCAACAGCAGATGCATTTTCTTTCAAACAACACGCAACATCTCTGTGCCTTTTTTTTTTTTTTTTTTTTTTTTTTTTTTTTTGATGCATAGGCTCTCTTGACAAAACACTCCTTAGAACAGAAACATAGAATCATAGAATCATCCACCACATCTCTGGGCATCCTGTTCCAGTGCCTCACCGCTCTTACTGTAAAAAATTTCTTCCTTATATCTGATCTAATTCTCCCTTCTTATACTTTGAATCCATTTCCCCCTATCCTATCCTATCCTATCCTATCCTATCCTATCCTATCCTATCC
>NW_024962252.1:44579717-44594768 GCF_019238085.1 Lagopus leucura | reverse complement strand
CCTATCCTATCCTATCCTATCCTATCCTATCCTATCCTATCCTATCCTATCCTATCCTATCCTATCCTATCCTATCCTATCCTATCCCAAAGAGTATGTCCCAAAACTTCAGACTATTTTATCATGCTGGTCGTTGTTTCTGCTCCCTGCCGATCTCTCTCTATTGTGATCAAGGAGGCAGATGACAGCATCCTGCAAGCCTAGTGCTTCTCTATGCCTCTTGCAGGGCTCAATGGTGCCACTAGATCCAGGAGTGCAGGCAGGGGAGAACAAGCTTCGCTGCATCCTTGGGAAAAGCTTAAAGTCTGTAAGTGGAAGACGGCTGAAAGCTGCACTCTGGAAGCTAGGGCTGGATCAGGCCTGGCACTGTCTGTCCTGATTCTGTGGAGAACTCTTGCCTCCACAGGGGCAGCCACTGCACAGTGGGGGGCATGGCAAGCAACTGACATTAGAACTGTCTTTTCAATGTAAGTATGTTTGTTACATAGATAAAGTATTAAAAAAAAAAAAAAAATCAGATAAAGCTCAGAAGTTCTGACTGAAAAGTGAAGATCTTACATCTATTTCCCACCTATTAGCACACTTAGCAGCTCCCTTTGAGTGATTCATAGCACACACTTGCATTTATTTAACAGTGCTGTATCACAAATCCCTGCCTGGGGGATCTCTAATATGAGTAAGTGCTAACATTTAAGGAAAAATAAATCTATTTTCTGGTGGAAGCAGACAATGACAAGAAGGAGCAATTAGGTGGATCATGCTTTAAAAGAAGTATCTATTTTGTACCTAAAGGCCAACTACAGAGCTGAGCTAAATGCATCAAGGTGATGGATACAGGCTCGAGCCCTCCCTCAGTACTGGAAAGGTGAGGAATGGAGAAAGGATTCAGAACTGAAATATATTCAACTTTTTCTAAACTTCTGACTAATTTCCTGTTTTCTTAAATAATAATAATAGTAATAATAATAATAATAATAATTCCCAGCATGTACCACATTAACTCCTAGACTGTTTGTCCCTAGTTAGGAGTAAAAATGACTTGAAATTCAGCTTCATATTCCATATTCCAAATTCTACTTTCATGTTCCACATAAGTGAAAGAGCAATCTCAATAACTCAGTGCATGCAGAGATGAATACAGACGTGTCCACCATCCCTGAACATAGCCTCCTCTGTTCTAACCTGTGCAAATAATGCTTTCATTAAAAAAAAAAAAAAAAAAAAAAAAAAAAAAAAAATCAAAACAGAAAAGGCCGTGGAATATGATGCGCAATGGGTAGCCAAGGATAAACAGAGACTATGTCATAGGCACAGTCTGACAGTGGAGGAAGGATACTGATCTATACTTACATTAGTCACGGTTTCTGTACAAATGTGTAGATTATTTTTCCTTCAAGAAAATACAGCCCTGAACTATTTTAATCTAAACCAGCACTCTGTTGGCTGGTAAAAACAGTGAGGTCTCATCTTTTGCTGGCTGCTCACTAGCAGCATAAATTAGACTTAGAAAATTCCTTCTGTCATGGATGTCTGATGCATAAATAACACCATATGTTCAGCAGCAGTTTAAATAAAATATCATTCTTACCTTGACAATGACAGTCTAATTTAGGAGCTTTGTAATCAAAATTCGAACACTGAGGTGTTTCACTTAATCTTTGTAAAATACCACATTACTTCTCTGCTGCTCTTAAACTGTAGAAAGCATGACATTATATGTGAGGAGAAATAAATCCCTATCATCTTCTAGCTTTGTGCTGCCAATATATACCAATCAGAAAATCTAAATGTCATCAGGAATGACCCACAGAGTGAAAAATTTGTTCCTAGGAGCATATGGACCCCCCTGGCCTCAGGAAATATTTGAAGAGTATATACACATTTCATCAAGATTTTTGAAATCCCAGGGGGAAAGGAAGGAATAAAAACATGACAGATTAATTTAAAATGGCAGGTATTGCACTTTTCTTGCTCAGCACTGGAAATCAGATACCTAATATTAACAGCAGCCATTATTTTTATTAATCCCATTAAGAAGGCTAGCGCCTGCCATCTCCCAGATTTCTGAGACTGATTTAATTTTTCCTTTTCCTTTAAGGTAGTGATTATGTGTAGATAGCTCTGAAAGTAATGTCTCCTATTTATTTCCATAAGACAGCTACAAAGAGCACCATAATATTATTTGACAGAGCAAATTCTCTGCTACAAAACACTATTTTTCAACATAGTCACCACCATTAGCCAGTTCAAGTAAAGGAACTATTGAGATGCTCTTCATTTCGTAACATGGCAGCTGTACGTGGCTGCCTGGAGCAGTCTGTGCTGAGCTCAGGGAGAAACAAACCCTTGCTGCTGGCAGCAGCAGAGGGTCCCAGGAGGACCAAGCAGCTAGTGAGTGTTTCCCTGGGGAAGTCCCAGGACAAGTTGCCTGGCTGCTGCCCTGCTGTAGGATGGAGGTCGCAGAGACATATCCCAGCACAGTGCCATGGAGACCTGCTTCCTTTCTGCTCTCCTGCTGCCCTGTAGTTCATTAAGGACAGGCATTCATTCACCTCCTGTGTGTCTCTCCACTCTTCGTTGGGGTTATTCAGATGGCAGGAGATGAGCTCCTTTTCTTATTTGGAGTTGAGCAGAGTATTTTAACAGTTTGGGATTATTTTAATCCACTCCAATGAACAAAAATGGAAAACAACTTACAACTGATGACAGCTAGCTTAATTCCTCTTTTTCCTGAGAACATCGTGCTGTCTGCCCTAGCCGCTGCTCATCAGTCCTTCTCAGGGCCGCGATGCAGAAGAATTTGCTTTACTGATGCTGGTTTCAGATGAGTTCTTCAGTAACCTCAGAGCTTGCTTTGCTCTCCTCGTAGGAATTTGAACAGGACTTTTTCAAAGTCCTCGAATAACACTTTCAAACACTTCAGCGCTGCAATTACAGTATCCTTCTTTTCAAGACTAGTTAAAATCATCTCTCCCTCTCTCTTTTACAAATGCAGACTTTATTAACACAGGTAAACTTTGTAGCCTTCTGACTGTACACAAGGGTGATGTGGGAAGTCTGACACAAGCCCTGACACCAGGCAGTGTTTGCTGTGGCAGCAGCCACAGCAGTCTCTCGGCACAGGCAGGTAGCCACAGAGAACATCGGTGATAAATGTTCCACCAACCCTCAACCGCAAGATTTTCAAAGGCATTGCACATATTTTTCAGGCTACTGCACAAAGCATTCCCTGGAGAGCACAGTGGGTTGGATTTACTGCTGCTGGCACAGGGTGTGTGTTGCACTCATCTAGTGAGAGTTTTCCCCATAAATCACACACGAGTTACCTACTTTTGCCTTTGCAGCAAAGGAATGAGAGGCTTCCACTGGTGATGGATGGTTTAATGGTAGATGCTTTCTAGGAGTGTGCAGCTGAAGCATTGTCATGTTGGAACATAACACAGAGATGAGTTTGTTCTGTGGCATTCAGTGTCACAACACACTGCCTCTGCTTCTGAATTTCTCAGGGGTTTTCACAGCTCATTTGTGCCCAGGTTCAAGAACATGAGTCATGCTACCATCAACAGCAGAAAGCAAGCTCTGGTGATAGGATCCACATGAGGAATGCTACTTCATCTGCATGGTTCTTGTGTGACCAAACTGAAACTGTTGCAAATGCCATGATTAAATGCACGTGACTATATGTCCACATAACAAGAGTAGCTATGAGTGGCTATGAGCGTGGCTCCATTTCTCATCCTTTGCATGGTGCCATGATGTGCCATGGAGTATGAGGCAATGTAGAGACATAAGATCTCAATGGGTGTGTCCTTTCCTATGCAGAACTGCAGAGAAAACAACCTTCATTACTGCTGGTGCAAAATCAGCAGGTGACTCCATACAAACTTTGCTATATTCCCTGTAATTATTCAAGCCCCAAGTCTCTGTTTAGCAAGCTTTGATTTTCTATGCTGTTCTAACACAGAGGATGCCCAGTGAGAGGCATGCAGGCAGAATCTGGCCTGCAGGTCTGATCTTGCCCCTAGAAGAGAAAAGACCACGCCATCGCAGCATGTACCACAGTGGTTCCTTTCTTTTTCTCAGGGAAGATGCATGCCTGGAGAGGAAGCATGTGCTACCTGGCTATCTTTCATCTCTTAGCCTGTTCTCTCACATGCCAAAAGCAATGCGCTGCATGCTGCAAATCTTTGTGTTAGCAGTGCAGGGACTGGGGAGAGAGTGGATGAAATGCCAGGAAAATGATGAGTTCTAGTATTATTGTGGTCCAATGGCTGGATGCAGAGAAAACTTGGACAGGAACGGACAAGTTAAATGTCAGAGCAGGAGCCAGCAACATTTTCCACAAGACTCTGGTCAGCATCTGCCCACTTCACCCAGGCAGAGCTTTTACATTAGTCAGGGAAATCCCAGCCTCACAGTCATCCTGAGACATCCCTCATGAAAAAAAAAAAAAAAAAAAAAAAAGAATATGCCAGAGAATAATAAAAATAGCTGCTTCAGTTTGGATAGCTCTCCCATAATTGAAGCCCATTGCCTAGATGTTGGATTCCCAATAGGATAGTAACAGCTGAGAATTAGTTATGAAGGTGGGAAGGAGATATAAAGCTATTTATATCAAAGAAGTCTTCTTGCTTCTTGCTCAGACATCTGATCCAAAAACTTCTGAAGCTTTTGACTATTTCTTCTGAACATTCAACATGAGAAAGCATGTTGAATGAGGATGGCTTATACTCTTTCCACAGCGGTAGCATGCATAAATTCTGCTTTATGATAGCATGGTAAAACTGGTCTGTGTGAACATTTTAGGACGCGGGTGGCAAGAATGTCCAATACACATGCACTGCTTCTATACAGGTGATAAAGTACTCTGGTGATGACAGCACTGGATTTTCTTTCTGCTGGCTTAAAATTTATTTCACATATGGTTTGCTTTCTTTTGTGACTAGACGATGATTTCATTGATCTGATTATTATCTTATGAACCTTATATTGTCTCATATCACCACAACTATTTACAATGAAACATCTCTCCCATGTGATAAAAAGAATGCCAGGTCAATTTGCGTGCATGCTGGTGATAGTGATATGTGCAGAAGAGAAGAAAGCAGCGTGAGCAGGATAACAAATCTTAAAGAGACTTTCAAAGGCCAGACAACAATGTTCCAAAAGAGTCATAGCTTATTCTGCTCCATAGACTTTATGAACATGACTCCAAATAAAATTTCTGTTAAAGTTTCACAGTGGCAGATACCTGGTCTGGATGTTGTGCCTAAGAAAAGCTAAAATCTGTTGAGATCAGTACTTCGTATTATATTTGTGCCAGAAGACTAACAGTGCTCTCTTCTGTTTGGGAGTTTTGTATTTAATTTATTGTAAAGCTTTCTTCAGCTTTTTATTCTTGCGTGATTTTAAACCAGATCTTTTTAAGCTCTGTATATGTATGTATTCCAGTTGAGCCTTCACTATACAGAACTGTCTGTCTAGTAAAATATCACTGACAATGGTACTGTTACATCTGTTTACCCTAGAGCTGAGATTTACTTTTGTTCTTCAGAGGGGGAGATGTCAGTCTATAGATGTGGAACAGTGGGTTTGAAGCTCCCCTTGGTGATTTGCTCATCTCACTAAGCTATGTGTCAGGAGAACAGGTATGTCTTTTGCCTTCATGGCCAATTACTATTAGTGTCTGCAGAAAAACTCGAATGACTAGAGCTATTCCCCAGGGCACCATATCCCCGTTTCAGCTGGCTAAGGTAATGCAGAGGGTTCTTTTCTTATTAGCTTACTCCTGCTGAAGCAGGCATACACCAGGGAAAGATCACAAAGACAAAGGGAATTGATATTTCAGCAGGTACCACACTTGATAATAGCTTTGGAAATAGTACCTTCCAAAATTAGCATATGTAGGGCTAAATTTTGCCTCTTATTTAGCATAGACATCAGTATTAAATCTGATGGGAACTGACTGCGCTCCTAGAAGAGCGCAGAAGAGAAGAGAGAGAGAAGAGAAAGAGCAGAGAAGCTCCATTGTTTCTTTGGCCTGGATGAAGCAAGCAAGGCAGACACAAGCAAGGGAATTCACAGGAAACAGCTTTTGCTGAAAAATGCCAATTCATACTATGAAACACTGAGCTGGCTTTCAGATAACAGAAGTCACACTTTTTTTGATGGTGCCAATGAGAGAACAAGAGGTAATGAGCACAAACTGGAATACAGGAAGTTCTGTCTGAATATGAGGAAAAAACTGAATATGAGGAAAAAATCAGGTTACTTTATTGTGTAACCTGCTCTAGGGAACACTTTTTAGCAGAAGGTGATGCCCAGAGGTCTCTTCCAACATCTATTACTCTGTGATTCTGTGATCCTCTCCCTTGACTGCAGTTTCTGATCAACATCTTGCCCTTTCCTGTGACTGGCAGACAGCATGACTTTATATTTCTGAAGCTGCAAGAAAGGAGTTGACTTGGCCATGACTGTAGTCCACGCTCATTTTTTCAGTAGCCGTGAGCAATGGGTAAACACACAGCACACATCTAGGATCATTTGAATAAATCTAATCTGTTGCTGAAAGTGGTGGTCTCATCTTGTCCTGTGGGCTCACTCCTTCACTCACAGCCTTCCCTAGTGCTATCACTAGTGCATACTAGTGGTGAGCTGGATCAAAGAGATCATCCCATTGCAAAACCATTTCTCACCCACTCCTTTGATCACGAAAGGCTTCATACCAACATGAACAAGTGCTTCCTCAGAAGTGCTCTGTCTGCCTCTGCTAGGAGTTTGCGTCCTAAAAATGGCTCAGGACAGGAAAGATGGAAATTAAATTAGCAGGGAACAATTTGTTGCTGTCCAGCTTTCCTGGCTTTTGTGATAGACTTTTTGAAGACTCTTCCCAAATGCCAAAATGGGATAAAACAGATCAAACCCAACTTGGAATAACTCAAAACACTTGTGAATTCACAACACTTCTTAGCACACTCCATGAAAGTTGCACCTGCTTACTCCGTGCTGCATTATTTTGTTTCATCTTGTACTTCAATGTTCCCTGCTATTTGAGAAAACTATACTTAAAGTGCCAGGAAACCTGACTGAAAATGTGTTCCACAAACTCCCCAGGGCAGTTTGTGAAAAAGACAGTGTAGTTCAAGTAGCATCACACATGTTTAAAATTGCAACAGACACTTTGAAACCATGTGTTGTGTAATGATCAGGGTGCTAAATTTTGTCAGAGCTGAGGGATCTGGTTTCTCTGAAAAGTGCTAATGTTTTCTGATGCTGAGTAGAAGCTGTGTTTAAAAGAAATGATCAGAAAGCAAAAGCCAGTTTATAAGAGCATTAGTGCTTCAGATGTGGTTTATCTACTTAGCAGCAAACACAGCCTGCAGCAAACATTTTGGATGTAGGAAACACATCATCCTATCTGCACACAAACCTCTCTGATAGTAGAAGTAACTAATGATTAAAGTGCTGTAACAGTAAGGTTGGTAAAAAGTGATGTGTCAGAAAGAATGCATTATTTAATGGTAGGCACCTTTCTGTGGAAATTGAAGGCTCAACTCTGCCTCTTGGCCAAATCTGAAACACATTATTAAGTCAAATGATTTGAATCTCATCCAAGACTTTCTCAGAGCTGTTCCTAATAATCTCTCTGCACTGTCTTGCACTTGGATTTTCCCCAGTAACGGTACTGCAAATCTGTTGCTCTGACATTCTTAGTGTATGGAATCCCTGTCAATGCCTTTGTCTGCTGACTCATCTGTCAGCAGAACTTGTCCGTAATATGATGGACCAGAACAATTACTTGCACTTTGTCTAAAAAGGAAGTCCATTTCCATTTTGAAAAATGGGAGCTCATCTAAGAGAAGATAGATGAGAAGAGCTGGAACAGTCACTGGCATTTTGGGACGAGAGAAACAGTTTTCAGCCTTTGTAAACCCAAACTATCATTCTTTGATCTCCATATAGAGAAGAAGGAAGCTCTTTTTGAAAGCTCAGTGTGTAGCTTCAGTCTCCTGGTTGACTTGATTTTAAAATTCAAGAAACTGCAGAACTGCACAGATCCCAAAGCAGGATGCAATAATCAGGGCTCCCGCAACTTCACTTAGCATCTTGTTCCTGTAAACACTAATTTCAGTGCCTGCCTGTACACTGATGCAGGGTAATTTCCTTTGTAGAAGAAATGTCAGGGCAGACTGTCAGAGAATGAACTTCTAGCATTCTCTCAATCTTCTTTGTGCTGTCACCAAATCTCAGGTAAGCTCCACAAACTAGGTAGATATGCTTCTGCCAGCTAAGTTCAGCAATTCCAGTTCTACCTCATCCTCAAAATATGCCAGCACTGTGGGCTAGTATGGGATTCCTTATCTCTTGCTTCACAAAGTCCCGTGAACTAGATGAAAGCCCTGATATTTTATTTGTTTCAACATTTCAGGAATTTTAGAAGTCTTCAGCAGTACCACTACCACAGCAGTAGCTCACCTGAAAAATATCTTATGTTATGTCACTATAAATTGTCAGCTGTTGTGAAACACAAACTTCTAGCCATTTAAAGGCCATTTATGTTACGTTTAATAATAACTCATTTCTAGCACAATAGAGTCTTTCTGACTTGTTTGTTCTTATCTGAGTGGGAGCATGTCCCTTTTATAGTTTTCTGAATGTTTCTTACCAGAAAGCACAGTGATACAGTCTTGGTACTCTATTCCAGTATTGACCATCAGCACAAGGAAATACTGTAGTTACTAAAGCCTGCTGTATCCACTTGCAATCTATGTGGTCTTCTTTACAAGGCCAAGATGCCTTCTTCAGATGCCAAGCTGCTCTACTGCACATACCCCACATCATGAAGTCTGCTCTGGGGCTACAGAATGAAAACTGGATTAATGTCAGCAGCCAGAACAGGTCTGCACCCTCCGTAGAGTCTGTGTCTTGCCATCTGTTGGAGTAAGAATCCTAGGCAGGAATATGGAGCATAAGAAATAGGAAGGAAATGTTGAGCTAGTGGGCTGTGAGTGCTTCAGTGTAGGCATCTGGAAATGAACGGGATCACTCCTAACACGTAATGAAAACAATTCAGAGTAGTGCCAGTACATGCAGTACTATGAGTCACAGGATATGTCCTTATGAGTCCTAGCACCTCATATGAGAGGTGTTCACATCTGGAAGCAGTGATTAGAGGATGCTTTCTGCTGTAGCTGTTCACATCCAGATGCAGCTAACCCAGATGCTAGGGAGCTTCTGAATGACATTCACAGGAGTGGCATATTCTGAAGAACTCACAGAGACTGTTAAGATTTACTCTCTATGCTTGGTAAACACATCACATGACCTTTGCTTCAGCAGTAGGATAGGCATGGTGCAAGTCAGCACTTAGGTTGAAGATTCAGGGACCAAACAAAGCCAGTAGCTACAAGATAAGCTGAAGGTTAGGGGAAGGGTGAGCAATAACAGCCTTCAGTTGTCAGCCAGCCCAGGAGCAACTGCAAGTTCTGCCTGTTCCCACCAGTCAGTCACACAGGGTTACTTCAGCATGACCCAAAGCAATTGCTTATTCAGTTGTTCCTGCCAGGCCTCACTGGCAGGGAGGTCTGGTCCAAACCTAGGACCCAGAAACAAGACTTGGTTTTTATATGAGAAAAATAAACAGAGCTAGGGTTTCAAACTGAGGGTATTAAACACCCATGAAGAACTTGCATGGTACAGGTCATTCTCTCTCCTTGGCTTGAGAGATTCCACATGAAAATTTGGCAGACCATATCTAAGCAACAAACACATTTGTCCCACTGTGGGATCTATTTTGAGACGATTCTTGACCAAAGAAGGGCTCAGCCTGAAGAAAACATTTTCCCCAGTCAGAAGTAACTTGCAGAAGCAATTTTCAAATGTGCTTAATGTTGGACAGTCTTTATTAAAGTCTGAATTCATGAGCATCAATAGAAGCCAGTTAGTACCAGACAGAAAACAGTTTTGACAGTTTCCCCACATAATTCCTGGTGTTGGGAACACTGAAGGAAGATTAATATCCAATTAAGCTAATACGAAGAAATAAAGAAAGTGATCACCCTTTCAGCTTCTTGCATTTGTGTAACTCTACTCTTGCAAATGGTAATTCTGTCAAATGTCACAGCTATTTTGTAATTTTGTTTCTTAACTGACAGGATCCTTGAATGGCCATTACTAATATATCTTGGTATGCAAAGCATGGCTATGATACAATGCAGGAAAACTTTACTATTCAGAAGGCAAAGTGATTGAATGCTTCAAAAATCTTCACATGTACAGATTTTTACAGAGATTTTTTACTTTTTTGGAAATGAGTGATAGATTGTAGACAATATTCTTATATTCCACAGGACTGAAAATTGAATGATGTCAACTGCATCACAGTGCAGCTAAGTGGAAGCTAAAGTAATTTCACTGATTTTAACTGAAATAATTCCAACTTTGTGCTAATGTATCTGAGAGCACAGCTCAGTATTTGTCTTTCCAGTAAAATAGTTTCATCCTGATAGGAAGACTCACTGAAGCTGATGATGTATCTATTTGTCTTGTGTTAGACAAACAGTTTACTAGGGTTACACAAATTATAGATGCCACTGAGCTTTGTCACGTGTTGCCTAAAAGCAAGTTTTAGTAAAGACTGAATAAGTTGAGGAATCTTGCACTTTTGATGGCATTTTGCCAAGCTGACAAAGTAAGTATCACATCATTTTAGAAAAACTTATTTATTACAAATTTATTTTGGGTTTATTTGCTAGAGGGAGAATTGGAATATTTGAAAATAGTAGATTTCAAATTTTCTGAGCTTAGTGGATTTACTTGCAGCTCTGGAAATCCCCAAAATACTGGAAATAAAAATCACAATGCAAACAACAGCCTCTTCAGATTTATGTGGACCTCTGAAATGAATAGTTAGAACTTGAGGTTTCCTTAGGACAGTTACATGAAGAACAGCTTTGATGGCAAATCCAGTGTACATACGTGGGGATTGAGAAAGAATCATATGATGAGAAAAATGTTTTACCATTTAAGTTTCTGGCTCCTTTCCTGCAGAAGATAACAATTTTGTATTGACCAAGGTGGGAAATTGCAGAGAAGGGATAATCTCACAGCAGAGAAAGATAAATGCCCTCCCAGGAAACCTTGATATCATTACAGCATGATTTCTTGCACAGAGATTTATGAAGTTCATCCAGGTCATAATTCATTGCATACAAAGATGATGCATAAGTTTGTAATCTATACAGTCTTTGAGGCTTCTTATGGGTATGGACTTTGAATAATAATTTACAGAAGACGGAAATTAGAATCTTTCACTTATATCTTTCTGTATTTTTTCTTCTGAGGGATTGAGGGAGGGGGGAGAATAACAAGATCTTATTTCCTCAAAGCTTTTTTTTCCATGTCTACAGTTTAGAACTATTCAGAAAACCACAACTGAGCTGACAAATACACAATATATTTCCCAGGTATTCTCTGCTGTTTAGCTACTAAACCTCCATAGTAGCTTTAACTCTGCTTAATAGTGTGAGCCAGTTCTCTTTAGCAAATACAATTCCAGAAAGCACAGACAGGCATTTGGACTTGTTCTAATGATTTCCTATGCAATCTGCTAAGGTATTGCAAATTGGTAGCAATGGAAAATCTCTCACTTATTAAGGCCCAGCATGTTTTTTTTCAACATACAAATATAAACACAGAATTTACTTCCACTTTGTGAGAGTACAACTTAATTTATTAAGTTGTTATTTATTTTTTTACTTATTTATTTATTTACTTATTTACAATTACTATCATTCTTATTTCTTATTGTTAGAAACTAGTTTGTTCAATGGCAAAAAAAAACTTCTTTGGTACTTCTGCTTTCTGTTACATATAAGTATCATAGAATCATAGAGTGACTTGAGTTGGAAGGGACCCCAAGGATCATCAAGTTCCAACCTCCCTTTTGATTCTTTTCTTGCTGATTTTTCTGGTCAAAATATGTCTTTTTTCTCATGCTATTTTACTGTCAGGAACCTCAAAGATACTCTGCTAGAAAACTCAGTCTGTAAGTATTTGTGCAGAGAGCCATTTGTTTCCATTTTTTTTTCTTTGCTGTTTTCAATATAAGCAGTTAATTACTTATTCTTAGAATATGGATAGAGCTGATGCCAAGGAATTTCCCAGAGCAGGGACTTTTCAATTGTTTGGCAGCAAAAAGTTGATACAAATTCATTCAAGAAAATGACACATTCCTAATTTATATGGTGATAATCTAAACCGTTTTTGCTGAATTCACATGTGGAAGGTTGGTGCACATGTATCACTTTGATCAATTCTATATATCACATTAATCAGAAACCAGGAATAAATCTAGAGATGTCAAAATCCATAGTCTTATGTTAGTTTATCTCGGGAATGAAGATAGAAGTCTGGTTGCCACACAAGATTCTTTTCAATATAGCAGTGCTTCTCCTACTTCAACAGGTATTTGCTTCGCTTTACGGTTGCCTTGATGTTTGAAAAAAACAGATGATAATGGTAATTTCATACAAAGTGGAAAAGTAAAGAAAAAAGCTCCCAACCTTTTGATAGAAAGAGCATTAATGTTATTCATATAATCTGTTATTCATATTGCTGTGCACATGGTTATGATCAAACCCACTTTTTTTCTAACGGTTTTACACATCAGATAAAAAAAATGTAATATTAAATTGCCATTTGCAGGACAAAATAATTGCCATCAGGATGTTCTGGAGGCAGATTTGTTTTTTTCATAATCCTTTTCTAGTTTTGTTGGTAGAGAAAGAAACCCCAACAAATTTGAATGCAATTTTGCAGTCTATCTGCTGTGGAGCACTCCAGCGTGTAGAGTTGCATGCCTCATTTAGGAAGCACGGATTTGCTAAAAGCAATTATAAGCATGTAGGAAAATTTGAGGCAGTCAAGGAAGAGAAAGCTACAAATGAAAGAACACGAAGAAGCATCTTGCAAAGAAGCAATGCCAAGCACCATTAGTATTTAATATGAACAAAACTATGTAGATATTGTCCAAACTGCCACATAGGGAAAGTGTGGTAAAGTAATACTGATTACCATACAGATGATGTGCAATGAAGCCCAGCCAAATTAAGGCTCCTGGATAAAGCCAAAAATAACAACCATGTTAGGCTGGACAATGACAGCCTCTCATCTTAGTTATACCTATATTGTTAGTTCTCTCTGATTACAAACTAGGATTTCTCAGAACACCTAAGCTTTGGGCTTCACTTTGGGCTTTTGGTGCTTTCTGGAAGCTGAGACCCACTGAAGTCTCAAGCTGCCCAAGTGGCATGAGGAAAGGAGAAGCACTTAAGGGAACAAAGGCCTGCCCTCCTGTTTTGGCTGGTATTGATACACTGAAGAGTCATACATGGCTCATTGATCTATCCAGGATTCCAAGCTGAAGCATTTCCAGCATTAGAAGGTGGGCTGGAAACACTACAGAGCCTGATACCATCAAGAGTAGGGAAATACTACAAGGACACTCCTTCCCATCATCCAGGGATAGGCACTAAATCTCAGAGGTGTGCCTTCACACTGCATTCTTCTTTCTGTGCTTATGTATTTAAACAGCCATGGTTAAATTGAAAGGGTTTGTTGCATTCTCCTCACTATCTCAGCTCCTCAAAAATGAAACAACTGCACAAACATGGTGTGAACCCTCCACAAGCAAGGAAGGAGAGCATATCCAAAAGGATACTTGTGGAGTGTTCATACTGAGGAGAGTCTAGCACAGAGAGAGAAAAACCATTTAAATGCTTCCATGTTTTGTATTAGTTGCAATGGATAGATCTAGTAAGAAACAAGCTGGGATCTCCAAGTTCCCTTCAGATCTCAGTTATTGCCTCCTATCTATAGATCTGTTAAGCCTGATAGCTGCTTTGGGCTATCAGCTGTGACTAGTGGGAGCTGTCAGCATAGAAAGAAGCTGTTAAGCTGCATATGGGCCATGGAGACTTGTAGAGCCAAACTTGATCTTACCAAGATTTACATCCCATCTGTAGGTTAACATTTTTAGCTCTCAGACTGATTAGTGGAAACATCTCTTGTTAAAGACAGTGAGAAAAAGGAAGGGAGCTTTACAATTATGATTCTTGTATTTCTGCTGATCACTTTTCAACTGGAATTACTCTTGCGGCACTAGGAAGACAACAGTGGCTTTAATGACAATGGGGAAATTCCTAGAATAGCACTTAGGACATTAGAATTAGCAAAGGGTCTCCTCAATCACTGCAGATAAAAGCCTGGCTCCTGGAATTCAGTGGGAGTTTCATCCTTAGTTTCAATGGAGTGTGGATTTCAACATACCAGTATGAAGTCATAGAAATTAGAGATGGAAAAAGCTGCTTAATCGTTCAAACCAGAGGCTATCAAACCCATTTTATTTTAATTTTTCCCCTAAGGACTTCTTCAGCATCTGAGAACATTTCAAAGGCATTTTTGTTCTGAGATGCTCTTTTCCTTCCTTCCTAAGAATCTCAGATCCCTTATTTAGCTGAAGAGCCGGGAAGTAGGACAGCAGTTTGGAGCTCCTGGTGGTCCTGAGCCACAGGTCCATTTGCCTTCTCCCTCCCATTATTCTCTAGTAATAATTCTCTTATGCTTCCAGAAAGGAAGTGAAGGAACTTCTGTCCCCAAGATGGATGCCAAGAAGGAGGCTTTGTGGAATGAGGCAAGCACAGGAGGTGGCTGTGGCTCCTACAGGGCCCGATGTCTCCATTACAGAGTGGCTGTTACCCTCTGGTGTGCTTTCTCTCAGCCAGAGATTGGGTCAGCCATCAATCCACAGGCAAACTCAGTCTTATTGCCAGTCAGCTGATGTAGACAAGGCTGGGCAGTCTCATCATATCAGGAAAGCTTCCTCTTCTTTCCTGTTATTTGTGTTGCTGAAGAACATGAAAGAGAATTTTTGTCTTAGCTTAACCAAGCTGAATTCATATGCCAGCATTTTCTGTCTTTCCTCATAAATAATCCATCTTGCTTCCAGTTTTTAAACGTGGCTGTGTTTTATTTGCCTAGTGGGTTAGTACT
>NW_024962252.1:44572349-44579617 GCF_019238085.1 Lagopus leucura | reverse complement strand
AAGTCAATTTTTTTTTTTTTTTTTTTTTTTTTTTTTTTTTTTTTTTTAAGATGTGGCTAAAAGATTTACTCTGGAAATCTACTTCAGGAAGAGAATAGCTTTATAAGGTGCCACATTCTCTAACTACCTAAAAGGAGAGCTTAGATGACCAGCTCAGATGAGACATTTACATTGCTGACACATACATGAAGTAAGCTAAAGCCCAACTAGTTACCTATTAAGACATCTATATGTCTAAATGACATTTTAATTTGGAGGTGCTGAAATTAACTCTTACGAACCTAGAATAAGTTAAAAGATATAAATCTGGGCCTTTGAAGTTTGCAGTGAAGAAATATATTCATCTTTTCACCACCTTTTATTTGTCTATAATGAAGTCCTATTATTCCATCCCTATAAGGTTACATCCTACATCTAAAGAGCAAAGCTTAAGGATCTGGTGATCTACAGCTGTGAATTCTCAGAGAGGATCTAGAGTATGCAAACCATGTGTTTGTCATGTCCTATGTCCTGTGTCCCATCAAATCCTGGAACTAAATTCATCTTTAGATTATTTTATCCACTACCATTTGGGAGGAGCATGTTGTACAGATCATAGATGAACATAGATGTCTAAATAGAGGCACATAGGCAAAATAACCGGTAAGATCAATTTGTATTGGAGAAGGAACATGTCAGTGAACATATTGCTTGCTCTTTATAGTATATTTTACATGCACTTATCTAAGGGTTTGAGCTGCAGGCCTCAGTTTTCCTATCTTCTTATGAAGAGCTGAGTTCTACATAGAATTATAGTTTAATGTGTGATCGTTTGGGAGGCAGAAGATCACATTCTTTGAAGTTTTGTACATGTGAAAAAATATGATAGCATTTAATTTTAAAAACTACTTGTCAAGAACTACATAGCAAATCAAACATAAACTCTCACCTCTTCCAAGAAAAATCCCTCCTTTAAGAAATGTGGTAATAAGCAGAGTCACATGGGATGTTTGGCAGCCTGCCCAAAAATCCCTGTGCCCAGTGAATAATGATTACACTGCGGAGCATCTGCCATCCAGAAATAGACTGTGTTTTCTCTTGAACCCGTGACTGTGCCTTTGTACAGAACGTGGTGGAGGTAAAAGGATGTTTTTCTCCTGGATGCAGTGATGTCATGTTTTATTTATTTATTTAAATTAGAAGTGTAATTAAACAAGGTTGAACAGTACAAAATGTTAGTGAATTATTAAAATGTATCATACATACTTCTTCAGATTTCTCTCTACAAAACCTAACCATTTAGCCATTTGTTATTTAAACTTTGATCAGTTGTAATAGAAAGCTGTTTTCCCTTGGTCTCCTACTAAAAGTTTCAATTGATTAGGATGAATAGCTGACATCCCAAAATAAGTGTTTCAGACAACATACTAAGTAGATGGCTGTCAGGTCAGGTCAAGACATTGAAACCACTCCTTCTCCACTCATAATAGGGAATTAATTTTCATTCTCACCAGAGATTCAACTGATCAATCAAAAGTAATCCCTTTCCTTCTTTACAGATAGAGGCATCCAGGGAAAAACATGGATGCCTCCAAAAGGTTGGGTAGAAAAAACAGGCCATAAATAGCTGGAACAGTTATGAAATGAATAGAATGAAGAGAATGTTCTTTCCTGTTTGTTTTTTGTTTGTTTTGTTTTGTTTGTTTGTTTTTCTTTGAGGCACAATGCATTTCTGTGAGAAATTAATGGGTTCTTTACTGCTATTGACAATAGTATCACTATTCCAACAAATCAGACATACTTGCATCAGTGCACTTTTTTTACCCTCTGAGCAGAATTCTACTCTGACTTGAATAGAATTCAGAGGGATTTACTTTGACTGTGGAGCAGAGAAAATAGTAATTATTCTCAATTCTTAGGGCTTTGAAAAGAATAGGATGTTAACAACAATTTAGGAGGATTATGAACAGGCTCTTCCAACATTTGCTTAAGTTAGGCAACCAAGAAAATTTAAAAAGCAAAAGATTACATGTGGGGCACTTGTCAGTACTAGAGTAGAGTCAACAGAAATGCCAGCCCAACTCTCCCATATGCTTCTAAGGGGTTCATTCAATACTTGTGGGTTTAAGATGTAAAATGCTGCATAGCACATAAATATATATATATATAAATATTATGGAAAGGTTTCACATATTTGGGAATCAGTGGATTCAGTTTTCGCCAAGAATTCTCAAGGACACCAAATAATTGCATATATATAAGCAAGACTTCTTTTTGTTTGCTTTCTGATGACTTAGAAATTAAGTTAATTTTAGCCAAATTATTCCAACTTGAAAAGATGTAGGAAAGTGGAAAGAATTATCTCTGCTGTGCCATGATACTGACTGCATGTTCTGAGATACAAGCTTAGGAAGTGAATCTGCAATTGCTTATGAATTAGCTGCAAAATCTTTGTCATTGGTTGCATAGCGTTCAATATATGTAAACTTATGCATAACTGTAGATGCTGGCTGGATCAAAGTCACAGATGAAGTAACCAGCCAGCTCGGAAATCATGGATCCAAAGTCATACTTGGATAGTTTATATATACATTATCTTCTTCTTTTTCTTCTCTTTTGTAGAAGTCTATAAAGAAAGCTGTGTACTTCTTTATTTGTTATAAATATCAAATAAAGTAAAATGATAATGTGATTTATCCCCTAACATGGAAATTACTGCTAAAGGGATACAGCATTTTAAATATATACCTTATAGTTTCCTGATTCTTTACCTTATAAGGGAAGTTACTTACTGCAATTGTTTCCACTCAACATCATTCTCTTATTATATATCAACCTTGGTTCAAGCATCTTGAAACTATTGTCACATGTCAAACCAAACATTACTTGGCAACAGGGAAGGGCAAACAGATAGGCTTACAGTTTGCTCATATAATTAGCTACTATGTCAGTGTGAAAGCTAGAAAAAAGTCTTAGGATATGCGGCCAAAGTACGTGATCACATACTGCTGTGCAAGTTTACCTACTAGACTCATTTGTAGCATTTACTAATGTGAACAAATCAGCATGCAGCAATGTGAAATCTTTGGCAGGACAAGGGAGTTTGAATGATTGAAGTGTCATATTATTGAAGATGCATTTTGAAATTCAAGTGGAGAGGGACTATGGCAGGTCATCAAAATGACCTGTAATCATTCCATCTAATTTCAGGACCTTTATAGGTGTACTTCAGTTAGAGGCAGACTTGCTACATTTCTTTTCTTGTCATTGGAAAGAGAAAGAAACAGTGCCTGTGGTAGAAAAACTTCAGAATTTATGGTGTACAAGGAAACAAAATCCTTAAAGTCCTTACAGAATCCATAGAAATCATTAAGACTGGAAAAGACCCCTAAGATCATCCAGTCCAACAATCAACACATCATCACCATTTGTAGACTGAAAATAATACTACAGTGCATTCTTTGTACATTGTAAAATGGTGAAAGGAAGTGTCAGGGCATAGAGAGAAGATGCATAGACATGACAGTGTTCAGTGCTGTGATGGCAGGAGAAAGTAACCTCATCAGTGGCATGGTTGCATCCCTAGGCAAGTCCTGTCATGATGCTGGTGTAAGAGGGACATTAAGACCACCTTGAGCCCCCATCAGTCCTCACCACTAATTAATGCATTTTCTTACACAGCGTGAAGATGTACTGCAGTTTACTTACATTCTGTTTGATAGGGAGAAGTGCTATAGTGAATTAATTGACTGTGTTGTCTTCTTATGCCTTGCAGCAGTTTAGGAAATCATGCAAACTCTGTATGTGCAGATGAGTTTGGACATATACATACATATAAAATCTGTTTTCTAAACTTCATATATTTCTGTGGATGGAAATTACAT
Organism: Lagopus leucura; assembly: GCF_019238085.1. Lineage (NCBI taxonomy): Eukaryota > Metazoa > Chordata > Aves > Galliformes > Phasianidae > Lagopus > Lagopus leucura. The sequence continues at coordinate 44,575,754 of NW_024962252.1, read as the reverse complement.
GTTAAATGCAACTGCTGTCATGTGAAGGGGGTTTTGTACTTATTCTCTTTGGTCTATGTAATTGATACAGCAGGGCATGCAAGAAAACCAGAACTGTATTGTCCATCTTTATTTCTAGAATAACAAGTAAGTTAGCTTAGTGTTTTGGATATACTTCAAGAAAGTAATTACTTTCTTGAGTAAGTATCAGAGATGCCTGACTCTGAACACATACTTCAATATGTTTGAATACTTGTCTTTGTTAGTCTTATTTATTTTTATGCCTTTGTTCTTTGCTGTGAATACATCCTGCCAACATTTTCCTGATGGCAGAATGCTCTCTGTGTGATATGTGTATTTGTTTTCCTGAAAATATAATGAATTTGGGAAACTTTCGGCAAAGCAAAGGCATGTTCTGCAAATTCTCTTCATTCTTGACAGCTCTGCTCGAAGGGGAGGATCAGTGGGTCCCCAGCCTTGGGCAGTCAGTCTTGTTTGAGAACAGTGAAGCATCAGAAGCTCCTGTTACTGCTCAGGAAAAGTGTTGATTTCTCCAAAGAATTGCAAGATAGAGGAAAAAATGATTTGGGATTAATCATGTATTTTGATCCAGTATGGACTGAACACCAAAGGAATTCCTGTCCCCATCCCCTCATCACATGTTGTAAATCTGTTTCCTTGCTGACTCTATCTGCAGACATACTCTGGAACAACTTCAGACTAGCAGTTTAAAGTTTCAGAAGATTTGGTTGCTCATTTTGATCCACAACTTCATGGAAGTGAGGGTTTTTAGGAGCGTAAATGCCTTACTGATAACAGAGGGAGTGCGTAGTATCCAGATCTATTTAACTGAGTGCAACAGAAAACAGAACATTTTTCTGGATCCCAGAGTAGATCTATAAACATTTTGCTAGTATGTGTCAAAATAGACACCTCTGCATTGCCACTTGATTCAGGTTACTCAGATGTTTCTCAAACCAGACACTTGCTCTGTGTAACTTTCCTTTTTCTGCTCCTATACAGTTATGACTGGCAAGTGTGGATATACTGCAGAAAGGAGAGAGTTTTTGCTCCCTGAGTTGTTGGCCAGGCCAACGTGTGCTTCTGTATTACACGATGTTTGTGGCCGTTAGGTGTACACCCTTCCATCTAAATCATGGCTTCAGCTGCCACTGTTCTCAGCCCTTGGTACACCACTGTTCTTTCATCAGCGTTCCCCCAAGAGCCTTGTCCCAGCTGTATCAGTTGGTAAGATTCAGTTAACTAAATAAGGGCAATTGCCAGCTAGTTTTGTACACTCTCCCCCACCACCCACCTGAAGAGTTTGGTCATAAAATGTCTTATAAAAAAAACCTCAGTTGTAAATATTCTTTTCTCTTCCAAGTGGCTACAATGGGAAACAAGGACAAGCAGTTAATGGGTTGATATCTAGGATCAAATGACTTTGGGTTTCATGACACTAAGAAACTTCTAATGATGGTACTAATAGCGTAATTTGAGTTGACTGAATATAGAACACTGAAAATTTGACCTCAAAAATTTGAGGGCAAGTTGCTGTGAAGAAACATACCTCTTCCAACATCTTCCTATTGTACAGAAGCACTGACACAGGTATGAATAGTTTTTCCTTAATATGTATATGTATGGGAAATTTCAATTTATATTTGAAGAACCAAGGATATGGATGGATGAATTCTTACTTAACTAGCCAGACTAGCGTGTCATTTGCCTGCCCTGTTAGCCTGTTGTCACAGGCCCACCAGAGATTGCCACATCTCTTTTTGGGAGGATAGGACTATCCATATGAGTTCTCTAGGTTTGCCTCAGCCTGCTCAGTGCTTAGACTCTCTTTGCAGTGTTCTAAATACTGACTGCATCTTTTAAATACAGAAGCCAGAAGGGTTCTGCCCATATAATGCCAGGTGGAGGACAGTGTGATGAAAGAGAGAAGGGCACCACTCTCTGTTATCCCCATCTCAGCTCAGGTGGTGTACTCCAGGCTACACAAGGGGGCACTGGGGATAACTCCAGATTTCCTGAGATTTAGTTTGACAGCTTAAAACTTCAATCACTCAAGCAAAAATAAAGGAAAAAACCAACATACTTGCAGAGAAGTTCATTGGTAAAAGGTGCTTTGTTGGATGCTAAAAAGTACAATATTTCCTTTTAAAATCTAGCAAGGAAAGAGTATTAAACAGACTACCTAGAAAAAGTTTTAGTCCAGGGTATACGTTGAATGTAATCTCTGCAATGCCTGAGTTAAATTTATCATCCAGTGTTCATTTTCCTTTAACTAATTTCACTGTATTCATGGCATATGTGATAAAATAACAGAAATGTGTCAAAATAAAGGGGAATTTTACAAGGCAAGATGCTGCCTTGTATTTTTTATTTGAATGGGATTCATTTGAAAGGCCTTTTTCAGTGTGTCAGACAGTCATGGACTTTTCTAAACGGACTAGAATTATTTATGATATTTCATTTCCTGTCTTTTGCCAAAATTAATAAAAGCATCAAAACTCAATGTTGCGTAAAATGGCAAATAGATACAGTGAAAGAGGAAAATTTTAAAAAAAGAAAAAAAAAAAAGAGAGATATAAGTGCCCAACAAAGTAATTGAAATTCTTAAGAACAAATGCTACTTAAAATTCACAAGCATAGATCAACATTTCAGAGAATAAGGACGTTTACCCTTACAATACTGAATTGGAATTCAGGAGTCAAGCAAGAGCAAGAAGAAATGCTTTATTAGGATTTGGTGAGGCTATATGCCTGGATTCATAGATAGCAATTTCAATATATTCATTAAATGTTCTTTAAAAAGTTGCAGACTCTATAGGACATGCAAACTCATTTTCTGTGGTCATGGGCAAACAGCACAACTAGTTTGCTGGCATTTCAGATTTTCTGCATCTTGTTTTAAATTCTTTAGATTCACTGTACTACATAAAAATGTGACAGTTTGCATATAGGGAGTTGTGGTTTTGCTCAGATCTGCGGTTTTCGCATCCTGGAAGTCTTGTTTTGAGAGCAAATCTAGTCATTCCAAATTGATTACACAAAAGCTATACAGTAGGTTATAATTTCCATGGTGTGTGTAATGTGTGGTGTAGCTGATTGGGCCCTCAGAAATTGTGGTAGACCCTCCAGCTTGCTAACTTCCTAACTCAGCAGATCACAAGCCTTTAGATATATATGTCTTGTAACAAGGATGGTGATGTTATTACTGTAGGTCTAATTAGATACCCTCTAATGTTGCCTTCACTCAGAAGTCCTGTAGATGCATCTCATCTGGATTTGGTTCTTTTCCAGAGTCACTTAAAAAAAAAAAAAAAATAAATGAGAGAGGGAGAGAGAAACGGAGAGGAGAGGAGAGGAGAGAAGAGAAGAGAAGAGAAGAGAAGAGAAGAGAAGAGAAGAGAAGAG
>NW_024962252.1:44559094-44572339 GCF_019238085.1 Lagopus leucura | reverse complement strand
AGAAGAGAAGAGAAGAGAAGAGAAGAGAAGAGAAGAGAAGAGAAGAGGAGACAGAAAGAAGAAAAACAGTTGTTTATTTTGTCATTTGCTACAATTTAAAAAATTGAATACTTGTAGGATATTGCAAACTGAAGGGAATTAAAATAAAACTTCCCCAGAAAAAGGAAACTTACTCCAAATTAGAAAAAAAATACTTTCTGCATGAGTAATTGGATCCCTAAATGTAATGAAATGTTGGCAGAACGTTGTGCTGCATACCGAATACTCCCTTTAACAAGCTGAAATCTGAAAACGATGGAAACATAGGTCAGAGTTTCTGCTCAGAAATGATAGTGCAAGAACAAGGAGCTGCATTAGAAATGGGTTTCCCATTCATAAATATATGATAAGCATTGTTTGGAATAGGCTTCTTTTTCATGAACAGCTAGAGTCAGAAGGGAACAAAAGCTTCAAATAAAAACCTACCAGGGCTTAAGGAGACTGACACATCCCATTAGGAGAATGACATTTTTCTTTCTGAGATAGTAGATCGTCACTTGACAGAAATTAAGAGGAAAAGAAATAAAAAATGTACTTTATATACTGAGGCAATACATTTGTACTGGTGAATTTTAGTGGAAATATCATCTCTCACAAAAATAGAATACAATAGCAGGTAAAATTACTTGCAGGCACTGGAGCTATTAATAACATGGACTCAGGTTGTCACCACTCTGGAAAAAATGTCAAAGATAAGATATGGCATAAACACATTTGCAAGAGCTCTCCCTATTTACTCCCTCTCTCCAGGTATGGATTTTTCTGTGCAGCACGGAACCAAGATGGATCAGGCAGAAACAGAAGCTGGATAAGTTTTCAGTGGTACAGGCATTGAAGGATATAAGCAGAAAAGCCACAGGAAGCCTAACACAGCATGAATGTTACTTGACACAACAATGGGATGCTGGAGGACAAGGATTTTAAGTCTTATGGGACTTGGCTGATCTGCCTACTAGGAAGAACTTCAGTTATCTTCTGCTGATGTCTGGAGCAGAACAGATGCAAACATAGAGAAAAACAGATACTTTAGTGCCAGGTGTCCTGCATTAGTTCTAAGTTCCATTTAGGTCTTATAAGGTCTTAAACTTCATTGTTGTGATAAGATGATATTTAGAACTCCAACTATATTTTCCAAACTGCTGAAAATGCCAAATCAAAGGAATTTGATTTTTTTTTTCCTCATCATCTAACCCTATGAAAGGTCAAAGACAAAATTGCAAAAAAGTCAGGCAGAGGAATCTTTCCAGGTTGTTTCTTTAAGAGCTGCAGATTACTGTCCTTCCACAAGGAAGCATAAAGCATTTCTTTATCGGGAATTGCCCTTAGTTTGATAATTTCAAACTCAAACTTGCCATGACCAATAGAGGTCAGATCTACAGGCATTGTATGACACCCAGAGCTAAGTTCCCCTAAATGTGGAGAATATGCTGCATCCTCACCTCCCCTCCCCAACTTTTATCATAAAAATATTCATGCTATTTGTCCAGAAATCTAGGAACTTCCATGAGGTCCTATTAATATCTACCAGTCCTGTATAGCAGATACCCTCTCTCAGATACTATGAGGTCTGCATACAAGCAACTGAATCAAAGCAATTGAGATGTTAGTCATAGGATTTTCAAAAACATTTGTCACTATTCTCTCACTGAAAGTCACTGGAGCTGCATTTTAATAATCAGCAACTGATCTGAAACATTCTAACCCATCACCTTGTGTCTTCTGACTATCTTGTGTAATAGCTAGTACATAACTGCCAGATAATTTGCAAAACACCAGGAAAAGTGTGCAAGTGTATCTATGGACACTTCAAAGTATGGAGACTTCAAAGTCAGCACATATCAGACAGTTTAGAAGATTTTATACTGATGTATAAAAGCATTTTAAATATTTATTATAGCAACGTGTAATCACAGAATTTTGATGTTATACATAAACATACTTGTATTTCAAGTAAAAAAGTATTATGTACCTAAAAGTTTTAAGCAGTGTATTTGAACTATAAGCCATATATTCTCCGCTTTTCTACATTGGGATTAAGCATATTTTTACATAACTGGGACAGAATTACCTTATTTTTTTTTCAGTTACAGAATAGTAATGTAGGTATACACTCCAAATTCTACGTCAATGTCATTTATCCTCCTTTGCAGTGTCATAGTTCACAATCTTGTCTTTCAAAAGGTGATACTGACACAAGGGAAGAAGTAAAGCTCCTGTTTTGATCCACTGCAGTCCTGGAAATGGTCTGCTCAAGGAGAGCACCAAGTAGCAGGTCAGGCAGTGCAGTTTTTCACATCCCAATCTCTACTTCCAAGCCAGTTTATTTCCTGGATGTGTTTAATAAAACAAAGAGAAAGGAAGAATAAATTTCCAATGTAACATCACTTTGTGGTGGTTAGCAATGAACAGAACCAGAAGATCACAATCTCTTCAGTCCCTGTGCTTTCTCCCTTTGAATTTCTCTCCATTCAGAAACAGGAAGGGGTTGTTCCCTTGATGCAGTAGGAAACCCTCCAGCAGGATCAAAGCAACGATGTGTTCACGCTTCTTAAGGAGCTGAGGCATCAGGATAGAGAACCAAGCAGACCCTCCTGCTGTCTTATTTTCTCCCTTTCCACCTGTTTCACAAACCTGTGAGCTTGTGCCCTGCACTCCTGCAGGCAAGAATGCATCCTATGCTCAACACCCAACTCCTTACAAAAGAGTAAAACCGGTGGAGTGAAAAACTGCCGTCCTTAGTCCTGCCCCTGATTTCTGCTACCTTACTCTGCCCTGCCTTACCCTGCTCAGCCAGGCTGCCAAGCTTTGACTCCCCAGAGTTGCTCAAGAATGGTTGTAGATATAGAATAAAGAGCACTTCACTGAAACACAGTAGCAAACCTTCACTTTTGTCCTAACCAGGTATTTTTCCCTTGGAATAGTGGCAGTAGGGGAATAATATCACAGTATAGGAATGATGTGAAAAGGACAAAATCAATCACTCCAGTAGATCCCCACGTGAAGAAAAGACGTCACCCTGCTTCACCTTGGTCTCTGGCTAGGATTTCACCTCATGTTGTGGCTGGCAGGTTGCACAGCATGCTGGAATGCAAGCATCAACCTATGTAACAATATCTATATCGTCAGCAGCCATTAAATCAGTTTCCTCTGGATGAGGATGCCAGAACAGGACAGAAAATCTGGGAGTTTCTCCTCTTTGCTGGGTAGAGGACTTTCTCACTGAGGTATGACAAGGCTCCTGGCTTTCCTAAAGTCACTAACTTGGTTGGGGATCCACCAGTTTAACAAAGCTGAAAAGCCAGGCCAAAATAGAATCACGCATTCACATGAACAGTGAAAAATGTTTGTATCTGGGGGGAGAAAATGAGGGGAGAGAGGGCTGGCTGTGCTCAAAGCCTTGAATGTTTCTCTAAGCGAGAGTCACTATTATTCATCCATACCTCTGGGGCTGTGAACAAGGTCTCCTTCACCTCTGGATTTTATTCTCCTCTCTCTTCTCCTCTCCCCCACCCCAACATGTTTGGAATTTGGAAGTTTTGAAGTAATTTCCTCCCTTGGCCTCACCTGGGATCTCTGCTGTCCCAGAACCTCCTTCTGACCTCAGTGTTGTGTTTTCATTTAAAGTAGGGGATGTCTATAAATGTCAGCAGTACTGGGCAATTAGAAGTTTGAAAAGGGCTGTAACATAAACCAGCATTATAGTGAAATGGATACTGCCTTAAGCTGCCTGAAATTCACTTGCTGTTGGAAAGACAATATCCTGCCATTCTCCCATGGTGGCCTTCAATTGAACACATTTGGCTGAGGGTTGACCCGTTATTAGGATAAGTCTCTGCATGGCTTGAAACAATGAAGAAACACAGGGAGGGAGAAGCCAGCAAATTGGGCTGGTCGTTAGCCAGCACTGAGCAGAAATGTGACACTGGATTAGACCTTAATAGCTGTCTGTGGTGCTATCTGTGAAATCCAATGCTCTCCTTGTTTCCCTGCATTGCAGGGCATAAGCATGTGGTTAGATGTTAAGAGAACCCCCCCACACACCCTTTTTTTTTTTTTCTTCTTCACTAATAGCCTCTAAAATATACCTCCTGTAACTCTAAAAATAAACATTCATTGCAATAACAATTTGGTTCGTTAACCAGGTCCCTTTTTTTCATATGTCATCACAGTATGCTAATTTATGATGTTTCTGAGTAGCTCTGTCCTTGCCCCTCCTGTGCATAAATGCTGCCCTTCCTCCATGTTCTAAATTGCTATATATAAACTAGTTCTGCCTTCAGACCAGCTCCATTAGAAGACATTAAAATATCCTCAAAATCCAACATGTTCCATCAGTATGAAGGGGAAGAAGAAGAACTGTTTTACATAATGCATTCTAGTATTAACAACACCACCTTCCCTTTTTCTGTGATGTAATCCCAGTGCGAAAGCAAAATGATAACACACATTGAGCATCTTGGACTGGCTGCTAAAACCAAGCAGGACAAAAAGGAAAAACCTCCAAAGTTATCTATTCTATGGTTTTCTAGGCAAATATATGTATTTCTGCAGAGAAGTTCCAAAGGACCTCTCTCTATGTTGCTAAGAAAAGATTTAATCTTATTACGATCAGCTATACACAAAAATCCATACGTGCAGAATTTGCCAATTTCCGAAGGGAATTTTGAAAAGATATAGAATCATAGAATCCTTAGAGTTGGAAGGGACCTTAAAAAGTCATCTAGTCCAACTCCCCTGCAATGAACAGGGACATGCATAGCTAGATCAGGTTGCTCAGAGCCGCTCCAGCTTGGTCTTGAATGTCACCAGGGACAGGGCTTCCACTGCATCTCTGGGCAACCTGTTCCAGTGAATTTTTATTCCTGTGAACCTATTTTATAGAAACAGAGAGCTTCATAGCTTGAAAGTTGCATGTGAAAATAATCATGCTTTATTGTGCATCCTCAAAGTCCAGTTAATTCATCTTGCCTACTGCCAAACTGATACAGACATTCTTTTGTAGTATCTAGGCTTTTCTCAAAGACCCCTCCCAAACTGCACATCCACCTAAGCACATTTAATTCACAGCCAGACCAAGATGCCCTTATGTAAAACCCTGAAAAGATTCCCACTGCTTTAAGTAGACTTCAGGTTATGCTGTGAAGTCTTCTGAAAGGGAGAAAATTTCAGCACAGCCTCACCACCCCATCAGGGACTGTTTTGGGGCTGATTGCTGCAGGCAGTGCTGTGCTGTCCCATGAGCGTCCTTGGTAAGTGTGGCTATACACTGCTGTGATGTGCATGTTGAAAAATGGGTATGGACCTATGTTACAAATGTTTATTTCAGAGCTTGTGTCAAAATTTCTCAGTCAGTATGATGCCATTTTAACACCTGTAACAAAACTAGTCCTCAACATAAGATACACAAACAGGTCATGGCCTGTGAAAATATCTGAGGTGTCAAGGGAAAACCAAAGCTTGAAACTGACACTGGGGAAAAAAACTGGAATTTACTGCACAGTGATCAGTGCATGATATTGTTTTAAGCAGCACTCACTTCCCTGAAGAAAAACTGTGGCTCCATAGGGGGTAATATGGCTGATCCAACATTTCTAGATGCCCTGAGATGTTTTGAAGCAGTTTCATCTCTGACCTTAGCAGTTCTGTTATGAAACTAAAAGCATACATAGTCTCAAGTAACTACGCTGCTTGCACAACAAGCGTGTCTGCACAGCAATACAGTTCTGTGCTCTTCACCTACTCAAGGGTCAAGTCCTTTGTGAAGGAGTTGGGGATACCAAAAGAATATTAAATTTATCTAAAAATTTCAGTATGTTGCCTACTGAAGAGAGGGGTTTATGAGGTATGGAGCAGGATAATTGCAGAATAATTGCAAAGAAGAAAAGAGTGGAGCCCCTTTTTTTTTTTTCTTTCTTTCTTCCTTTTTTTTTTTTTTTTTTTTTTTCTGTTAGCGGGTATAGGTAGGCACTTCATTTAACTTTACAGCCTCTTGGAAGTTGAATAACCCACCCAACTCCAATCTCTGGTCTCCATAATACCTAAGTTACACTTTTCACTATCTCACATCCATGGTTCACAGATCTTCTTTACCAATGTGCTTCAGAAGTTGGGTACTGGAATGAATGGTACTGGAAGGAATTTTGGTCTGGTGTTTGGCAACGCTGCCCATGGCAGAGGGGTTGAATCTTTGAGATCTTTGAGGTCTTTTTCAACCCAGGCCATTCTATGATTCTGCAATTCTATGATTCTATGACACTATGATTCTATGATTTTATGATTCTATGATTCTATGATTCTATTAATGGTGCTTCTCACTCAGTGAGTTAGAGTCTGCAGGGAACAAAATATTACCAAAATCCTACTCTGATGTTAATTCTGGATGCAACCCCTTTCTGAATACACTTCACAGGATGCTTCAAGGGAAGAATTTCTTCCGCATACAACAAAAGTGAAAGTGTAGAGGAAGAAATAACTCTTTTTAATATGAGTCTGGGAGAATATTGTCCCAAATGTGTACCAAGGGAAGGGCCCATGAATATTCAAGTCTGGACATTCAGTTTAATATAACTCACTGCTAATCACTCATAACTACTGCTTTCATACACCAGTGTAAAAGCTGACAAATATCCTTTGCAATACAGTTTTCCATATTACAGGGCCAAATACCATGCCCTATATGAAAACAAAACAAATCAAAACAAAAGAAAAAAAAACAAAAACAAAAGGAGAGACATATAGTTTGCTATGTTTTCACAGCAACACCTTTTCTACCCATCCAGAAAATGGGATCTTTGAAAAGGTCTGCAGAAAATACGGAAACTTTCTAAGAGGCCAGAGCAATGCAATGCTGAATGTATCATGAGCCCACCTAAATCACTCCCAGTTACAGATATGAGGCAAAAGTCAACCATGCCGATGCCCTGCCTACAGCCACTATGGTCTCCACTTACCCTATCATGCTTGTCTGGTTCACACTGACATACAATCCCTTTGGCCCTTGAGGCTGCTTTCAGAAGTGAAGGACAGTCAGACAACCAACACATTTACCTAATTTCCATTGCTTGGAAGCATGGTAGAAGCTCTTCAAAAGTCTTCATGACCAGCACTACATCTCAGAGATATCAGTGTGAAATTCAATATGCATTTAACTGCTTTGCAGCCTTCAGCTGATGTAAAATAAGTGCACATCCAAATACTTTCAAGAACAACAACTGAGTAGGATCATTTTAGCTGATGTAAATGAGCGCACCTCCAAGGAGGGCTCATTGGCTGCTTTGATTTCACTGTGCTTAGTCCTTCTCTGAGACAGACATTTTACCACTGGGGCAAATTCTGCCCTTGGTTTCACTAGTGTAAAACTGCATGACTCCTTTGCAAAAAGTAGTTATTTCAGCCTTACATGGGCATCGCTGAGAACAGGATTCAGCCACAACTTTCATCATTTCTCACAATACCAGCTATACTTTAGCCACAAAAACATCTTGGAGATGTTCGGGTTTGGTTCAGTGGTAAATGAAAACAGGTAATTCCTTCCTTAGAGTTGGTTGCGTGGGAGATTTTTTTCCCCTTTCACAAGAAAACCTCGATAGGGCTCTAAACCATCTTACTCGAGAGTCCGCTTCTGATCCTTCCTACATGACTTTATACCACAGTGAGCCAAGCCAAGCCCAAATCTGTATATAGCAAGCCACAAAATTGTACAGCAGAACACCACCAGTTTACAGGCCAAACACAGAACAAAATGTGGGATGCCCATAGACCACCTGATTACCTCCTGTGATAACCAACATGACAGGCAACAGAAGGGGCTGCAGCACATGTGGCTGTCAATTACAGGAAAATGCTGAGACTATTTTAACCTCTCAGGGGAATATATATGAATGATCTTAAGGAAAAGTGGGCTGTATTTTTGCGGAGTTCAAATTAATTTCAGCTCTGATGAAGTCAGTGAGGATCTTCCAGAATATATCAAAATAAAATACAGGTCACCATACCCAGAAATGTATACAAACCTATCATTGTTATGTGGTTAAAAGTGGTAGGAGGGAATCATTTGGGTGAAAAAGGAAAAAATGAAGAATAAAGAGGGAGAAAAAAGAAAAAAAAGTTGGCAAAATCTGTTGATCTGTAATATTAGGGAGTATCTATCTTTCAAGTAGGATGCAAACCAGATGGAAAATAGACACATCATGACACAGCATGTTAGCTATATATTGCAATTGGACTTCTGAGCTGAAAGGCAGATACTAAAAAAAAAAAAAAAAAAAGCAAAATACAAAAAAAGGAAAATAACACCAATTTCAGTTGTGATCTTGTTTCTCTAAATGCTCTTTGATCATGTTCTCTATTTGTAGCAGCTGACTGTAAACACAAGAGAAACATAAGCATTATCACTTGGTTTACAGCCATTGTTGTCACATAGATAAAGTATCTGTGAGACCTACATCTGTTTTACTAGACCAGATTGACCAAGACATGGACAATGAGATCACAGAAAAGTGAATAAACAGTGAAACAAATCTCTAACGCTTTTATTTAAGAAAACTGAGATGTTATGTTTGAATGCCATGTGGAAACTAAATAAAAAAATAATTACATTTACATGATTCAGTTCCATCTTTTTTCTTGTCCACTCTATTCTTAAACTTCATTAACCAACTTGTACCTGTGGTCTCTGGTATAAACTTAAAGAGTCAAATAATAAGGGCAGGTGATATGCACATATATCTATTCTCCAAGGACTCTTTACTACGAGCTCTCAAGAATGCAAGTTAAATGAATGAAAGTCTTCCCTGAGAACCTTGAGTAAATTCCTTGCACACCACACTGGCACATCATTGCATAATTAAATTTACTGCAAAGCTACTTTATCTTCATTACACATGACAATCTCACTTTTTGCCCTGCAGTCGTGTCTTTAAGTATTTAAATTGAGAAATCTTTGCTTTTCCAGACCCACATGCACACACAGTTTAATGAATTACACAAATAAATTAACTGGGAAGAGTCAGAGAATATTTTTGATTTATGTCTCAATTAGAATTGTCAGAGCTGTATTGTAGCCCAGCTTGTTACTTATCTATGTGAAATAGTATGTGTCATACTATTTCTCTCTGTGTGTTTACTTGACTACATTGATTACATCATGATAAAACAAGATAAAAATCAGTTGTAATAGACTAGTCTTTAGCTAGCAGATATCAAAACAAATGGATGATTTTATAGCTAAACTTCTCTTTAAAATCCTTGATATAGCATTCCAGTACTACTCAGAAGTCACCCAAACTTGTACCTTGATTTATAAGACTTTGAAGAATTTACAGGTCAGCAACTCAGGGTGAGTGAGGAACTTAAACCAGGGCCAGTGAATCATGGGGAAGTAGGTAAGGAAATAACTCTCTGAGATCTTATTTGAGTCTTTAGTGGGAAAGGGAGGAGAGGAGAGGAGAGGAGAGGAGAGGAGAGGAGAGGAGAGGAGAGGAGAGGAGAGGAGAGGAGAGGAGAGGAGAGACAGCTCGGTTTGACAAAGGACCCCATGAAATGAGGTCTGCAATTGTGCTAGGGAAAGAGAGAAAGAGATTTGATGGAGAATGGGCTGATGGGCTGATGATTGCTGTGATGAGCCTGGGGGAAGGGTGATGGCAGTAGCAGACTGAGGGGTGAGGATTTTACATGGCTGGCAGTCAAGATGGAACAAGTAAATGGTAAAGGTTTTTGAAAAAAATAGAATGTGAAAATACGATGATTTTTTACAGAAGGACCATATCTTGCTGTGCCACTCTGTGAGAAAGGGGAGGGACGGTTGCCTAGATCTGGCACAAGAAAAACATAGAACTGCCTCTTTCTTGTGATCCCTTGCTGAGCTATTGAAGTATCTTCATTTCACTGTTTTTCAGCATGCAGAATATGTAAAGTTACATACTAGCCTGGCTTTCCCTAACAAGCATTCTAATGTCAAGCTTCAGTAAATAGGTATGGCAAAGCCCAAAGCTGATGATTTTTTTTTCTGGGATTTTTAATAATTTTGGCCCAAGACCTTGCAGTCAAATGAAAGACTGATGTTCTGTGGTCTGGAGGACTTATCACATTGGTGGGATTTGAGTGGGATTTGCAGCTTAGAAGAGTCCTACCAGAAGTTGCACAGGCATTCCTCCCAAACACATTTTTCACAGTCTGAGTTTATGTACCGGGTTTTAATTTTTATCCTTGGTTGTGAATTTCTGGGTTTGGATCAGACATGGGGCACTCTTAGATCAGCTTGACAGGCTGTTCTGTTGCTTTCTTTTGTCAAAACAAGCAGAGGGGACCATGATGAACAAACCTCCTAAGGCTGCACTGAAGCACAGCCCTGTGACTGTGTATTTCACAACACGCAGAAACACTAAAGGCAGTTACAGAAGTCTCAAGGAAAAAGGTCATGATCCCATTGCTGCTGATAGTGGAGTGACTGCTATGGGAGTGACAGAACGTCCACAGACTGAAAACAAAAAACCTCCTGAAGTGTGTTAGCTGCTGAGACTGGATTCCTCTGCCCCTATTTGTCTCCCTTTCTGCCATATCATGGTGTTCAGGGGGATCGTGGCAGTGATGGGGATAGAGGCAAACAGCAAGAGCATCCTGTTCCTTCTTCCATTGCCTCCAAACAGCAGTAAAATGCATTGATGACTTATGCAACAGACTCTGAAAAAAAGATTGTAAATTAATGTGTGGTTAGAGTTGTTATACTTGAGATGCTAATAGCTTCTGTTACAAAGCATATTAAAACCCACAGCAATGATGTCCATGGCAGCCTGGATATCAGTAAGCTCATACTACATTTATAACAACAGCCTTTCTTTTGTTTCCTTTTTTGTATGGAATATTTTTGACGCTTTATTTTTGTACTGTGGTTCAGGGAGTCTTTTAGTGAAGCCTCATGGCTTATTCTGGGGGACTGAAGATCAAACATTACAAGCCTGATCATGCCAGCCACCTGCTGCATCTACATGGCAGAAACAGGGAGGTGGTATCAGTCTGTATTTGCCACTTTCCTTTTGTGACTTGTGTGTGAGTCAGAAGAAACATCCATATGGCTCGTATGTGCATGACATATCAGCATCCTCTCCTGGGATTAAATGTCAGCTCTGTTTATGAATGCAGGTTCAAATGTTGGTTATAAAAGCACGGTTGGTACTGCTACCTCAAGGATGAACTCTGATAAAACCTTTTGTGGTTTCCAATTGCAGCTGGTTTATGTTCCCTTCTCCTTTCAAACTCCTGTGAGAGGACAGGTGTGGGACTTTCTAAAATGCTCAACAGTTATAATAATATTTATGACAGAGAGAGGACATTTACTGACATGCACCTATGCAAACAGCCATCCAGGATGCCAGTCACTACACAAGTGCCTGACAGCAGTGCCAGTCCCTAGGGAGCTCACAGTTCTGTCAGAAAAACAGAAGAGAAGAGGGAAGAACAGTCAGTTCCTGAGTACTCGTGGTGGCAGAGCAGGTCACTGGGACAGCCAGGATTTCAAGAAGGCAACTCTGGTTCCCCAGTACTCAATCTATACCACACACACACAGTATACAGTGCAAGTAACTGTCCTAAACCAACCATCTCCAAATAACACAAAGAAATGACTCTGTATGAGCCCAATATAAAACATCTGTCTTTCAAGCAATTGAACTCTTATCTCATTTACTTGAAATTGTAGATGAGCTTCAAAATAAAACTGGTATCCTGAAAAGACAAATTGAACTTTTTGTCCTGAGACCATTAAAAGAAGACATTTGGTCCTTAGGAATGCCTGCATTTTCTCTTCATCTCTTTGACTGAAGCAAGTCATTCAATTCCTACCTACATATTGAGGAAGACATAAAAAAATTTGTATTTGCAAAAATGCCTTCATTCACATCTACACATAGCTTTCCTGCTTCTGGAGTGAAATAAATGAAATGAATATTTATTAACAGTTACAGAGATATCTACAGCACTGTGTGAATTTCTTGAACCGTGGCTATGCGAACATGCAAGACAAAACAACTAGTGCATCTCAGTTTCTATTTAGACATCCCAGAGAATCCCCCCTAACAAGCTGACAGCTTATATTCCATGCTCCCATCAACAAGGATATGATTCACAAGTTTACAAGTTTTCTTTCAATAACCCTGTAGTTCTGTATCAGAACAGAACAATGAAATAGGCAGTATTTTCTTTGGGGCAAGAAATGTAACTGTCTTCTGTGATTGTAAGGAAATGAGAACAGGGCTTTCTTGGTGCTAGCGTGAGCAGGGGAAAGCTACAGTGAGGCAAATAAACAGCCCAAACCCTTCGTGTTGTACATACACCCATACTGCGATGTTAATAGGGTTCACAGTATTGAAAAGCAAGAAGGTAGACAGGCATATGATGAGTAACAGCAACCAGATTGCTAGTAGATGTCAACTATGTGTGATAAAGGTAGGGTCTGAAGAGACCCAATGGCTTAGGCAAGGATAGTCTTAAGGGCAGATTGAGGGGAACTCCTGCAGGTAGACAGCATAATCACGTTACTCTGTATTTGATGACTGTCCTGAGTCAGCATAGGAGGAGAGCTGCCAAGGGGTACGAGCCTGGCATCTTCATCATATCACTTTCATCCATACCAGATGCTCTAGACTGGTGAAAATGAACCCAAATGCCCCTGCTCTTCCTTTCTTAAAGCATTCCCCTCATGATGCCAGCAGTGTAATCAGGCTGTCCCAAAAACAAGTCTTGCATAAGGCAGACTGAAGCCTCTACACAAGCTGCCCAATGAGGGTTCAGAGTGTGGGCAGCAGAGAAGCTCCTCCAGCATGTAGCCTGAGCTCCTCTGTGGGAGTGGAGGAGCTGGATCCCATTCACCTCGTCTGCAAATAAAGGAATCCAAGCAGTTTGCCTCTGATCCTTCTAGTGACACCAAGTCATGTAAACACGCTCGCTGCCGTTAACAGCTTGCCATTTTTACTGTTTGAAACATAATCAGTTTGTATAAGGAAACGGACCGACTTGGGTCGCCAGCCCAGCACACCCTGCCTGCTGGCTAAACATTTTATTGTTGCTAATTTATGGGGACTGTGCTGGCCCCTTTGAAAGACCTTTCAGAATTGCAGCTGTTTATAACGATACCGCAATGCAATTCAGCATTTCCAAGAATTACTTTTGCTTTCTTTAGAACAGAAACATTTTTTTTTCTGTTTCTGACCA
>NW_024962252.1:44466325-44557659 GCF_019238085.1 Lagopus leucura | reverse complement strand
CATAAAGCTTGTCCATATCCTGGATGGAGGTGAGAATCCCCAACCCTGCCACTGGACCCTGTGCATGCACTGGGGACAGATCATGGACACTTGGGACCATGTAGCTTGGCAAACTTGTGCATAGAGGAAACGATCAAACATTCACAGCAATTGTTGACAATTTCCAGCCACCACTAATTGTTTGGAGCTTTCTTGGACCTCAGCCACATCTATACGTTTGTGTCCTTAATCACTAGGCACCCTTTGGATAATATGTCACACCTGGGACAGAAGATAATTTATCGCTTGCAGATGGATTATCATCGCAGCTCACTTAGATAAATTTTACTTTAGCCTCAGTCCCAGAGGCCCTTCTTTTATAGCACAGTTTTATCCATTAAAATTATGACTTCCAGAATTCTGTTGTATTTTATAGCTTCCATGAGATATTTATGACCCTTACTGCTTAAGTGGACATTTTAGAGATTTACTGCAGAAATAATTCAGGCAAATAGCTCAGAAGAGGTACTGCCAACAGCTTACAGTTTAGTTTTGGTGTTGTTAAAAGACACAGAAAATAGTGTGTATTTATAAGTACAGATTCGTAATATATAATAATAAAATTGCACTGAATATATATTCAAAACATCTAACCTTATGGATTAGTTCTACAGAAAATCCAAACATTAAGTCTTAATCTTCCAAGTTCCCTCTTCTGCAAAACTGTTCATATACTTTGTTTTGTGCAAATTGTCTTCAACCAGTGAGCATGAGAAGATTCTGAAGGAAGTGATTTGAGATGTAACAGAATAGCTCTTAGCCCAAATATAAAATACACCAGGTAAAATCCTAGTTGCACTGCAGTCGGGCCCTGATGAGCACATTTGTGGTTATTGTTCATTAGTCTCAACTGGCTCTTGAGACCCCAGCAGGACTCACAGTTGTCTGGAAGAAACGCACTTCCACAGGCACTGCGTTGGAGGCAGAAATGAGAGGTGTTTCTGTTTTCCTATCTGCTTAGTTTTGTCTTAATTGCACTAATGGTATGGGTGGCCGGGGCCCCAGAAGGCAGAGCTCAGGTTGCAATTTGTCAGAGCCACTGAAGGCTTAAGCCACCACAGGAGGAAAGTCATACTCTGCCTGTTTGGTCCTTTTAGTACTAGAACTATTAATCTGCTTTATTCTATAGGGAGTCTGGGGATAGTCAAGTAGCCTCCATTGCTTATGGTGTGTCTCTGTGAGAAGTGATTGGTGCTAATGGACAATTCTGCAGTATATTCCTGAGGTTTTTTTTTTCCTCCTTGGAATAAATATGGTGTGTTTCATAGCGCTGAAGTGCAGAAACAGAAAGCACTCTTGTTAGATTGCCAGTTTCCACTCTTCCAGGATCCACCTATTTTATGGCCTTCAGCATCCCTTACTGAAGGTTGGCTGTTCAGCTGACACCTTGAAAAGTTTCCAGGTGCCTCTGGGAATGGCACTAGGCTCTAAGGGTTCTGGGCTCAAAGGGCCAAGGAGTAGCAAGAGGAACTATCAGAGCAAGAGTGTCTTAAGCACATGGGCTTTAAGTGAAATTTAAAAGGTAGTCTCATCCAGATATTTATGCTTGCTACGCATATTTTATATTAGGAATCAGATTCCTAAGTTCTTCTGAAATCTAACAGACAAACATGGAAACCACCACAGTGTCAATAATTTTTGCACATTATGTTAATGTAATTCAAGACAGAAGATCAAATCCCTTCTCACAGCTGATAGGTTTTCCATTATGACAATATTTCCTGACAAAACCAGCTTGAACCTGCTAAAGTTATGAATATGGCACTCACAAATGCCTCAAGGACTGATTTTGGTGAGGGTTTATCTGTTTGTGGGAACAAATCTGTGAGGTGTTGGGAAGAAGATAGCAAAATTTAACTGCTAGGTAAAGGCAGCCTATCTTCATCTGTCTGAGAGAGAGATAAATGCATCAGTGGGCAGATATCCTGAGCATCAGCTCCAGCTACTAAATGGCTCACTTTGGTTCCAGCATTTCTGGCTCTGTCAGGGAGCCATAGTCAATACAAAGAGAAGGGGTTTAAATTAAAATAAGGTGATTTATACTAACTTAGGTCTTGGATTGACCTTTACACATGGCAATTCTTATCCTTCAAGTTTCTTTTTTTCCTTCCCCCTCAGAAATATGCTCCTTTTCCCTTCATGGCTCACCCCTACTGAATTTAGTCTATCGAGTTTTGTAACAGAACTGAAAAAACAAGAAACAGACACACTATTGTACCTTCAAGCTCATACAAGACTCTAAAACTAATCTTTGTTCTGGCAAATCTCACGCAGCATTGACTGCTTTGCTGGCTACTTCATTCATCATGTGGAAAATGCATCTTACTGACTACCAATTACGAGAGCCAAACAGTGGCTTTGTCAGTATTACATGGTTACCATTACCTTTGTAATTGCATAGTGACTGATGTACAGTATGATGTAATGACAGGTTAAATAAATGCATACTAATTTCTTCTGCTAAAAGAAAGGAATGCCATCACGTTAACACAATTGCAAGCTATTTTATATGATTATACATGAAGCAAAGGTATACATTTAAAGTAAAACTCATGAATAGCTGCTATGTTTCAACTTTCAAAAATTCCACCTTTAAAATGTCAAGAGATGTATAATCACTCTACAACCTTGTTAATAGTGTTTACAAAAGAAATATTTCAGAATATGCTAGAAATATTGATGTTCCCTTGTTATAAGACATGAAATTAGTTTATTTTTAATTTTTTCATGAAATCGTAGAATAGAATTATAGAATCACCAAGGTTGGAAAAGACCTCCAAGATCATCCAGTCCAACCATCCTCCTATCACCAATATTCCCCATTAAACCATGTCCCTCAGTACAACATCTAAATGTGTTTTGGACATCGTCAGGGTCAGTGACTCCACCACACCCCTGATCAGCCCATTCCAGCACCTCTCAGAGAAGTATTTACTAACAACCAACTTGAATCTCCTCCAGCACAACCAGAGGCCATTCCCTCTAGTCCTATTGCTGGATACATGTGAGATATGGCTGACCCTCACCTCACCACAACCTCCCTGCTCCATTCTATTAAAAATTTTCGCTCAATTGCTGAAAACTCAGTGAAAAAATGCATTTTGGTAGCTACCTAAAACTATGCACGCCTGGGCAGAATATGTTGCTATATGTTTAAAAAACAAAAACAAAAACAAATGGAAAACTACTGAGATCAGATTTTAAAAAAAAATAATCTACTACCTTGTAGTTAAAAAGACAAGATTTTAGACAGGAGATATTGAAGTGAAAATTGTTAGTGAGGCATAATTGAAAGGCAGGGAATTAACCTAAATAACATTTCACTCATGGAGAAGTAAAAGGAAAATTAATGACCAAAAAAAAAAAAAAAAAAAAAAAAACAACAACAAACCAAAAACAAACAAACAAACAAACAAAACCCAACCCAAAATATTGTCATAATGGGAGCAAAACTCAGAGACTTTTGAGTTTCTGTGCCAAGAGCACTATTACCTCAGGAACACAGAGTGAGAATGTGAAAAGATGCTGCCTAGGGCAGTAAGACCATGCGGTCATAAAATAGGTTTCCTCTACACCCACACTTCAGTTTGGATTCTCAGGTTAGATTTCCTTCCAGGCCATCGAAAGCCCAGCTTTCCCAATTCACAACCTGTAACTAGGACTGCCTCTAGCACAGTGCCAAAAAGGCAGGAAAGGACAGGTTACGGCTGTCTTGCTTTGGATTTGGCAAGTCCAGAGGAAAAGAAGGAAACTGAGTAATTTGGAAAACTGTGTGTCAGGAAAATCCATATCTAAATTTTTTTAGAACCTTTTCCCCATCCATTTTCTTATCTCTTCCTCACATCTAAATTAGCTTTCCAAAAACCATTTTTCCTCTCCAAAAATGTTTTGCCCTTCCTATAGAGGGCATGTTCTCCAGAGTATATCTCTCCTTAATACATTTACATTAACATTTTGTTAAAACATTCTGTGCATTTACTATAGCATGTTTTCTCTTTCCCTGAAATAATCCACTCTGGCTCTGCAATTCACAGACCCTTCATGCTCCCAACAAACTCTGGAGCCAATAATAATTTATAGAGGAAATGGATTAGCTTTTCCCTATACGTGACAATTCACAGGAACCTAAAGCTGTTATTTAGTTTTTATACATTCACTATTTAAAGATGCTCTTTCCTCTGTTAGTGCTAATAGTTCCAAGAGCAACTTTCTGCATTTGTGAAGCAGAGGAAAAGAGATCGATAATATGAATCTAAAACCTGGATTCTAATTTTAAGGTAAGGTTTTCACCACATACTATTCATACATAAGACAGAGAAAGACTCAAGTCTTGAGAATACTTTTCTTGTCTGTTTGGAAGTCAGAAATATCCCCTTTGGTGGAAATTGTAACCATGTTCAGAAATGATAGGTAGCCTTTTCTTCTCGTTAGTCACAGAAGTAGGCTTCTTCTTTTCAGACTGCCTATGTAAAAGTGAGAAGGCTAAACAGGATTTTATGCCAAATTAAGGAACAGGAGTCAGTGAAGAAATGTAGAGGCATTCTGGCTCTGTTTCTAGTCTGCACGGCAAGATGCCAAACATGATGAAGCCAAATGCTTTGGAAGGTGCCAAAATGCTCCTGTTGAACAGAGAGGCTTGCGATACAGGGGCATGTAAGTAGATTTGCAGGAACAGCTGGGTGAAGGGAGCATCCGTAAGGCTGATCTACAAAGGGAGCTCTGGTCAGGCTTCACACCCAGGGGTAAGAATAAGCCCTGACTGATGGAAGTTTTGAGAAGGAACGAGGAGACAGAGTCCAGGAGCTAGACAACCAAGAAAGAGAAGACGGTCAAAAAGTAAATGGGTAACATACCACTTGCTGTGGTTTCTAATCCTAATTTCTTATTCTAAGTACTGAAAATCCTGACCCATCATGTTCAGCAGAGTTGCATTTTTTTGTACATCTTTTTGGAGACACCTGAGCCTTGGGAATCTTATTAGATATAGTCATCCTTTCTGCTTTGTTGGACTAAAATGTAATTGAAGCAGTAAAATTTTGAAATGACATCTGGAGGAAACAGTCTTTTTGATTCAGAACACAAAACAAGGTTATGTTCTTATGCAAAAGGAACTCATTCCTCCTTTCCAAGTATGCAACAAATGTTAGAACTGGTGAGAAACTTAAAGAATCTATGTTTAAGTTAAAGAACAGTGGTATGACGTGAGCAATCTTCAAATTATGTATGGTAAGTATTCAGAATTGATTGCACCTTCCATACAGTCGCTGGATGTGGTAATTATTACTATATCATTGCAACATAAATACATGATCAGTTTGTCTTTTAAACTAGGAGTTCAGCATACTGAAATTACATGGTTACTGCGGAGAAGCAATTGCCTCGACTGACAGACAATTTTAGCAAATGCTAGTAACCAGGATTTGCATAATTACATCCAGTTATTCAGCAATATTTTTCTCTAATTTCTGCTTACCGCCATGCAATTATGTTATAATTACACCTTATAAAAGAAAGTTATTTCACCTTATAAAAGAAAGTAAACCATAAATTTTCAGACCTTGCTTCACAGGTCCTGCTTAGCTTTAAGCAGAAGAATAATCCTAAACAAAGCTGATGTGGCTTTTCATGGACTTGATGCTAAGCAGGGCTAGGGTACCACAACATGAAGCATGCCATATTCCTAAACTGCTTTTGCATTTGAGCAAAGAAAGTCAACCTCAGTTTGGTATTTTATCTTAATTAAATATATTGATCTACATACAGAATTTCGTCCATTTCCACTTTGAAACAACCAGGGGAGAAAAGGTGAGAAAAAAATGAACAGTAGAAAACACACTGTTTAAACATTTTTTTCCACATGTAAATGTGTGTGCTCCTAGCTGAAGCTAGACTATTACTTACACCGATTTATCTTTGAATTAAAATATGTTTAAATAACAGAGGGAAAGCACTCACAAACGCAGCACCTTTCTTGTGAATGCTGCAAGCACCACTGACCTGGTGGCTCCCAGTACATCAAGGTGCTTGGAGTGCCAGCTTTCCTGGTGCTGCAGGGTGCCTGCAGCTTTTGTAAAGAGCATTTGAGTTACGCTTTTGTAACATCCAGTACTACCTTTATTTTGTCTGCAAGGAATTGTAACCAGTGGAATTTGAAGCCCTTGCCCCTGGACTAGATAAAGTGCAGGCAGCTGCATGCCAGGCCTCCTCCCGTTGTCTGCCAGTGATGGGAGGGCTTCTTCTCCACCAGCAAGGGAGGTAATTCAATCTCCGCCCTGGATCAGGCCTGGGCCATGTCTGAGCTGAGGCAGCATGTTGTGTTAAATTACACTTGCTTTTTTTGTGTTCTTGTACTGTATGAACTACTGTTTGGAGAGACTGGAGCAAGACCACCCAGCAGTCTGTGCTCTGGCACACTGGGGCAGGCAGGGAATGTTTTGGTCAAAGGGCAAACCCTATTCTCCATGGTCTCTATGGCTCTTACCCATCTTACTCCTTCCATATGCAACAGTTGACTGAAACACAGCTGAGTCCTGAACAACATTCTAACCTCTTCCCAGACCATTTTTGCTCTTGCTACTTTAACCTCCTGGGTTGGAAGAGCTAAGGCTATCAAAAGTTATTTTCCAAGTGCTGTAGATCTAGTTCTGAAAAACTCTGAGTACACTGAAATGCCTTAGAATTTATATGTGGATTTTGCAGCCGTTAAGAGCACCAACTTCTTGCGACATAAGTGATCTGGAATAAATAAATAATGAATGTAGTACAAAAAGGCAAAGCTAGTCTGAGCTCTGATGATAAATAACTAACAGTAGGAAAAAAAAAACGGAAATTAAAATTGTTTATGAAAAAAAAAAAAAACAACAAAAAAAAGCAACCACATTGTCTCAAGATGACTGTGGTTTACAAAAAGAATTTCATCCTCTTGACACTACTGTCTGGCTACAGGCTCCAGAGATTGAATGTGTAGGCAGATGCATCCGTGTCAACGGATCAAAAAGGACTAACTCCTGACTGCTCTAGAGAAGCAGCTTATGAAAGGACAATAACTGCTAATCGGATGTGAACCCATCCCACTGTATTCTTTTGCTGCTTGTTCATAACGTTTTTTCATACCCATAGTTGCAACTGGAAGGTTTGAAACAAATAAGGGGTGCTCCTTCCCAGGAAGTATGGCTGAGTGGTGGCATTCCTAGCTCCAAGATGGATGGTAACAGTTTATGTGGGACTAAGGACAAAACAATGAAGGAGGAGCTCACACCGTAGTTAAAAGCAAAGATATCACTTCTGTCTCAAGAGGTCCCTAAAAGAATTGGTGAAGGCCATGAGAATATCCTGAAAAACAATTTCCAGAATCTTGACCTATTATGTTTTAACATCACTCTTGATGATTCAGGAAAAATTCTGAAATATCAGTTTGATTGGAATGTATATGAGTCTGATTTCTGTTTTTAAACTGAATGCAGCTATAGTGTTCCTCAAATAAATTTGTTTCACAAGAACCAAAAGAAAGAACTAAAATAGACCAGAGAGATCAAAAGCGGCTTGTACTAAGAATAGTGAAGTTAAGACTCTGTACTTTCTTTTGTATATCAGAAAAATTATTTCTCATTATTCCGCACTTTTTTTTTCTTCATCTCATTACTATTTCCTCAGATATTGCTGAAAGTCACTGAAAAAGAATGGCTCTGCCATTACCACACCACTTCTCTCTGCCTTGATCTACATTTAACCAAAGTGCATAAAACACGATAGCAATTTTCTCCCAGTACTGTAATCTTCAGTATTGCCTTGAAGTGTAGATGAGTTGAGCGTGATGGCTGGAAGGAGAAAGTATGAGGTGGGATACAGTCAAAAGCTGCATAGGAGCCCAGTAGGAGCTGTAAAAATGTGGTCACTAAAAAGTGCAAATCTGGTTTGTTTTTCAAGTATTAAAAACAGACATTCCCTTTGGCAGCAGTTTGGAGAAATGTGTCTTAGCAGATTTCCTGACTGAACCAAAGAAGTATTCAACATTACTTAAAGACTTGAAGCTATGGCCTAAACAATAATTAGCATACTTGTTATTGGCATTGATTTTTCTCTCTGCAGGAAGCAGGTGTAAAATAAATTATGAAAGTGATAAAAAGTTTAATTTTTCACCAGTCCTGTAAGCCATTTTGGGATATTGCTTTATTTTCCTTTTTACCATCATGTCATTCACTGTTTGCACAGTTCTACTAATATTATTCATCCGAATACAGAGGGATGAAACTAGCCAGAGATCTAGGAATATTTCAGTGCTGTTGGCATGGCAAATAGCCACTGAGATTTAATGGAGATCCATAAAGGATGCTCTGTAATCCCAAAGAGATATGAGTCAATGGAAGTGATGAACTATCTTGCCATTTCTCACTGTGGCACTAATGAACAGCCAGCCAAGGCATCAGTGAAATTTGGAGCTGCCCAAGATTCCCTCCAAAATAACATTTTCTGTTTCTTTATTATGAAATTTACAACCTGATATTCATAGGTTGCTTGGTGATCAGCTGCTTCAAGGAAGGAAATAAATCAGCCTCTTTCTATGAGACAGTGTTTCCTTATATTACATATGGTTTGTCCAGTGATACTTATTTTAAGAGGAGGTATCTCGTGCCATGGCCTGACGTTCATCTTCTCCAACCCATACGATAGCTGAGATAAGTATCTCGGGAACCTCATCCTGAATTGCTGAAAGAAAAAAAATAACAAAAATTTTGTTTTGTGGAAAGAATATTCTGATCCTTATTGTTCTCCTTTTTAGAAGGTCTAAGATAAGGAAATCATACATGATCTCAATTTTTAAAGAAGTAAAAATGTGGTTTTTTAAAAATATTATATTAAGGACTAAAGAAAGGACTATTATATTAAAGACTAATGAAATTCATTAAGGAAAAGGGTTAGAACAATTAAATAGTACTAAATTTTGGGAAAATCAATGATCATGAGTGTTGACCAGGATATTTGATGGCCAGTCCTTTGGAGGTTTCTGAAGTAATTTTTATTTTATACTAGAATGAAAACTAAATCTCCTGGAAAATGAGCTATACATCTTTCAGAGCAAAAAGGGTTTAATATGTGTTCATCTTTGATATGCAAAACCATTTTCTAGAGTTTCCAGTGCGTAATTTAGAGTAGACCCCTTCAGGTCAAATACATCTCAGAACAGATAGGAATTCTCTCTTCCATCCTGTTACCAAAGTCTGAAAAACGTGGTGAATTATAGATAGACCAAGTGGGATTTGCTTAATCTACTTTGAAACCCTACAACACACGACCTAATGGCCCCCTTTAAAATCAAAAGTATTTTTAGATAGAAATATAGATGCTTCTGGGATGCAATTCACTTGCTCTAATTATATATCTATGTTAAGATGTTTTGTCTTAGGATCCATATCCACTCTTCATAAAATCACATAAGCACCTGTGTTGGGAAAGACCTCCAAGATCATCTAGTCCAACTGTCCACCTACCACCAATATTTTCCCCACTAAATCACGTCCCTTACTACAACATCTAAATGTTTCTTGAACACTTCCAGGAATGGTGACTCCACCATCTTTCTGGGCAGCCTGTTCAAGTAGCTAACCTCTCTTTCAGAGAATAAATTTTCTTAACATTTAACCTGAACCCTTCCTGGTGCAAGTTGAGGCCATTCCCTCTAGTCCTGTTGCTAGTTACATGGAAAAGGAGACTGACCCCCCTCCTCACCACAGGCTCCTTTCAGATAGTTGTAGAGAGCAATAAGGTCTCTCCTGAGCCTCCTCTTCTCCAGACTGAAGAAACCCAGTTCCCTCAGCTGCTCCTCATAAGACTTGTGCTCCAGACATTTCACCAGCTTCATTGCCCTTCTCTGGACATGCTCCAAGGCCTCAGTGTCTTTTTTGAAGCCAGGAGCCCAAAACTCAACACAGTACTTGAGTGGCAGCCTCACCAGAGCTGAGTACAGGGGGATGATCACCTCCCTGATCCTGCTGGCAATGCTATGTCTGATTCAAGTCAGGATGCCATTGACCTTCTTGGCCACCTGGTCACACTGCTGGCTCATGTTCAGCTGAGCATTGACCAATACCTCCAGGTCCATTTTTTTCACACAGTCTTCCAGCCATTCTGCCCCAAGCCTGTAGAATTGCCTGCGGTTGTTGTGGCCAAAGTACAGGACCTGGCACTTGGTCTTGTTGAACTTCATCCCATTGGCCTCAGTGCTGTGAACCAGTCTGTCCATATCCCTCTATTGGGCCTTCCTACACCCAGGCAGATGAACACTTCTTCCCAGCTTGGTGTCATCTGCAAACTTACCAAGGGTGCACTCAATCCCCTTGTCAGGGTCATCAGTAAAGATACTAAAAAGGACAGTCCCCAGAACCAACCCCTGGGGAACACCACACACCGGGTCACCAGCTGGATTTAACTACATTCACCACCACTCTCTGGACCTGGCCATCCAGCCAGCTCTTTACCCAGCAAAGAGTGTATCTGTCCAAGCCACAGGCTGCCAGTTTCTCCTGGAGAATACTGTGGAAGACAGCATCAAAGGCTTTGCTGAAATCTCAGTATACTGTGTTCTTCTAAAGTGGACTGAGGCTAAGAAACTAGTGTTCATTTTTAATATGCGGTTATGTATCTGAAACCTGGATTTATTCCTTAAACTAGTTCTTGTACAAAATGACTAGAATCCAAGATCTGCATAAGATCAGTCTTCATTCCCCACCAGGCAGAAAGAAGTTCACTTGAGTTTCATTTTTTCCTCAGTGTGTGAGAGCACATGAATGATTAACTTGGATGGAAACATTCACTAAATGAGCATCTAGATTTTAGTCAGGTTTCAGTATCCACATATTTTCCTTCAAAAGTCAATAAGAAAAAAATTACTTCCAGTGAACATTTTATTGAAGCCAATACTACTCCAAACAAGGCACAAATGCAAGAGCAAGATTTCATCAAAGCTTCAGCTTGTGATCATTTTCCAACAGGATTAGTCTGAAGAGATATAATTCTATGAAATGAAAAAATTCAGCTGTGACCTATCCTTCAAGCAAATAAAACTGCTATCAGTCAAAATATAAAGTAGTACATTCTGTCACTGGGAGGAAGTTTTACATATAGTGGCTGTGGGAAGAAAGAAGCTGTGCTGCTTACTGCAGCATTTTACCCATCCTCAGGGACACACCTTTACAATGGCTGTTTGGCTGCAGCATGAGGGAAACAGATAAAGACAGTGCAAACAGTGGTCAGAAAAAAATGTACCACACAGCTTTACAGAAAGTGTATGCCCTCAAACCCCAGCTTTGCTACTGCTTACCTACTTCCTCCTCTTTGGTAAGGAAGAACAAGAGACAATGTATTACACCCACTATTTTATTGCCTTTGTGAGTGGTATTTTTTATGTTTGGTAAAAATGTGTGTTATTGTTTATTTTTTAATTCCTCTGCCAGACTGACATCATGCTGTGCACATTATGAGAAAAAAATACTTCAGGGAGCTTTCTGTTTTTTTTCTTACTTTCCAGAGAATGTAGTGTTGCAACTACTGGCAAGTTGCATACATAAACAGCAAATGGATGCTACCACATTTAACTCCTCACTGTACTCCTTATTTCTACATAGTAGGATTTTCATTTTTCTTTCTTTCCTTTTTTTTTTTCTTTTTTCTTTCTTTCTTATAAGATATTGCTGGTGAAAGGTGCCAAGTACCCATCAGTGGGATCTCTGTTCTGAATCTCAGTTCCTAGAACACCATCTTTTCACGTGTTTACTACTAAGCTGCCAAGTTTCTCAGTGAATGACTAAAATTTGAAGTCTTTAGCTCTTAATTCATTATTTTACCTAGTTACTCCCTTCAGCTGTTCTAGCACGTTCCCTGTAGTCCAAGCACTTCCTCCTGCTCTTGGCTCCCTATAGTCCTTTCTTGCTTTTTCTCTTGCCCCTCAGATTGCCTTATCATCTTTCTTTCCTTCCAAAACTGACACCAAACTTACTATGCTGGGAGCTTCTTCTTCTAATGTGAATTTCAAAACAGTCTGACTTTTGCTCTGAATGGCTTTTATTCATATGTATTCAAGGAATGTGAAGGAATTAGGAATGAAAGATTGGATATATTTAGTTATTTCTGTAATATGTTGCAAAACAGTTTCCGAGCACCATAAATTCTTCTTCAAGTTGGTCTCCATCACTAATTTAGGAAGGGCTTGCCACTTTAGATACTAGCATTCCCTGTTTTGTTTACTAGGTCAATCTGTAATCTCCTGGGACTATTCTGAGATTATAATAGAGTATTTGCTCCATCTGATACAAGATCAGCCCAATAAGGTTCTATTTGCATGCGATACCCCTATATGTAAACAAAAGTGTCAAATCCCTGAGGCACCTGAAGGGAAAAAACTCTGATGGAGAAAGGGGTAATAATAAAAACAGTGTCTTATCCTTTATGGCTTTCATCCTTTATGGTTGTATGATTTCACTGCTGAGAAAATAAACAGCAAAAATCTGAGGCTTCTATAGAAATTTGACTGTACAACATCCTTCCTCCTCACTACAAGATCAGTTGCGCTCTACCAGCTTTCAGAGAAATGACTCACAGGCCAAAGGGAAAAAAAAAGATCCTACCAATTTCAAAGCCTGTATTTTTTCACTTTAAGAATGGCATTAAAAAGAAACCTAATAGGTTGCAACAAGTGACAAGTTATTGCAATCAGCTCCACAGTCAGAAAAACCCTGTGCAAGCCCAATAGGCTGGGGAGGAAACTCTAATAACCTGGATGCAGACCAAGATCAAAAGATATTTACCTTTTTATTACACGTGACATAAAGCTAATACAATGATTTAGAGATGGTGTTGAACCAAAACATTGGGTCTAAGCCACATTTGAGCATACAAAACTTCAGAATCTAAACTCAGAAATAAGCTCTGAAATTTATGGCTGTTTTTTTATTGGTGTGCTGAAGAGAACAAAAATCCTAGCTATAAACCACTGAGAACTGGAGAAGAGTTATCTACCAGATCAGGACCTTGACTCTGCATCTTTTGTGTACCTCCAAGTTTACTTGCTCACTTCCC
This sequence comes from Lagopus leucura, assembly GCF_019238085.1. Lineage (NCBI taxonomy): Eukaryota > Metazoa > Chordata > Aves > Galliformes > Phasianidae > Lagopus > Lagopus leucura. The sequence goes on along the minus strand of NW_024962252.1, from coordinate 44,544,549 downwards.
GCACAAGAATCATCTTGGCTCTGTCTATATTGGTAAATTAAAGGTGCCTGGGATAGTTCTCTGGCACTGATCCCAGGACACATGTAAGAGTGTGTCCACATCATTAAATACTCTTTCCCTCCAAAACTGTATGGCTGTGTCCCAAACTGTCCATTTGAAATGATCCTTAGCCCTCTGCGGGGGTGCTTGGACATCTCACCCTTGGAAAAGGGCCTGGATAGCCCCACCTGCTAAGATAAGCATGTGGCTGTAAACAGCATGACAGATCAAATATGCAAAACTGCCCTGAAACTCATAGTGTTAAAGAGGAAGATGACTGTAAACCAGAACAAACAGTAACCAAGCAACTACAAAGAGATTTTGAAATATAGTAGGAATTAGCCTGAAAGAGAGGAAATCACTTTTTAAGGAAAGGGCAGAGATTTTGAGGTGGAAACAACAGCAGTCAAAACCTTGTGTCACACCTCAAAAGATGTCCCATGACAACTTGTGCTGACCTCTGAACTGTGTGTGGGTATTGTCAGGGGAGTGATGGGCTGTAAAGCAGGATCTAAGATAACACTTCCAATATCATGGACAATCAAGCTGCAGTGTCCAGGAACAGTTTTGATCTTATTTAATTTACCGGGATAGACAGAGCATATATTTATCTCATGAGAGAGTTAGCATCCTATGCATAATACATACTTCATTTGCTCCTTTGGAGATATTCTCCTACTGAGTGCTGGGAAACAATTTGTGTCTATAAGAGCAATGCAAAAACTCAAAGAGATAAGAAAACCAGGAACATCTTTTTCTTTCATGGAAGTATAGCAATTGCTGTGGGAATGAGTGAGCTGGTGAGCAGTTTGAGAGATTTGTTTACACTGATCTTTCACTTTCCCACCCTTATGAGTTCTGCCATATTTCTTTGTTTACTTGTTTTTACTTTAAAATTACAAAGTGCCAGTTTGGGCCCTGCACTGGTACAGTGGTGGAGAGAAGTTCAGGCCCTCAGAGATTTTTTCCTTCTACTCAGCGTTCACTGGTGCTTACTTTGGGAAGTGGGACCAAATAGATGCCTGAAATCTCCATGCAAGTAGTTGCAGACAGACTGAAGAGTCCTGTGGGCCTGGTCTAACACCCAGTAAAGAAACGGGAAATTATCCTGCTTGTTCCACTCAGTTTCACAGGCTCTTAAAAATAAATAAATAAATAAACAAATCAATCAATCAATCAATCTGCGTTTGTTCTCTCTTGTGATTAATATAAAGTGAAATGCAGAGAAGAAATTTTTTAGTACAAACATTCTCACAGAGACCAGGATTTTTTTCTTTTCTTTTCTTTTTTTTTTTTTTTTTTCTTTTTCCACAGGGGAGAGGAAGACAGCAAGGTGCATTTTCAAATGGCTCCAGTAGCTATTGTTGCTTTTTAGCCCCATCAGTGGAGTACAAGGCTGTGCAGAAACTCCCAGGCTGGCTGTGAAGGAAAGTGTTCTGCCTGGCCTAATATCTGTGGCCACTTTAATTGCATGTGATATGGTGCATTAAAGTAACAGTCATAAAGCGTAGAACAACAGTCATAAAGTGCAGTGCAATATTTTAAATCTGGATATTTTCAGCAGAGATTCAGTGCAGTCTAAGAGAAGCAGGAAGAATAAAACCATACCTTGCATACAAGTTATTGCCCTTCTTTGGCACATGAAACTACATCAAGATTCTCCTATTCAGGAAAATTAAGAAATGAATAATGTTAAAAATATAAGTGCTGAAGTGAAATCACTTCACCTGCTATCACTGATTGTATTGTCAAGTCTGCTTTGGCCTATAGTCTGACCTAAATTCTTTCCATTCAATCTCTTTCTAGATTTAAGGCTAGCTTTACTAGGGAATTTGGGCATGACATCACCACACCGAAGTAGCTGCCTGTATCCAGATCCTCCAACTAACTACTCACCTAATGGCCACTGAGGAGCACAGCTCTCATTTAAATTAATGGGAGAGTTAGGCTCATAATAGCTTTCTAAAACACACATTTAAGTTCCATTAGTGAGCTTGTTGTTGTAACTTATGGACAGAAAGAATGCAAGTAAGGCGATACATCATGACAGTAAAATCACAGCTAATGACATCATCTAAAAACAGTAACAGTTAGCAAATGCCTGGGGCTGTGTCAGGAAAGTAATTGGACGCTTCCTCATGTTGCAAATGAGGGAGAGCTGGAGCCTCGCCTGGGATTCACAACAGGCCACTAACTGAGTGGGGACATACCTACACCATTCACTTGGAAATATCACTCCTAGTGACTAGGAGACATCTCTCCTAGTCGGCAGTCTAAGTGCTTATCTTCAGCCTATGCAGCGCTGAATTTAATGACTCAAGTCTTTTTAAACTAAGGTCTCAAAAATCAGTTTATTTAGAAAAAGTGATCATCAGATCATCCTGTTCTTTTTGTTTTAAATTACAGCAGTGGTTAGCATTCAATTTATACATTAACCTGAATAACAATCCTCACTGTATGGACAATTTCTTTATTTTAGCAAATGATTGCCTACTGAAAAATGCATCAAAAGACCAAAAGACCTCAATGATAACATCAAGTTTGTCTGTTTAGTTACATGTTTTTACACTATGTGGATAGAGTCAGACTTTAACTTCAGTACTGCATTACAAACAGGATAAAAACTATAACCTTGAACTCAGGAAACTTAAGGAAAGAAGCCAGAACAGAGACTTCTCTTTTGTGGGTGAGTACTGCAACCAGAAGACTGGTAAACAAAAGGTTTCACCTTTTCTTTTTAAGAGGAAGGCTGATAGTAAATAAAAATAGAGTTATCCTGGTCTAGAGGGAGGTATTCCCCCCCTTCTTCCCTATAGCAGGTAGGTTGGAATTAGATGATCTTAAAGGTTCCTTCCAACCCAACCCAAACCGTTCTATGATTTTGTATTTAGCTCATGGGTAGACAATGAGGCTTTGGAAAATTGCAGGTACCTGGACTTGTTTTTAAACAATGTTTAAAATTTTTGGATCTTTCTTTTTCAGACTTTACATCCTTTTATGAACATGTTTAGAATCTTAGATGTATGAACTAATGTTATTAGGAACATATACTCATCTTCAAGGCGTTTATTTCGGTGTGTACGTTTGGAATTTACTCATCTTGCCTTTTAAGTTTCACAGAAACATCAATAGAAAAGCTGGGAGCTGAATATGGAGCTACACAGGTCCTGCAGAGTTACTGTCTTCTTTCTTAGCTGAAGTGGAGGAGAGCTTGCATGTTTATTACAATTTAAAATTCTGCAGTATTTTCTTTCTTGGATTCCTGGATTTGTGGGTTGGTGGCACAGTAACCATTTACTAATATCTATTAATTATATTTTCAGAAAAAGAAACAGTAGGTGTCTGGAAAATTTTATCTGATTTTATCTTATTTGAGTTCAGAGATCCATCTGCTAGATGTTTGGCTTGGCAAAGCTAAGCAAGTACTGTCATCTCCAGCTTAGAACTGCAGTTTTTCCTCCTCAAAATCTTGGAAAGTTGTATGGCACAGTCTCATCAAAACAGGACTTTTCTTCTCTCCTCCCCCCTCTCCTTCTAGGAGTTCAGCTGCCTGTGATCCCAGGCTTAAATTTGATATAGCCCAGCTGTGTAACCTTAGCTCAAACTTTAGAGAAAATGCTAAGTTATGAAAAAGAACTGTGACAAAGTACATAGAATGCTATCAACAAAGTGAAATATAAAACTGGAGACAGAGGTAAGATCATTGAGACAGGCATAGGTAACAGCTAAAGGATTCAAGAGTAGCAAGATGTGTGATGCTTTCCATCTGACGCGTGTCATCCTGGCCAGTAGCATCCTACTGGTGTCTTACTGGGTGGGGATGGTGAGCATGCTAAAGCTTAGCCTTGTACCAAATGTTAATGATTAACTCCTTACAGTTGAGCTATCTTTTCTTACACATTAGCCAATTCATAATTGTTTTGCTTTTCTTTGGTCATTTATACTCTCTTTGCAGAGCCTGTCTCTTTGTACAGGGTAGAAGTTGCCTGGAAAAAAGAGAGTTGATAGAGAAACAACCTGTAAAAACATAGTTCTGTAACACTGAGTACTAACACAGAGTTATATAGTACTACACAGAGTACATTTAAATCACTAGGGGTGTTTTTATATTTCACATTTCCTTCCCAGGAACTATTACTCTTAAGATGTGCTGCTTATAATGGGTTAAAATTCTATGGTTGCCTAACTGGAGACACATGCCAATCTAACTCCGTAATACAAAGAGCAGGAAGTATTCCGGAGGAGTTCAGTGCTTGAAAAGAAAAATACTGAGACCAACACCACTCTTTCACAAGCAAAACCTACACACCTCTCTCCCTTTCTAGGAGAGAAAGGAGGTTATGGAGACATGTTCTTGCTTTAGTTTTGCTAGCATAAGTAGGGAAGTGTCTAAGAAACAACCCTGCTTGTGCAGTGTGGGACTGAAAAATACTCCTAACATTGGCAACTGAAATATCTCTTACACTGTTTAAACATCATCTACTTTACTACCTGTAGAAAAATGATGGTATGTAAGGTGTGCATGAGGTAGCTCCACATTTCTCAACTCTGGGCATGCAACATAGGAGGCAGAAGTCCTGAAATACTAAGAATTGTTGGCAGATGAAAGGCAAACTTTTCAAATCTGCAAATGCCTAACATTAAAAATAAAAATTTTTGTCATTATTGTGAAGTTTTGTTTTGTTTTGCTCTACTGGCTAGGAAACAGCATAAAGCAATATTATTAGTCTCAATGTATAAAAAGGTGTCTTGTGATTACTGGCTGGTATAAAACTATCAGACTGTTCCTTCTCTTGATGGTAGTGACAATAGCTTTTCAATCATTGTAAATATTATGCTTCCTCAGCTATTTATTCTTGTATGTTTTTTTTTATATTACCCCCTTTGAGTATAACCCCAATTATCTGAAGTAGAAGACGTTGAATACTTTAGAAGCTATGTATTAATGTATCAGGCCTTTTATTTATAAGCTCCAGGCTTCTTCAGATTTAACTTTTACTCCTGTATAAATGTGAACTTTTCAACTTGGATAGTTTTGCAAAGCTTTAAAAAAAAAAAAAAAAAAAAAGATAAAATTTGCCAGAAGAAACATATATCTTAAAGTCATTCATGTTCTGGCACATAAGTTCCTCAGTATAATGGTTATTTTATATTGTTCCCTTCATTTTCTCCTTCTTTTTGTTTCTACATTCGACTGATTATGTCCATGGAAACTAGCCCTAATTGTAGCTTTACAGGCAGGCCATGTTTTCCATCATTGGCACATACTGATGTAACTCACTGGGGAGTAGCACAGGACCAAGCTGCTGTTTTCTGTTATGCTGCAAATCAGAACAAGATTGGTATTTCTGATGAATCATTTTTGCAAGTGGCCTACCAATTCCCTGCCAGATTATCATATCATAAATAAAAGTATCACCAAAAATAGTAGGCTCAACAGTAACTAAAAGGAGGAAAAAAAAAAAAAAAAAAAAAAGTAAAGTCTTTCAAAGAAGATGCATCTAAGTTTGTATTTTAGTGATCTTCATGACTATGGTTCCTTTTAACAATGAAAAGCTTGAGTATTCTGCCTGTAAGTGCATTTCATATATACACCATCCCTCCTTTCATTCCTGACCCAGGGATGTGAGTTGGGGCCTATAACACACATGGGCAGACTACTGCAGAGGTACACAGACCATCCTGGTGTTGCAAGGATGCCTCAAAACCACCCTTCACCAAGTGAGGATGACCAAGTGAGGTTTATGAGATCTGGGAAAGCTAGGACAAAAGACCTGGCTTGGGGTGGGGTCAGAGACCATTCTGAGTGAGGTCCTCACTTAGACCTCAGCCACACAGCTACCTACCATAGAGATATTTAGAAGCAGAGAAGGTGAGCCAAGCTGCCTGCTCGGGAACCAGAACTTGCTCCACAGCTACTGTGGTTGGGGAGGCTGTGGCCCCCCAAGCAGCCACGTGCTGTACCTGGTGGGAGGGCAAGGGAAGTTTCATTTGCAGGAGCTGATGAACACCACACCGGTGAAACGCTACAGCATGGACTTGCTGGTTGGGTTTCACCACCTTGTTTCTGCATCGCAGGGCTGGACTATCTCATGTCTGTGCTGGTGCCAGTGTTGGTCTCTAGTTATTGGCATTGCTTCTTTATACTTTAGCCTGTGATTTGACTGTGAAAACCTACCTGTAGCTATCTTTGATACCTCCCTGTCACTCTGTTTTCTAGGTGAATCTGAAAAGGTGTCAAGTACAGCCTGGGTAGGACCTTATTTGGTGCCTGCATGCCCCAGCAGCAGGTCATCTACAGTACCCTGCCACCACAGTAATATCCTGGGCACATTTTTTTCACCTCCTTAGCCAGAAGCATTGAAAACGGTCAGCATTTTGCTAGGATCTGCCACTGCAAGCTGCCTGGTGCTTCCTCAGAAGTCTCTGTGGTAGAACAGTCACATTGCTAAGACAGATCAATTTTTCATTACACAGAATGCCACTGATAACAAGCCTTGCTGTCTCCTGGCTGACAACTGTCTGGAGAAACAACTATCATAGTCTTTTTAACTTCTTGTTGACTATTGCACTATTGCAATCAAGCACTGTTCATTTCTCTAAAGCCAAGTGGCCAACAAAGACAATAAACGTTTCTTAAGGTGAACGGGAAATTTCAACTCTTGTTGGATGGGGCAAGAGTTAAATTAGCTAGAGCATGAACACTTCAGATCCTTCACTGTTGAGTGTGCTATGCATAGATAGACAGGATGAGCTTTCTATCAATGTGGTTTTGATTTCTGGCCTTTTCAAACCAGCTCTCTTCTGAAACATATTTTGGCGAGGTAAACTGAAGTTCAAACATTCTGCTGTGAAACTCACTATTATATTTTTCTGCACTGATTGTACTGTAGAAAGAGACACTGTCTTGATTATTACTCTTATACAATCTCTTTTCTATTAATTTGACATCCATACATAATAAGCTGTAGTTTTTGCTGACTTTAAGAAAAACTGACTTTAAAATATCTGAGAGTGGGAAAAAAATTGATTTTTTTTCATTTTCTTGAATTTTTGATTGAATTTTTGAGGCTTCACTATGTATTTTACAGCAATTAATTACAAATATCAAAATGTAAAAAAAAAAAATAGACTAAAATGTGCTTACATTTCTATTTTCTTTATTCTGATACATTAGATGATGTTAACCTGACAGTCTGGAAATATAATCATAAAGTCCCAAAACTGAGCACTGGATATTAGCTGTTGGAAGCCATCGGAGCTTGGGCACATGTGCTTTCGTAATGACACCACTCATTCAATCACATTTTAGCAGTCTCCCAACAGGAAACACTGATTTGTTTAACTCTATTAAACTTAGATAAGAAAGGTAAATAATATGTCTACCCAATATAAGACAACTGCTCCAAAATAAGTTTGACATGGGCCAATAATCACTCAAACATTTTTGTGGCTTTAGCAGCTTTGGAGCCTGTTGCATGGCACAATGGGAAAAAAAAAGAGAGGAAAGAACGCCCGCTTGTTGCTTTAGCCTATTCAAGATAAATTATTAGGAAGGACAGCCAACACTCTGGCTAAATGCTAACAGATGTGTAGCTGAGTATGCCATTTAGATGCTGGTGGTTTGCTGCAGAGCATAAGGAAGTGGCCACAGTGGGTGGCAATGGGAACTGGTGCCAGTGGTGGTGGATGATGGAGGGAGGAGAGCTGTGCAGGCTTTCCCCAGAAGTCCTCTACTGCACCTAGAACTGCACCACTGCCAAAAATTCACTATAGTCTTTTTACCGGATTTTTCTGATTTCTGCCAGGAAATACCTTGCTATCATGCATGTTTATGACAACTCCTCCTGGCATGAGGTAGGAGAGTTAGGTCCAGGCCTTTTGAGGAGCATGGGCAGTTCTAAAACTGCGCTGCCGGGTGGGAGCTGGTGCAGACCAGACATCAAAGCCAAAGAGGCCACACAGAGGGTCCTCACTCAGCTCACTGGACTCACCTAGGATGTGCTGAATGGAAACTTTGTCACTGACATATTTAGGAAGGGTTTTCACAGAATCAGTATCTCATTTTAGTGTAAGATGAGTCTGGTATCCATTAAGTGCAAGTCTGGGATGTTCTGGGCAGTTGTGACAAAACAGGCTGGTGGCTTCACCTTGCAGACATCTGCCAGTCATTTTCCAGGGACTGTTTTTCAACTGCTCAGCATGCAAACATAATGACTTAGTTGTGTGTTGAAACCTGACAAGTCCATAGCAAACTGGTTTAATGCCATGTGGTGTTCAAAGCTTCACTGACAAAAAGATTTTTGACACAAAAAGGAACATTGCACAGTGATGCAGGAGGTCGAGGATTGCAAAAAACAATAGCAAAGAGCCACAATGGGAAAAGATGTGATTAATTTTTGAGCAGACCACAAGAAAAAATTACTCAGAAAAAAACATCACTGAACACATTTGGTGAACCAAATGAAAATATTCTTATCACAAACAGGTTGTAACAAAGAGCAGAAGATACGCTATCAGCCAAGATCTTCTACTTTCTCCTGCACCTGCCTGCTTTTTAAAGGCTGCTGTGTGATTCCTGAGAGATGGAAAGTAAGGAAAGATGTCAACCAATGGGTGAACTTTTTTTTACCAGAAGTACATTCAGGGAACTTATCTTCCTGTGTGTACTGAATGCAAACAGTTTCTGCCACAGTTTATTGCTAGGTTGACTTTTTTTTGATGGACAATTCAGTTTGATATGGAAAAAAATGTATCCCCCCGAAGATAGATTGTAATGGCTTCTTCACATTCTGAACCCTATTTTGGCATTGACTGTATTCTGCCCTGTATTCTTCCTGGGATGAAAAGTCTTTTCATCAGCTGGATTAATATCAAGTCATAGAATCATAAAATTGTTTAGGTTGGAATAAATGTTCAAGATCATGAAGTCTAGCCATTAACCTAACTTACTGAGTCCCATGGCTAAACCATGCCTGTTAGTGTCATATCCACACATCTCTTAAATATCCCTCCATGCCAACTCAATAGAGGAGAGGTGTACACTGTTTTTCTTCCATTATGTCATCTCACCTACATTTTTTGAGTCTCAAAATCCAGAGCATTGCATGTTTTCTTCTTGTAACCTGTTTTGACTGACCAAATCCATTTTCATAGGGATAAACAATTAATCACTGAAAGCCGGATTTCTCATCTATCACTCTGGTTCCTTGGCTGCCAAATGGGACAGGACAGCAGTGTGGCCAGAAGTCTTCTAGAGACCATTCAAGATTTAAAAATGATTGCTCACAGTATGATGAATTTTATAGCTATTAAAAACTCCCATAACTTTCCAGCAAAGTGGTGGGACTAGCCTTGGACTACCTTGCCTGGGGAAGAGGTGAACAGTTCACCAGCAGTGGCCTACAGGTGCAAGTTAGACAAATGTCTCCCAGGAACAACACAGGCTCAGTGTTACCAAGGGTTTGAGGGTGATCAGGAGACCTTCCGTAGTTCCTATAGCTGTCTTTGTCTGTCTAGTGGAATATCAGGACCTGCCTCATCTCACAGGGAAGAGGTTACATACCACTATGGCCATAATCTCATTAACCTGATGCTCTGCTTATTCACAGGTGAATTTACAAACTGTTCCTTTTATGAAGATCTTAACAGACCTGAATAGAAGTGTGTTGGTATCTCCTTACAGAGTGATAGCTTTTGCTAAAGAGACCGCAATAATTGGATAGGTAGTCTCTATTCGAAATCCAAGTCTAGACTTCTGTGGAAACATCTGTTTTCACTTGACTCTTGCAGGTGGGAGTGTTATTCCTGGTAGTTTCATGAAACTGCTGACACTGATTTTGAAATCATTGTAATGTTAGAAATGCAAGTGAGCAAGTCATAGGAAATAATGCAGTATAAGCCACTCCAGTGCCTCTCATCTAGGTTAGTTTGTCAAGGGCTGAAGATTTTGAGAGCCATTCCCAGACTGAACTTCATCATGGCAGAAAATACAATTTTAAATTCCACCTTTAAAGGGACAAAGGCATCAGATTTGAAACCATGTCTTAGGGCTGTTACTTATGTAGCAATAATGACTGTAGGGCTCTCAAACTTCTACTTTCCAAACACTGTTCCAGAGAATTCTGCCCTCAGCATTGTTGCTTTCACCAAGTCAGTTGGATTTTCAGGGTCCTTGTTCTTTTATGTGGATATTATCTCCCATGATTTAGTTTATGTTCATCTAGATCAGAATGTGGGTCCCAGTATGCATACTTCAACCCTTTTCTTTCTCTCTCCCAAGATTTCTTTAGCATTTTAGAATGTGTTTGTTATTATATTGTCTGCATCACCATTAACCTTTGTAAAGTGATAGTGAAGCACCACAGTGGTGACTAGAAAGACCAGAGTGAAAAGTCATTTAGAATTACAAATGAGTTGGACAGGGAAGAGCTTTCCATTTAACTACTTTATCTAACTTTTCTCCCTCATGCTATGAAGTTAATGTGTAGAAACTCAAGTTGCAGAATTGGCTCCGAATGACATCTCCGAAACTCTGCTAGCTGGAAGCAAAGCTTTTGTCTCAGTTTTGAACTGAGCAGACATCCATAAATCAGCAGACATCCACTAATTTCAAAATTTCTACTCCTGATTTATGCCAGCTGAACTCTGGCCCATTTTGAGACTTGCCATCCTTCATCACAGTAGGCAGCAAGCGCACAGGGTACATTCTTTTCTATCATATCCACCACCTCCAAAATGGGGCCAGAGAATTTAGGAACAAGTTTTGGAATAAAAATTCATTTGGGAGAGGGAAATTGTTCAGGAAAAAGTGTAGGTGCATGGATAACGCTTCTCTCTGTTAGGGAGGAAGGTCTTCATTACCATGGCTCTGCCTAGTGGTGAGTGCCCTGACACTTACTCCATAAAAGCTGCCTAAATATTTTTGTCTCTTGCTCAAAATGGTTACATTAAGGATTATGCAAAATTAAAGAGCTCTTTTTATTCTTGTTTTTAAATGACATGGAACAGATAATTAAATTTTCTGACAATGGCAATAGACTAACTAAACATGATTCATTCTTCCCAAGGCGTTAAGGAGTATTAACTGCGATAGTCACTTACTCAGCAAGGATTCCCTGTTACTTGAAAATACACTCTGCAGAGTTGTTTTACATACTCAGTAGTCTGCAGTTCTGACAAATCAAGTAGTTAAACAACTTTTTTTCATCATGAGAGCTATTGCCTTGTAACTTGCTCTGTCTGTTTTGTCTGTGTTTTCCTATTGGCAACTTTGGTTGCAATTTCCAGCTTTTTACCAACTGGCTGAAATGTTTCCAACAAAATGTATACTTGATGCCTATTCTTACATTTGTAATCTTTCACCCTATTTCTGAGATTATCCAGCCTTATGTCTTAGTTTCAAAATTAATGCCACTCTTATTTTTCTCCTGTTCTTTAAAAATTCAAGTCAACTTTCCACAGTGACATGTTGGATGTTCCAGCCATTCAACTTACACACTGATTTGGACTGTTTGAACAAATCACGGCTGTGCAGGAACATGTTCATTGAATACATATTCAAAGCATTAGCTGCAAAGATGAAGGATCTGTGATTCATTCATGACACAGCTTTTTTTAGTCTCTATTTCCTTCACTTGTATTCATGTTATAAACTCATCTCTTCTGTTGGATGTACTTTTTTTTTTTTTTTTTCACACCCTATTTTTATACATAAATATTCATTTTCTATTTTCACTGATAAAAATTATCAGTGAAAAATGTAGGAAACTGTTATATCACAACTTCAACAGGTGATTGAGCACCTAGTTGAAGTGGCGTATCTGGTTCAGAGTGTGCTGGCAAATTGTTTGCACCTGTGCTGCCCATGTGACCAGAAGGAGTGGGCCAAGGGTGGAACCACATTGGGCTTATATAAAGCCCAGCCACAACATGGGGTCATCTTTTTGACCTAGGCTGCTTCTTGAGTGGGAATGTTGTATAGTTAGAGAGTCCTTTCACCTGCTGGGTGAGCTTCTTTCTGTATATGACTGTTGACTTACCTGCAAATTTTTTGCCTGGTATTGCTAAGAACCTGTCAGAAGCAGTTTTACTTATTTCTGACTGGAATAAGTATCTGACTGCCCATTACTGAAAGGTATCCTGCATTTTCTCTAGGCTCATAAGAATTTTATTGCATGGTTGTATTATCCCATATAAATAGAGAGAGAATGATAAAATTATCTCCCTGTTTTGTAACAAAAATGCTTAACTGAATAGGTTTTTCTGCTAAAAATCACATCAAACTTCCATACCTAGCTGCAGATGTGTAGTTTCAAAAGTCACCTGTTTTGCCAGTAATTTAAGAATCCAGCTTTGGGGGAGTTTCTCCTGTAGATGAATGCTCTGAGGTAAATGTGTTATGAAAAGCAAAAATAAAGTAGATTAAATTTTTACAGAGTGATTGCCTTGATTTTGTTGAGCTCTTGTAGAAGAACCTTTGCAGTGCAGAAAGAAGACTGTGGTCCTGTGGTCAAATAATGAACGATATCTTCAGGAGGAATTATTAATTATGCAACAATTCTGCTCCTCTCATGAGGAGCTGAACCACTATTAGGGCGATAAGGCTCTGGAACAGGTGGTCCAAAAAATTTGTGGATGCTCCATGGCTGAAAGAGTTCAAGACTTCTGGAAGCATTCAAGGCCTTTGGGCAACCTGATTTAAGGAAATATTTCCTTGCCAGCGACATGGGGATTGAACTGATGATCTTTAAAGGTCTCTTCAGATCCAAACCATTCTATGAACCCATGAATAATCTAATTTCCATCCACAGGTGGGTAATATATGTGCCAGATATTCTTGAATATATATTCAAGCAAGAAAGCTAGAAAAGCCATAACCATGAGAGTAAGTGGTTTAGAAATTTAGAATTTTTCACTCTCCCATAGAAAGAATGTATGAAAAGGAGTTGCATGGACTGTGACCTTACCAGGTTCTATTCAGTGCTGTTATAAATATGGTCAGTGCTGGATAAAACAGACTTACTACATTTGTAGATAACATGATTTTTAGAAGGTTCATGGATATGCTGAAGCCAGGAATAAGATTCAAAAGTATATAGAGGAACTAGAGAAATGGTCTAAAATAGGACTAACTCTGTACTGTAGGAGCTTATACATGTTTCTGCACTTCGGTGGAAACACGCTTCTGAAGTAGACAAATCCATCAGACAGAACCTGGGTTATAAAAGTACTTGCAGCTCAGAGTAAGTGAAAAGACATGAGATGCACCTGACTGGAGGGAACCACGGAGGAAAGCACCGACAGGAGAATGGATTTTTTAGTCAGCAATTTAACTATAGTGGGAAGAACCATGAGAAGAAATAAGTAGTCTTTCAGAATATCATAACTGTGGTGCTGTTTTTAAGCTGTTATCCCCATATAAAATCCAACAACACTTGACTGGAAAAATATAGTCTTTATCTGAAGGTATCAAGAGATTTTCCATCTCTTTTTGTAATTTTTACAAAATTTTTGTAATTTTGTAAACCACTCCTTTTGTAATTTTCTCTAATGGTTTAATGTTTTCAAGTCTGCAAAAAAGAAAAGAAAAGAAAAGAAAAGAAAAAGGCAAGTCAATAAACCAAAACACAACAAAAACCACTAGCCTTCCTCCTATTCTTCATCATTTCCAGTCTAATTTTGTGTGGATATAATTTTCATCTCTTCTTTCTTTTTCACAGTAGTTTAAAGAGCCCTTGAGTGACATTTTTTTTTCCTCAGAAGTGTGAGGTAAAATCTTGTTTCTCTCTTTGATATGTAAATAGAAGAATTATTCCCAGTTAAATTTAATCCCTGTCTTTCTGGTGGGTCTTTTTTTTTTTTTGTTTGCTTTCCAAGTTCTTGACATCCTCTTAAGAGTACAGTTACCAGAAGTGGATATAATATTGTAGTATCTTCCTTCCAGTGGTGAAATACAAAAGTTAATTTGCCTCTCAACTCCTGCTCACTGATTGCCTATTTATTCAACCATGAATTGCAGAGAGAGGAAGTGAGGTCTTGCATCATGATTCTGGCTCCCTGCTGTTTTAATTGCCTAACAATTTATAAGAACTAAAAAGGCTGTACTGAGTCCAACCTAAAGTCCATGAAGGCCACTATCCCATCTCTGACAGTAGCTAGCCATGAAGTTTAAAGAAAACCAGAACAAACTTGCAATGATTGTTTCCCAGTATATTTTTCAGTTTTCAGCGGTTTTCATTTTAAAGACCTTGCAAATCAAAAGCTATATCTTTGTGCTTATTAATCTTCAACAGACTTTTTTTTTGGTCCCATTAATTTGTATAATTTAATACCTGCTAGTCCTTTGGACTGTGAAAAATAATGAATAATCATCCTTCTCCATACTGTTAATAACATTCTTCTGGATTTCTCTTTTCCAACATGGAAACTCCTAGTCTGTTTCACTTCATAGAAGTCATTGCCTAATTTTGCTCACTATTGTCATTTTTGCATAATTTTCTGCTTTCAGTCTTTCATATTGGAGACAGGTAATCAGAACTGCTCATAGGTTTCAAAATATAAATGTTATTTTCAACTCACTTGACCAGGTAAAAAAAAGCCCTGCAAAAGGATTCAGCACCAGGACTTAAGTTCCTAAATTACGCATTTAAATTTACAGGCCAGATTTCCAGGACTGTTGAGTACCCATTGCCTTTCACTGAGGTAGTGAGTGGAAACTGTGGGTTGCTCTTCTGAATATCTGAATCCCCCTGTGGACACTGAGCACTTTGGAACTAACTTTTATAGTACAAATATGCATAGGTTGTTCCAAAAGTAATGTCTCCTACTTATTTCCATGGAAACTACAACAGATAGGAAAAACACAATAACACTGTTTGATTGAGAAAATTCTCAGCTACAAAATACTATTTTTCACCATAGTCACCACCATTAGCTGATTTGTGCAAATGAGCTGATGGTACACTTTTTATTTTGTGGTGTGACATCTGTGCATCACCATCCAGAACATGCCTTGTCTTTAATGTCACTGTCACTAATGCTGAAATGCATCACCCACTGCCTCACTGTGCTCTTGTCCACTGCTCAGTTTCCATACATGCACAGCAAGTGTCTGTGAATATCAATAGGTGCCATTTTTTCTGCACTGAGGAATTCATGGCACACCTTTTCTTCATGTACACTTACATGTCAGACATGAATAAAGCATAACAGAATACTGGTGAGAAGGTTCAACCTCTACTGTCATAGCAGCACCGTCTGCCTCTGATATCATAGGCCAATATAATAAAATAGGAGGCATTACTTTCAGAGCAGCCCTCTTGTCTTGGAAAAGGCATTTTTGCCTGAACAGCAACAGAATGAAGAAAATTCCTGTAACTGTCTTGCATTTTTTTTAATGTTGAGATCAGATATGCAGTCACAGGCAGGAAGAGAATGTGCAAATACTCTGTAACTGTGTCATTTATCATTTTTATGAGATGTGGGGATTATTTTTGTGCAAAGAACACTATGCATTATAAGTACATCTGAATTGAAGCATATTTCCTGGTATCTTAGACTTCAGTAATATTTTTCTTCTATTTTCTAATTAGAGTTAATCATGAAAGATATCTTGGGAAAACTGTGACTATATCTATATCTAACTTAATCTACATTTATATTGATCTATTTTAAAAAATGTTACTTTTCCCAATAACAGTGAGAATGATGGACGGCTTTTCTAATAGTGATGTATTCAATTGGAACAGATAGGGACATAGTCTCATTTCTTTTTAAACAGAAGGCTTTTATTGGTACAACCCTTACTCTTTACCACGGATTGTAACTTCACTGAAAGGCCCAAATGAAAAAAGGGACAAATAATGAAACAAAATTCATGAATTCGAGTACACCTGCCTCTGGTACCAAACTTAGTCTCTTGAAAAAGTAATGGTATTGTTCTCCTCTATCATCAACCTGTCCTCTTTCATAAGCACAGCACTTTTTTCTCAACATAATTAAAAAGGGAGAGGTAGTATCCTGGGAATTGTATGCTTCATTTGCTAGCACCTGTTATACCTCTTCCTGTCTCTTGCTTTGTCTTCCAGAAAATATATGTAGAAGATTATATAGCGTAGAAAAGGCAGGACAGTCTACACAACTGCTTCTTTCCAAAGAAGCTTGACAATACATTTTTATTGTATTAAGAAATACACAAGCCTCCCTTGTCCTACGTGTGAGTACTTCAAATACAAGAATAACAAATACAGAACTAACAAATACTAAATCTCTTTGGTGAACTCTACCAGTGTGTTTTTTTAGCAAGAAAACCCCTCATCCTAAGGACTCAAAGTGAAAGATATTCAGGAGTGTTTTGAGCAAGTTTTGTCCATCTTGTTTTTTGGAGTATAAATCACAATTGCCAACATTAGCAGTGCTCAGTGGCTAAAAGGATTTCACCAAATAGGATCTGCTTCAGTAATAAACTACTTAAATTATGCCTATGTGGATTTGTTACAAGAAGCAGAGCATTGCATAGTGTCAGCAGTTACTTGTCTACTTGCTTTTTAAAACCTGCAGCACTTAGCACTGAAGATCAAGTGTGTAATATGCTGTAGACATCTTTAATTGCACTTTGTCCCTGTTTCTGTAAAACTTGGCTGAATTGAGGTTTTAAGTAGATAATAATTTAATCATTTAATAATTTTTAAAGAATACTATAAACTAACTTAGATGATGATCATATTCTGTAAACTTGATTTTCCGTTCATAGATAATGATATTTAAATAAGAGAATTTTGACCTCATCTGTGCTTTTGTGTTGCCTATAAACCTGGGGAAGTGGTTACACTGACATGTTTGTTTTTTAAATAACAAAAACTGTTTGTACCTAAAGCTGTAAATTTGGACCAATGTCCCAGTTTTTATCCCAGTATCCACTGCTAACTTTAATGGCTACTGTTGTCCTCCTCTTTGTGCTGGCCTGTCATACATCTCTCTGAGCAGTAGCACTGCTGCAGGATATTCCTGTGGCCTCAGACATGACAGCCTTCACCTGGCATCACCTGAGAGTATTGGTGATGGCCTTGTCATCCTTCTCATCCTGTGCCTGCTGTGACCTTGCTTATGTCCTCTTTAATCTGCCTTAAAATCTACATTTCACTGTAAAAGAGGTAGGTTTACATTATTATTAGAGTTGGCAGCACCTTTGTTAAAGAAGATATCTGAATACTACCTCTCAGAGCAAGCAACGAAGATGTTTTGGGGAGAAGATGGCAGATGAAAGCTAGCAACTGCTTCTTCAGAAAGCACTGGCAAAGCTCCTGGGAGCCCAGAGGACAAGTGGTGACCAGAAGCCTTCTAGGAGATAGCTGCTGGAAGTGGTGAGATCCCCCAGAGTTTGGATCAGCCCCAGCTGAATTGTCTTTGTTTTTGCTGAATCTCAGGAAGAGTGAGACCTGTCTTTGAGAGGGTATTAGGAAGACAGGATTTTTATACAAGATTTGTATATCTTCAAATAGGCTGAACAAGTGCAGTAAAATAAGAATACAACTGTAGACTTTGGGTCCGTTGTATTTTGTTGTGCTGGGGAAGAAAACTGGGAGAAAAATGTCTGCTTAGGGATTTGCCTTACAAAATCTCAGCATTCTTCTCTTCTGACACACTGTTCAGTGGGATGGCGTGGAGTGAGAATGGATGGTAGAGAGATTAAGCAGAAATGTGCAGTGTCCCACTTAGATGAATTAAGTACTCTGTGTTTATTAGGAAGGTATTATTAGATTCACAGCTTCTGTTTACACAAATCCAATGTTCCGGTCTTGCATCATATGTCATCTACCACCCCTTCCTCAAAGGAAGATTGAAATCCCTTTGCACCATCTCTGTGAAGGTCAACTGGGGAAAATTGTAGAAGTTGTAGAGTGAAAACATTCAGAAAAAATAGAAGATGCCCTACTTAATCTGCTTGTGCTGTGTTGTTCCTGACATGAACTATTTGATGCTATAACAATATCTTAATACTTTTTTTAAATTCCATTGTTATTCAATTGTCCAACTGATTTTTGGAAAAAATGGAACATACCAAACATGCTAACAGATTTTTCCAAATGTTTTGTTTAGATGAAGGCTGTGTTTCTTGACCAGCGAATTTACTGGCAATGGCAGCATATTTTATTAAATTACTAATTGTTTCACATCGTATACTAAGCAGCTGTGTGATAGTTTGTTTCTTCGAACAGTCAACATTACTTTTTCCTTACATGGAGTGGACACTTTGCCTTTGGTTTATTTTTTGTGCCAGGGCAATTTTAAGATGTTTAAGATCCTGAAGAAGAGTCCAAGAAGGTAAAAAAGTACCAGATGGAATTTTTAGTTCGACTATCTTAAGTCTAACTCAAGTGCTGCTATGTTAGAAACTTGAGGAGATCTAATTGACCTGTGAGGAGAGGGAAATGAAGGTGGAAGAGAACTATCAAGTTCATAGAACTGTAGAATATCGTGAGATTGGAAGGCACCCACGAAGACCATGGAGTTCAACCTCTGGCTCCACACAGGACTGCCCAACATTCAGTAATTTACAGTGGTTAAAACAAGTGGTAACTGTGCAACCAATTTTTGTTGTTGTTGTTTGGACATTCCTGATTTCACTCCTCATTTCTACCTCCTGCTGAGATAGGCATCTTTTTGTTTCTTAATCAGATGAAACTATATGAAAACAGGAGAGCCTCTTGAGGCTGGTGATGTAGCTGCCTGTGAGAAGAGCTCTTTATTCTTACAAAGCTGTTTCCATTCTCCTTCTTAATGACATTTTTGATTTTTCTTTTAGGGACTTAAAGACAAATGTTCTACCTTAGGGAAGTCAAAACAATTTTTTACTCCAAGCTTCAACGCTGCTGCAACCTCACCCTCGGATCTTTTCTAGACTAGGGTCATGTGCTTGGGCTCACACTCACCGCTCTGGCCTCTGATGAGGAGTTACAACTGAATGAACATCATATCATGTTCAGTAGAAACCAACCTGGTTGTGGTCAGAATTATCTGTTGTTCTCCCGAACAGAATTAGTTCTGTTATTTCATGCAGGGTTTATGTCACTTTTTATATTTTGCAGAGTCTAGCTTTGTATAGTACAAATGAATCAGCAGCCTTATCTGTGCTAGTGCCTTATCTGATGCTAGTGCAACTCACTTTCAAATGAATGTTGCAAAACAGCCTGGCTGGACTGTGACAGTTTGCTTTTCTCAGGCTGCCTGACTCAAGAAGAAATGGAAACAAGCTTGCATATTACTTAGAAATGAATAATATTCCAGATGTTGTTAACCCCATCTTCTGTTGGACATAGCAGAGGCATTTGGTGGGTGCAACTATAATATATCTTAAATGGGTGGAAAAATACCAAAACTGGCTCTGGTTCAAAAAGAGAAAAAAGAGCCATAGGAGTGATTTGTTTTACTATAAGAGCTTCACAACATGTCATCTTCAAATTAATCTTACTGAAATCTTAAAAATTAGAGGGGTACCACAGGGTGTTAGGTTAACAAGCCAGAAGCATTTGATGTGAACTTCAACTTCACTTGCCACAACTCATGCCAACATCTCCAAATAAGCAGATTTGTATTCTAAAGTGGTTTATTACTTGGGTGAAATGGCTATGTGTAACCTTTTCTATTTAAAAAGAAAAAGAAAAAAAAAAAAGCAACAGAAAAAAAAGATTGCACTTGAGAGCAACTAGGAGACACTGAAACAACAAAATGAAGTGAGAACTATAGGAGATAAGAATTCAGTGAAAGTCAGAACATGCTGTTGGAAAATGCCTGCTGAAGGTACGTACCACATTACACAGAAAAGTTGTTGGTTGAGACCTGCTATCTCCTCCAGCTAAATGTCTGCTCCTATTTTAAAGGATTATTATTTATTCATTTAATAAACTACTTAAATGCACACACTATGATAGCTCAACAATGCAAATCGTGGAGTAGATAATCAACCAAAACTGACGTGGTATCCATATAGGAATAAGGGACAAAGAAATACCTCATCTACCTGCTGTTTACTTCTCAGGATGCCTAGGGAATTTGGTGGATTTGGTCAGCATTGCAGATTATGAATTCCAAAAAACATGTCCTGACATTGAGAATGTCCCATCAGTAGTTCCTTTGTTTCTCCCTTCTTGAAGGGTTGAATCGGAGAGGAGCAGAAGCTGGAAAAATAGAAAGACACAAGAATCCAGATGAAAATTCCTAACCTTGAAAAGAAAATTATTGTACTGAAGGATAAAATTAAAAAACAGGTTACAGTCAAATTAAATGTAGGAAAAATCTCAATCATATTGGACCACCCAGCATGTACCAAGCTCAAAACTTTCACTCAAATGCTTTCTGGCTTCTTTCCTGGCAGACATGCCACAGACAGCAGCCTGAGACTGAGGAAACCTCTGCACTCTGCCTTCACGGTCAGCAGCTGATATCCAGCCAGACTCGACCAGCCACAGGGAAGCATCTCATCGTACAGAGCAGGCATTTCCAGAAGAAAGGAAATCTTTAACACTCAAAAACAAATATTAATTTATTCAGTCATGCCCAGAAGCAGAATTTTTGATATGACTGTACCTGTCTTCACTTTCTTCTGTGCTCTGAACAAGTGCCACGTGTATGTTCCATGGACAGCTTAAGACAGCTATGCTGGCCTTCCACAGAAGGATGAATACCACCCAATGGCTGGATTTTTCCAGAAGTGTTGGCTTCCTTCTGCTCTTCCTGAAGGGCATCACTGCCCTTCATCAGAGGAAAGTTGGACAGAGTAGCGAAAGCACCTGAAAAATCAGTTAGAATCATCCTCTTGCCTAGATGTGCACAACATTTTAAACACATCCATTCCATATCTGTTGCTGAGATAGGTATGCTTTTCAGGTTCTTCTTCTCTTCCTTATACTTTCTTTACTTTTGTTGGCTATTGTCTGTATTGTGTAAACAAAAGGACAAATATTTTTGAATCATTTATTCTGCCCTCACTTTTCATTAATTTGAACACAAGGAAATAGGATTATGATTAATTTTATTGGAAGAATGGAGATTGGTAATGTGACTCTCCATACTATATTTATATTTTAAAATATACAGCATTTATATGATATAGAATTACAGTAGCATGGAGTACACTATATTCTATATAGTACATTACCAAATTAAAGTATGGTTCATATAATATATGATACACCATACAGCATAATGTGTACGTGTATATATCACACACATGGTAGCATATATTTGTGTAGAATCCTGAAAATGTTACTGTGCAAGTTGTGTTGTGATGGACAGTTAATACGTATGGATTTATACAGTATGTCTTTCTGTACGCTTTCATCAAAAAGTCTGAGATTACCTATGAATTCAAACTTCTGCAATACATAGTTTTCCTCCAAGCCACCAGTTTTCTGATGCCTCTTTATCTTCTGGATTTTGGTTAGAGAAGTTGAAGTATGAGCTGTATGATCACCAGTGGTGATTGATCAGACCAGTGATGTAGTGTCTCAGCTGACAGCTAATTACCACTCAAACTGCAGCTTTTTGCTTTGATTTTAAACTGGGCTTATCTCCATTACCAAGCCACTGACTCCACAAACTCTGTAGAACTGTAATTTTGTTGGAATCTTCTGCCATTATGTGAAACTTAGTTGAAGTTAACATGTAGCTGGCAGGAAGAGCGACGCAGACACATACAAACAGAGAGATGGACTGAATACTCAAGACCTACCTCCTTAGAAGCCTGTGAAATCATTAATATTTCAGGGTCACACGTCTATTCTAAATGACTTGTCTTTGTCACTTCTGTACTCAGTGAAGAAGATAGGAGCATTCAGTAGGCATTTGACTCAGTTTAGGATGTGCAGAGGAACATTTCTCTGATAAAAAATTGTGTAGCACTATATTAAAAAAATGGACAGCTGTTGATTCAGGAAGACTGCCTGCTGGTTTATCACACCAGTTAGTCAAAGCAGAAGTTATGCATTCCAGTGGCTGTATTAACTAGAACCCTGAAAGAAGCAGACTCCTAAAGAACTAAAGCAAGATCTATGTCATTGCGCTCTGTACACCTAGACCTGAGTTGCTATGTGCACATCCCCATACACTCCAAATTTTGTACAGAAATTATGATAACATTGGACCAAATGTTTTGTTCATGGTAATATTATTGCAGACCAGAAAGAACTGCTGGAAGTAGGAAAGACCCAAGCAGGTGGACTTCATGCATAAAGATAGCACTGGCAAGAGGCTCAGTGCAGACTGAATGCATCAGGCTTCCTCCCATCTGGACAGTTGAGCTCATCCAGACTGCAGCAGATTCACTGCAGAGTGCGGGTGTAAGTGTTGAGAGACAGCATGGGGATGTTGGGCTTTCTGTAGGTGAAACACCCATTTCTCTCTGGGAAATCCCAAGAGAAATAAAAGAACCCTTGTTACAATGAGTGTTATTGGAAAATATTAACAAGAATATTTTTCAGACTAATTTTGAAGTGTGCAAAGTCTCGCTAGATAAAGTAAAACTGCACAGAGCATGTTGTGGATGTGGAGCATGAATGCATTACTGGTTTTGCAAATATGTAACTAAGTGAAAGTCCATCAGGAAATTGGTATAAACCTGGGGACGAAATGGTAAAGTTTACAGAAGTACTGCAATTGCACAAAAATTATTATTTTCAGTACAAAAATTACAACCAGACACAGCTTACTCTCCATTGAATGCTCAGAGAAGTTATGAAAGCAAAAGTTATGAGGTAATTTGCTTTTACGTCTTGAAATACAATATTTACATTTCTAAATCTGAAGTGTAGCTAAATTTGAAAGTGTTTTCTCGATCTCTTATGATGGTGATGCAAAATCTTTATATTCTCAATAAAGACAGGGTTTCTCAGAATGATAAACAAGCTTAGCCAACCAATGCTGAACCTATAGAGGTACACTAGCAGCTGCTGTGACCAGCAGTATTGTAGGGTGGCAGCCTCTCCTGGCAGCCACATTCTCAGCTGCCATTGACTGTGGTCCCCTCATGGATGAGAAGCAGTAAGCTCAGGTCTTGAGGGGTCTTCCCTGACTCCTCACCACATTGGGCTTTCTTCCCTACCTCACTTCACTCTCCCTGACAGAAGTTTCTTGTGTTTTTGTCCCTGTCAAAGGGGAACTCTGTTCTTGCTGTGCTTGTTGAGGAGCCTTGAACTGGCGCCAACTTAACACAGAAATATCTATGCAAAAATTGCCAGTTTTGAGGTTTGTTCAGTTCCTGTTCAGTCACTGTGCAATGAACTTCAATATATTTTAGTTCACCTTAGGTGGGAGAAGAGTATTCAGCAAAGGTGGTGGCTAAATGCAAATTTTTCTCAATTCCCTCCAAAGCACACACGGAATAACTGCAGACATACATAATGCTATATTTGTTAAAGGTAGGAAAATAGAAGTATAGCTACAACCATGTCCAATACTTTGGTTAAGCTCTATTCATTCTATACACAGTTATTTTTCTATGCATGAATAATCAGTTTTTTTTTCCTCGCTATCAATAAAGGACAATGTCTTATTTATGCAGGTGCAAAGTGCTCTGTGTGTGTGTACCCTGGTCTAGGTGAGTGCTGACTTACTTGGAAGCCATTTGAAAAACACCACTGATTTGTTTTGATTTTTTTTTCTGGCAAGGATTGGTCACAGGGTCAACATATGGGACTGATTTAGAGCATTATTCAAATGAGCACCCTCTGCCACTGCTTTCTTTCTGTCTCCCAAACCAGCACAAAAACATTTCAGCCCTCAAAGCACCAGTCATTTTGGTAGGAGATATGTCTTACTCCACATTCTGTGAGTTATGCTTTGATGATTCATCCAGACTAGCTGATTTTCTAATCCCTGAAATCTTCTCCGTGTTGTTATTTAAAAATATATGTAAGTATATATAGCAAACAAAAATGTGAGTATGCATTTGTCTTTATGCATTTGTGTGTTTGTGTTTGTGGTGGAAAGTTTAGTTTTACAGATGACTTCACACTGCAAAATTCATCCCTGCATATATGTTTTGCTAATGCAAATCAGCGTTCTGGCAGGGTCAGTGACTGGGATTAAAATGTTTTAAATTGTTAAAATGGATGTGAGTTAAAAATACCTCCTCTCTTCTCACAGTTTGTAAAGTATTCTCCAAACGCTGGGGAAGAGGCAGAACCAGGAATGTAAATGTTCAACTGTTATATAACCTGTTGTTCACTACAGCTACAGTAAATGTTTCCTCCCTAATACCAAGCTCTTTAGCAGAAATGCTCTCTGGATGGAATCTGCCATTTCTGGAGATGTCATGCTGCTTTGTTCTTAGGCAGAGGAAAAAATGATTTGAGAAACCACAAGTCATAGAAGAATCTATGGAACATTCATTCAGGTAGTTCCGTTGTAAAACTATTACTTAAGCAATAATAATGTGCTCCTGGAAAGTGATGATGAGTAGTAACTGGAAACCAAACAAGAAACTGAAATCTGCTGATGTCCATCCGAGGGGTCAGACTTACTCAAACTTTAGAACAAAACTAGACTTTGTTAGGATCACAGCAGACAGATCAGCAGTCTATGTGTTAGTGTTTGTGTGTCTGCAGACATACCCAGAAACGTATACAGTAGCATGCATGGTGTATGCACACTGCAGGCATATATATCTCCGCTCTAATGGAAAAGTTAATAATCTAGATAGATAATGTAGCTGCAGCACTACACTATCTCATTTTTAAAAAGATCATTCTGATCCAGAATGACTTTGTTTTATCAGTAAATGTTCATAAATCCATCATACTGGTTCTTCTTAATTATAAGCAATGTTCTGTGCTTCTGCAGGTGATGTGTTTCTATATTTTCTTTGTTCTTGAGAGTAAGAAGACTCCTTCTTAAATGGTAGCCTTTGAAATATGTTTGCGTAGATGAGATGTAAAGTCAGACATAAAGAGTACCAGAATACCATCTATTGCCAAGGGAGGCATTAAAGTGGGAACATCCCTGTGTTGATGATTACACCCAGTTATGCAAAGATAATAATGAGAGTGTGGCATTTTAATTTTGGGTGCCAGACGTTTGGTTCTGGATGTCATTGTAGGCCTGGGCATTGATAAAGCCAGTGATACTGCTCACAGAACTGTCCTGTCTTCCTTTTGTGATTATATTGCCAGGTGGAAAGGCAAGTACTCACACGAGGAGATATCCAAGACCATTTCATCTGTTTCATCATCCGTTTCATATAATGCCATTCTCATCTCCTGTTCAAGTCACCAGCAGAAAAGGCAGAGATTTGTGTGAATAGCCTGGAGTGAATTGCCTGATTCAAGCCTCCTGTCAAGCCACTTACATGCAAGTAGATGAACTGTTTCCACAGCTTTACCAATGCTTAAAAAGAGATCTCCAAATCTTAGCTGAAAGTGAGAAGCTGCATATTTTGTTGCTCAGCTTCCTCTACAGAAAAATAAATAATTTGCACAGAAAAAAAAAACCCACATTGTTTAGTTTATAAACTTTCACTATGAGATGGAGCAGCTATGGGCATGCAGTTAATTTATGTCATCCCCTACAATGACTGAGTACACAGGGGACAGGAAACTCAACATTGGTTGATGTGAAAGCTTACAACACATTAAAAAACTTACTGAAAAGCTTTCTTCCCTAAATCAGCTAAAGCAAGACTTTCCTAAATGTGCAAGATAGCAATCAGCTCCTTAATAACTTGATTTGAGTTGTGAGACAAAGAAATAGATGATTAATGCCCAGAGAAGTTGTTTATTCCCCATCCCCAAGTGTTCAAGGCCAAGTTGGATAGGGTTTTGAGCAATCTGGTACAGCGGGGGGTTTGGAACTAAATGGTCTTTAACTACCCTTCCAACTCAAAGCATTCTGTGAGTATCTACATTGCTTTATGTATGTGGTATCCAATGTGATGCTTCATCCTAGCCCTCACATCACTGGGAATACAGTTACTTCAGTTTTTTCTCATAAAATTCTTTGCTCATTAGTACCTCTTTCTCATTCTTTTTTTTTTTTTTTTTTTTTTTTTTTTTTTTTTTTTTTTTTTTTTTTCTTCTTTCAACATTACACGTAACCCTCCAGTTTAATGCTTTATCACTACTTGATTATTTTCAGGTTAGTTTTCAGAGATACTGGCATCACACAAACATAGAATTATCTGAGTTGGAAAGGACCCTTAAAAGTCATCTAGTCCAACTCCCCTGCAATGAACACGGACACCTACAGCTAGATCAGGGTGCTCAGAGTGCCATCATCCTGAACCTGAATGTCTCCAGGGATGGGGCATCCACCATATCTCTGGGCAACATGTTCCAGTGCTTCATTAACCTTACTGTAAAAAACTTCTTCCTTATATCCAGTCTAAATCTCCCCTGTTTTAGTTTGAAAACTTTTCCCTTGTCCTATCACAACAGACACTGCTAAAGAGCCTGTCCTCATAGGAGAGGGGTTCCATCCCTTTGGATCATTTTTGTGGCTCTCCTCCAGATATGCTCCAGTAGGTCTATGTCTCTCCTGTACTAAGAGCTCCACATCTGAACACAGTACTCCAGATGAGGTCTCACCAGCACAAAGTAGAATCATCTCCCTTGACCTGTTCATGCTTCTTTTGATACAGCCCAGGATACAGTTGCCCTTCTGGGCTGCAAGTACACACTGCTGTGTCATGTCAGGCTTGCCATCCACCAGTACTCCCAAATCCTTTTTGTCAGAGCTATTCTCAATCCCTTCATCCCCCAGCTTGTACTAATTATGGAGCTTGCTGTGACACAGATGCAAAACCTTGCGCTTGGTTTTGTTGAATCTCATGAAGTTCTCCTGATCTCACTGCTTGAGCCTGTATAGGTCTCTTTGGAAGGTATCCCCACATTCACATGTGTTAACCACACACAGAGCTTGGTTTAATTTGCAAACTTGCTGAGGGTGCACTCAATCCCACTGTCAGTGTCATTGATTAATATATTAAACAGCTTTGGTCCCAGTACTGACACATGAGGGACATCATTTGTCACTGTTCTCCATCTGAATATTAAGTAATTGACACCACCCTCTGGATACAATCTTGCAGCCAGTTCCTTCTCTATCAAGATCAATATCTTTCTGAATTAGAGAGAAGGATGTTGTGGAGGATCTATCAAAGGCCTTACTGAAGTCCAGATAGATAACAGTGGCACTTTCCTTGTCCATTGATGCAGTTATGGCACCATAGAAAGCCACTTGGTTGGTCAAACAGGACCTGCCATTGGTGAAGACGCGCTGGTTGACTTGTATAACATTGGTCGTTCCCGTTAGTTGTCCTTTCTACCATTCTTAAAAATGGAGAAATGTATATAGAGGAAAAGAAATGGAAAAGAGGGGGAGGAGAAATACAGGTGGAAGGGCATGGTGGCAACCCATCAAGTCAAGGCTAGGAAATTTTCTTGATGATTCCTGAATGAGGCATCAGTGAAGAAGCCTTTGCTCCTGTGCACATAAGTCCAAGATTTCTTAGATATCATCTGTTTTGAGTAATGGCATACCAGGTTTCCAGAGGCTTCCTTTCCTGCTTGCACAGTTCTTTAGGAGGAAGATTTTCTCAAGTTAATAAAACGGGCACAATGAAGCCTGGCCTGGAAAATAGTATAATAATATCATGAAAGAAAAATTTTGGAGGGCATCTTGAGAATGGATTTTTTTGACAATACTCGGGATTTGTGCATGAATAGGTTGCTAAAGGTTAATGTCCCTGGACTGGTCTTTCCTCAGTGATAATACTGCACAAGAGATGCAGATGAAGACATCAGATGCCAGGTTCAAAATCCGTCTGCTTTTCTACCATAATTAAATAGCACACCACAAGTTTAAAAGAACAACCAAATTTCCAAATACTTCCTACAAAAATATCTTGTGCAGATCAACTTTAACCATTAGCGAGACCTGCATTAAGAAAAACAACAAGCAAGGTGCTCCTGTTTAATGGTGACATCAAATATCTAGAAGAGCAAGATTTGTATATGTAGCTATATCAATGGGACCTAGGAGTACATCCCAGATCTAAATTTGGAGCATCTTCATGAGACCATTTCCTTCTTCTCCTCCCCCTCTCCTGTCAAGCTGGGAATACGAGTGCTGCAAAGGCCCCACTGTATAGATACAGTCAGTGAGTACTGGTCTGAGAAATACTGAATGACAATTGTGTGGGATTTGGGACATGATATTTTCCTCCATTATAAAAATGATTATAGAGCTAGATTTTTGGTCTTATTCACATAGATATTTCATTAAGAGTAACTCTTTTATCACTGGTAAGGTAGTTCCAAAGTAAAACTGTAATTGAGAGCAGAATTGAGGATCAGGGCTCAACATGCAGAAGCAGCAAGTCTTTAACTTACTATATTTATGGATTTAATTCCTCAGACCACATTTATTCCTTTATAACTCTGTTCAAATCAATAGAATTACACAGGGGATTAATTTCAACCTTACATTTAACCGCATTGAAAATAATTATAATAGCCTATGACTATAACATTTTTGTTTTCCAAGGGGAAAAATTTGCCAATATGTAATATGGTCTCACGCACCTGATTGCACATTACCTTTACATCTGTGAGAACCTGTGATAATGGTAAAGCTGAATAGGTCATGCTGTTTAGGTTGGAAGAGGGCCAGCTGCATCACTGACTGAACATCTAGGCTGCCTCAGAGATAAATGTACCAAAATGATATTGAAATGGTACAACATATGTCGATTACTAAATCTCAAAACTCCTTTGTTGTTGTTTCACCAAAACTCTTTGTATGAAGAAAAGGGGGCCCAGTCCTAGGAGGGCCAGAGCAGCTGCAGTTCCTGCTGACCTCACTAGGAGCTGGAAGAGCAGTGCTGGATGCTGAAGGATTTGTTCTGGTCTCATTTGTCTGGTACATACTTATAGAAGTTTCAGTAGAGCCAGTAAAATTATGGACATATAAAACTCATATCAGCTTGGTCCTAACTAAGGTCTTTGAGATGGTGTGCTGTGAATTCTTAGTCTCTGTATTATTTAGAATGATCAGTAATTCTCTGAAAGTTAAAAGTAGAAAATTTCTTTAGAAAAGAATAGACTCAAATCTGTTCATTTACACTGGTAAGAATTTCACAAGTTTTTTTACTGGAATGTAACAGAACAAAAACAAATATTTTAAAGAAGTGGAAAAAATCTCAAACATTCTTATAAAATTTCAGTTTGGTTTTCAACAACAGCTTTAAGTTCATAATTCCTTATTCCAAACAATTGTTTTAAGAAAGTGAAATTTCCTAAGATTTTCAGTAAAAAGTTTTGTAGGTTTTCATATCCTGCTCTTCCTCAGTGACATTTTACAAAAAACGTGGGATGTTGAAGCCTAAATTTATTTCAATTAATTGAGAGGAAAATAAGGTATATTGAAATGAAAATATTTTTATGACATCGGTTTCCCTTGCAAACAGATTTTTATTTTTTATTTTTTAATTTTAAAAACGTGCTGAGGACAATTTTAAAATCAGTTTTGCAGGGAGCCAGTGTGGCTGCCCAGGGAATAAGCACTACTGAAAAATGGGGATTCTGCTAAATAGGTGAGTTTAAGCTAGTCTTCAAAGAATGATGGATATTTTAAATTCCTAGTACTCAGTGCTAAAAATCTTGAAAGTTTTTTTGCTGGCTCTTGGGATCTGCCAAAAGATCTCTCTTCCTCAAGTACTGCTTATATACTATTTCTTCATTTCATGGGTTTGTGACCATCCCTAGTTTAAGAAAGATTTGAGTTGGTAGTACAAATAAATACCTTCTGAAGCATGAAATGTCATCATCTTGCAACATTTTAGTAAAGGGTGACAATATTCTGTTTTGACACAATGTCATCATACTGCATGCCAGTAGGAAGACGTTATGACACGCAGTGCTGGCAAAACATCAAAATGTTAACAATTGCTCTTTAATATTCATGTGTTCTGTGATGCCTGGAGCATACTGATAACAGCAAGTCACAGAACCAGCCAAGATTGCTGTTAAGTATATTTATTAAATTTTTATACAAACAATTTCCCACTGAATATTCCTACCCAGGTGAAGGTGAACATGTGTCCTCCATATGGATTATTGAACAGAATTCTACCAACTTAGCATCTTAATCTACATGGAAAAGAAATGCCAACTCCCCCTTCTTTTCCATGCTTTTCTTCTGTATTTGCAGTGCATAAAGAAAAATAAACGAATGGTCAGAAATAACTGCATGGAGAAAGTATGATCTTAATATGAGAGATTGGAAATAACATTTGGTAGAATCTATTTTAACTATATTTGAAACATATTAACAGGCCTGTATAAGAAAATGATTATCTTCTAAAAATGATCTGAGGATTTTGGAGAGCGTGACTTGGTGGGATAAGATTTCAAAGTGAGCAGCTAGCAAGAAATCAACCTGTCCCAGTTAATTGGTCTGCACTGAAACCCACAGCTGAGCATCCTTGACAAGCAAATAGTCAAGCAGGCAGATTCTTGGAAGCCTGCTGTAGGTGTCTCTGCTTGAGCAGTGGGTTGGACTACATGACCACCACAGATCCCTTCCAACCTCAACTAGTCTGTGATTCTGTGAAAACTGAAAAGGCTGGAAGAAGAAACTTTTATCAATTAGCTTACCCAAGGCAAAGGCCCTCACATGAGTTCATGCTCATAGAAGACATGAGACATGCTTCATAGAAGGATGGGTAAAGAAACACGGGCAGCAGACCCTAAATATGTGATGGTTTTGTGCAATGCACCAACAGAAGCTGGAGTAGAGAGGCTGCAGATGGAGATTGGCCAGCAGGCAGATGGAGAGGAACATAGTCTGACACTGGATTGAAGGCAGTTTATACAGTCATTTTTCCTACTGTCCATCCTGCTCCCACACAGCATCATCACAGAAAGCTGCATAAGGGGGCTTATAACAGGAGGGAAGTGTTGACAGTTTAAGATCTGTCATTTTTCAGTCTTGAGCTACACTTCTTTTTATGACTTTGTGATTAAAGAGTATTCCAGAAAAAAGTAACATTCAGAAACACCAAATGATTCTGGAGAAATTTTCAAGCCACAGGTATGCCTTAGTACTACAGGTCAGCATAAACATAAAAGTATGCTTCATCTTCTGCAAACTGTTGTCAGCAAACACATAATATTATGCATGCAAATCGATTCTTAGTGAATAAAGCTATTGATTTTCTTCAGATCAACCAAATGATTAAAAGTTACTTACTTGCACAAGTGTGTATACAGAATCAACCCCTTAGTAAAAAATATCTAGACACGTTGCTCCTTCCTCATGAATTTTCATTAGCTATTAATAGACTCATTATTGTTTTAGCATTTGGTTACTTGCATTAATTTTCTTAAAACTTAAATTTCATCTCTTTCTTTAGAAAGTGAGAGCCAAAGAAAGACTTGCATATTCTCATGGTTTGAACCAAACAATTTTTTATTTTAAAGGATTACCATTAATGTAAAAATTTGGTCTGGAGCCCATTTCTCCAAAGATTAGTCTCTCCAAACTTTCTGGCATGTTTAAGTTATATTTGAGTATAATGAATGACTGTCATGAAGAATGGCCACAATCAGCAGTTGTGCTATGTGCTCTGCATTGCTATAGGCTGAATCCTGTAATAGCTCAGCAACTTCATTTCTTATTGATTTCACTAGGACTCAAGGTGCTTGAAACAAAAGCTGACAAGATGATGACAATTCCACTTTATGCAGCTTCCAAGTTTTAACATTTGTTTTGATTTTACACTGAATTGTCTGTTATTATACTGAAAAAAAATGAACCTGAGAACTTTTGTCCAAGTAACTCATAGGCTTTAACCTCGGCTTTCCCTCAGCTGTATGCTCCAGGCAGTGTGAGCACAAGTGTGCACCACCATCACCTTGCCTGCTTGGGCAACAGATGGGTTCACACTCTGGTTTGTCCCACTGAGAATATATCTGCACTCCTAATACAATTTCAAGTAATTTCTGGAATGTATTAATTTAAGGATGTATAGGAAAACTGCAGCCCGCTCCCTGCCTCTCCACTCCCTCATGCCTTCTGATGAAGCCAAGTATTCAGACCTGCCTTTACTGGCTGTACAGAGCTATCTGCATGTGCCCAGCAAGCCTGATGCGCCCTGACACACCACACATGTGCTGGCCATCTGCATGGTGCACAGACAGGAGGTTCACTGAGACACATATTTTTGCCTGTGATTTTCTGGACAAAGAAATGGGAGCCGTGTCCACTTGCACTCACATCATGCTAACTTGGAGTAACCACACACTTGGTCAGTGTGCCAGAGTGGGTCTGCTTTCTTGCTCTGAGCTGTGGGGTTTTCTCCTTTCATCTCTAGTTACTCTCTTAGTGCCTGCATTGATCTCCATTTGACTCACCTTTCAGAGTCCAGACAGGCTGAGGAAGTGGTTACCCTTTGCAACTGCAACCATGTGAAAGTTCTCTGAGCAGAGCCTCTCACATACTCAATTATCCCTTCACTGAAGTGATTTGCACTGCTGTGGGCGGGTAGACCCGAACTCCCAGTGCACCACACTCATTTATCAGGTGAAATGAGGCAAAGAAAGCAAGGTCAGCAAGTGTCCGTGCTGCTTACAAGCTGCAGAACCCTCAGGCCTGTCATTGCCCAGATTACTTAAAAACTCATTCCCTTCCCACTGTATGATCCCCCTTATCAGCAGCTGCTCTCCACTCACTAGCGAGAGGAAGCATATTCGTTTATGTTGCCCTATCCAAGAGAGCAATTGGCACTGAAGACAAAAGCCACAACAGTGCTATCCGTGCTAGTGAAATAGGCTTCCTTCAGTCTTAAAGTGTCTGCTGAGAGATGCTCATCCTCCTGGTGAGTTTTGATGGAGATCACTGCTGGCAGATGGACAAATCTAGACTAGGCAGATGGAAAGTGATTTCTTAAATATTAATTGGCTTTCCGGTTCATGGACAAGAAATGCCAATAAACTACACTGTTGTCTTAGCAACTGTTAGCAAACACATTAAAACTGTTCTCTTGCGGAAGGAAACTTCCTATGGTTATATTTTCTATCTCTTTTCATCTCTTGTTTCTAATAATTCTAAGTTCTACATAGATTCAAAGAAAAGTAGAAGTGTTTAAGAAAAAAATTCACTACTGTAAGTTTTGTGAAGATGTATCAAGAAAGAAAATAATGCTTATACGTGTCTCAGCTAAAGCCTAGAAGAAGTCTGCAGGACAATACACTTCAATACTGTTCATGTCATACCAATAGCTTGTCACTCTTACAGTCACTTTCAACCATCAAACTAGGTCTAGTCCAAATTTGAAAGGCCTCTGAAGACAGCAAGTCAGCGAGGACAAGCACCCAGCAGGAAAATTTGATGAAGAAATTTTGACAATCTGAATATGTATTTTTCAAGTCTAACCTCCAAATTTGATCATTACTCTAATTAAACCTAGCATTAATGTGATTTTCCAGATCTTCATGTCTACAGAAGGTATACTACACCATTAAACAGAAAAGATGGTTCTGGATTCATAAGCTATTCAGTAGAGCTCAGTTTACAGGTCTTTGGAGGAAAATGCATTGTGTTGTCTATATTATATCAGTTAAGATATGGATAAACATAGATATATGCATACGCACACAAACACGCAGCATCACCAAATGCTTACATACAAATCTGGATAGTTAATATAGATAGTCAATTCTGATTACATTTTGTCAGAAAATGATGTACTTTTAGTTCTACCATGCAGCAGAGCTGTGAAATTATTACCTGAGACCTGAAATGTAACAAATTAACAGCTTGGTCTACCTCACTAACATTTCTATTACTACCAACAGAGAAGTTACATGATTTGTTTGTCTAGTCCTTCTGCAGTACATATAGCAAACAGCCCACTAAGAGATATAATGAAATTTTGAACTGAGTTTTCCATACTTTGAAATTTGATGGAAGCACATGTAGTGAAAAGTAATTACATGAGTTTTCAGGATCACAAAAAAAAAGCTGATTATAAAAATATAAACTAAGTTTAGCTATTCTTCTTGTCCTGTACTTTAAAGGGACACCAGTAGGCCTGCTTATCCTGACATCATACCTGCCAAATTTCTTTTGATTTCAACACAAATTCTGCTTTCTGCAGCATTTTCTGCTTCCTATCCATCCTTATCAACAATCAGGATACTCTGGCCTTATTCTACTGTTCATACAATATGTTTACATCTATATCTACAAGGTAAGCAAGATACAGGAACGATTGAATTCATACATACTTCTTTCTCAACAAATCTTGAGCCAGTGACAGTCACGTTCCCCGGTCAAGAAGAGGAGGGAGACATGAGGGATAAGGGATCTGTATCTCTACAGTGTAAGGATGGGAACTCTGTCTTTTTTTTTTTTTTCTTTTTTTTTTTTTAACACAAAACAGATTTTTACTTAGAAATTTTGGGCTTTGTAAATTTAATCTATTTTTTTTAACATGGTTCTTTCAATTTCACTAAGTATCATTTTTTTCTCTCTTAACTAATCTACTCAGTGCAGGACTAACTTAAAAGCACTAACTAATGTGAGCTCTTCCATGGAAAGCCTAGCATTGCAGAAGGCACACCTAAGAACATTTCTTGCAAATGCTCTTGGAGCCACTTTCCCACCCTTCCTGCTGGAACAACACAAATATTGTTAATTATTGTGAATTTCTTCAATTTCTTGTACGTATACACAGTATGAAGCACACAGTTTAAAGTTCCTGCATTATTTATATAGCAGTCCTGGGGACAGACTTTGACTTATGTTGATGTTGGACAAAGTGACCAAAGCTCTGACCTTTGCTGATGGTCTTCAAAATCACCGTAGGTCTGGCTGCAGATCTGGGGAGGCGCATATCTCTTCTACAGTGTCCACATCTCTCTAGTGGCTGATGAGGAAAGGGACAGTATCACCGGGCTTGAAATTTCCACTTAGAATATATCTGCTTGTCATGGGCAGTAACAGATGAGAAAAAATGGAAGGGAGACTATAGGGTACTTGTTTTCTAGACAGCACCCTCCAGTAACTGACATCAATGGGATTTCAGATCAGCTTTCCTCTTGTTGGAATAGTAATGTTTAACCAGCATGTAAGGAACTGAAAAAGAAAGCAGGGAAAACATGTTCAGTGCCTCGCTCCATGACCCTGCGGTTTTCATTTTTTATCTGTCTCATCCTTTTTCTCTTCTATTTAGTGGTAAGTACTTTGCAGCTGGGATTACCTCCCACATTCAGTGCGTGGTGGGGCCATGATCTCAGAAACTGTCTAATGGCACAGGTAAAATGATCCAGAGCAAAAGTTACAGTTCCTTTCTGTTTTGAAGCTGATGAAAATATGCCAAAGGCTAAAACTGCACACAGAGTCACACTGAATTCAAAGAAAATATTCATAGGAAGACCAGAGACCTTTCCCTGGCTGCACAACTGCTGAATTCTCTTTTCATATGCAGAGAGTTTTTAGGGGGCTTTCGTTAACAGCTGAGTTCTTTTTCTCATTTTCTGTACACTTGGTCTGATTGTCCCTGTTCTGAAAGCTGTTAGTAAGGATGAAACAAGAAAGCAATCTAAAAAGGAAAGCTGTATTTGCTGAACTGGCAGGCTCTGAGGAAAACGTATTTTTTATGCATGAGACAAATGCAGGGTCTTGCTTTAAGAAAAGATGGAGCTTTGATAGAAATCTTAGCGTCCAAGAGTACTCGCCCTGTTGAGAGCTAAATATCTTTGATGAATATGGAGTGCAATGTGGTGCACAGATGACAGAGCAGGCGCTTAGAAAGTACAAAACAAAACAAAAAATCCTAACCCTTGGACAGTGAGATTAAGCAGATAGGATGATACTACACAGAACTCTGAAGACACTACATGAGCGGACACACACTAAATCACAGCCTTTTATAAAGTCATGCAGGCTGCCATTTCAGATCTATCATCAGCTCTGGTGAAAATGATGGAGTATCTGATGAGTGGGTGCAGTGCCATGCTAGTCAACGGGTATGAATGTAAACAGGCAAGAGATTACACAGGAGCTTCAGGATTGGCCTGCTGGGGTCACAGATCAGATTTAGGAACACGGAAACTTTCTTCTTTTTTTCTGTGATTTCTACATCTTTGTCATAGTCAGTGATTTACCTGCCTATCTGGGTCTGGACTACTACTTAAGAGTTATAAAACAGTTCTTTTGGGTGCAGAAGGTGAGATTGTTAAACTCCAACTTCTTTCAGGGATTCAGGAAAGAAAGTTGATTGGGTGGGGAGATAAAAGCATGCATGAAATCTCTTCTTTTCTTGTTCAATTGACACAGGCCTCCTCTGGTCAGCAGAGGTCTGGATGCTGTCATCCTTCCCAGTGCTATCTACACTGAACAAGTATGGAAGATTCTTCTGCCATGAAGTCGTTCATCTTGCAAGCAGAGTCTGCTAACGAACAGCGCCTTCTGTGTGGTCACAGTGTGACCAAGCAAATTTCTTTTAGTGGGTAGAGATTATTCTAGTGGCTTTGGCTTCTCAAATTGAAAACAACTTGTTTGAGCAGCAATCTGTTTATTTAATCATTTGCCATACAGTATGCATAGCTATCAGGTGACAAAAATCCACCTTACTCCGTCAGACAAAACTAACATTTTGTAAATAATGACAGGTTTTCTTATCTCACTTCATCTTTGAGGAATTAAATCCCCCCTGATATCAGATCTTTTTCTCTCAAGGTTCCTCAGATAAAAACATGCTGCAGCTCTATAGTTTTCAAGCTTGTGCTTGTCTATCAGTTATATTGTTTTTGTTTCAAGGCACCAAGTCAAACTCTGTCCTCGCTTACACTCATGCAACCACAGAGACTTCAGTGTGGCTGCAATCGAGGACAGAATCTGACCGATCATGTTTGTTTATAGTGGGAATATACATGATTTAATGTTGCCTTATCCTTTATTTTAATCTCCCAGAGTAGTCTTAAGAATCAGACGTTGAATCTCAAGAGAATTCTCCCTTGTGAAATATTCTAAGTATGTCAGAAAAAAATGTTTTGTCAATTCCAGCTTGTTGTTTCACCCCAGCTAGCTGGCTGGGTAGGGAGGTTGGAGCAAGGATCATGTGGGCAGGATGGTGGGGCCATCCAGCAGATTGGATGGACTCCATGTATTGTAGAAGACAATGTATTTGGTTGTCTGAAGGAAGAGAAGGATGCAGGCCATTTGTCATTCAGGTCTTCATTTAACTAATTTAAGTGAAGAGAAGTTGGTGGCCTACACTCACCATCCTTGTCACTAGTCTCTGCCCTGCCATTTTACCAAAGGCATCAGAGTAAAAGGCTGAGAGACTTGGAACTGTTGAGCCTGGGAAAGACTGAGAGGGGATCTTACCATTTCTTATAAATATCTAATGGGTGGTAGTCACGTTGATGAGGCCAGGTTCTTTTCGGTGGTGCCCAGCAACTGAACATGGGGAAATATGCACAAACTGGAACAAAGGAAGTTCCATCTGAATAGAAGAAGTAACTTTTTTCTTTGAGGGTGACATAGAACAGGAACAGGCTGTCCAGAGGGGCTGTGGAGCCTCCTCTGGAGATATTCAAGATCCACCTGGATACTTTCCTGTGCAATTTACTCTAGGGAATCTGCTTTTTCCAAGGGTTGGACAAGATGATCTTCAGAGAAGTCTTCCAGCCTCTACGATTCAGTGATTCTAAGAGTCGTGGTGAATCTGTGAAGTTGGGAGCAGGCAGCTTTGTCTTGCCAACCTCCAGATCTAGTCATGCCTGCTGAAGAGTTCCACACTGACAAAAAAATCCTCCATCAACACAGGCCCATCTGATATATTTGTTAAGCATTCTTGAAAATAAAAAGAATTAGCTAATATATTTTTTTTGCTTTGCTTATCATTAAATTTAAAGAGTAATTGGGCTTTCTGTATTCTTTCACAAAACTGACCCAGAATCTGCAGATAGTCTGGAAAGTTGTCATTTGTTTCCAATGTACCAAGAGATTTCACAAGAAAAGTGGAGCTTTGTTTTGTAGATCATACGTATTACAGTAGTAAAGAGAAGACTTCTAGCCATGGTCACAACATTTAAGAACATTCCTTGGTTGGGGATGGCTTAGAGCCATGCAGTCTGAGAAAACATCAGGTTTTTGTTCACATGCTGCTGTGAGGAAGAGGACCAGCATAATCCCAGCACACTCTTAGCACTACGGGAATCCACTGAGGTGCTTAATGAGAGTATGTCAAATCAACTAAAACAACTGCTTTGGGGATAGACAAACTCTTCCCTTAGAAATCATGAAGTTGTGAGTAGAAACTGTGTATGCTAATGAATATTTTAAACTGAAGATTGTCTTTGATACTGAAGTGTGATTGTTCCACTGAGGTTATATTTCATAGCAATTCAAATGGTCAGATCTGCATATTGCCCTTGTCTTGGACATAGACCTAGAGACCAAAATAATACGATAGATGCCTTAGTTCAAAATGAGCAGGGGAAACAACCAAAGCAAAGAAGCAGACAGAGAAAGCAATAGACAAAGAGACAAACGATACAAAGCAGAACCAGACATAGACATGAGAGGTCAGCACACAAAATATTGTGAGGGGCGAGCATGAAAAAAGAAAAGTCTTCCAAAGGAAGTTGTTACCTAAATGGTTTCTGAGAAAGCTGCAGGGCTCCCTCATATGGGCTCCTCCTGCAATAAATACTCTTGCTCATTTGATTTTGGCTTTGGTACACAAGGACACGCAGTAACAGAGCAGTCATGAACCACAGTTTTTGTTGGGATATGATTATTTGTAGAAATTTTTATTCAACTATAATTTTAATGAAGGTGTGCCATAGAAATTATGAGGGTTTATTATAATTGAAAGTAGGTGTAGCAAACATAAATGAGCATAACTTTATTTTGACCTTACTTCACTGACTGCTGCTTCACTTAACAACAGATGTACTCAAATGTCTTACAGAATTACAATCTACAAGAACACATAGTCACAATAACAGAAAAAGTGAGGGAGGGATATAATAAACTGTGAATGCTATCAAAAGTGAAGCCATGATGCTGTAACAGAGGAAAATGAATAATAAGTAATTTCAGTCAATATTCATTGACATTTTGATGTTTTCTTTTAAAATGCAAACCCTGTCTTGTAGATTATTAAAAGAAAAAAAAGTTGTTTTTTTTTTTTTAAAAAAAAACACCTGTTCTGGGCCATTGGAATAAATGGCATGTTTTGCATCTGTTTCTAAAAATTACAGTGCAATATTATTACGATTAATTTCAGTGGCCTGAAAAATTCAATATCTACCTTTTTGCTAGGGGACTGTTTCAGATTTTCTACTGTTCTTAGGTGGTCCCTCCTGACTTACCCTCAGAGTTGTTACCATCAGTGTGGATGTCACCATCAGACCAAGAAGGAAAGAATGCTTCATTTTCTTATAGGAAATACTAGTGAGCAAGCTGGTTGTTTAATTTAGGGATATTAATAAGTGTGTTTGGATATTCAAAAATAAGAAGGATCCTAACTTTTTCAAAGTAATGATGTCTCATCCTTAGTGTAAATGAAACAGACCTCTTTCAGCTCTTCTCTTTCACATCCGTAAGATGATTTTTATATGGCTCTAGACATTTCCAGTCACTCTTAATCAAATGTAAGAATGTTATGTCTTAGTGTGTATTTTTAGGATGAGATTTATACTAGTCTCATCTGAGTCTTAGCAGCCAAAGTCAGCTCCAAATCTAGAAGACTGGAAGAAAGGATGTGAATGGTGAATGTCCTCTGTGTGCCTGGGTCTCGAGGCAGGTCTCACAGGCAAACCCTGCCACCGGTCATTTCTTGCTGGCTGGCCTTTACTCAGGAAAGCTTCAGCCCTCATGACTGAAACAAAACATCCTCGAGGAACTTATGAATAAGTCCATTTGCTTCCTGCCTCAAACACTTCTAAA
Source organism: Lagopus leucura (assembly GCF_019238085.1). Lineage (NCBI taxonomy): Eukaryota > Metazoa > Chordata > Aves > Galliformes > Phasianidae > Lagopus > Lagopus leucura. Next base: position 44,504,553 of record NW_024962252.1, on the reverse strand, counting down.
ACATTAACCTGAAGCATAAACGTTTCTGCCTTTCATTTCCTTGGGGATGACAGGAGAGAGAGACTGAGACTGATTGCAAAAGCTGTAGTGCTTGTCTGAAGTTTTTAGCCTGACTCTGGTCAGGCCCCAGGTGACCAGCTAATGAAAATAATTCAAACTTTACCAAAACAAGAGCCATTTATAATGTGGAAATTCTAGACAGACAGCTCCACAAAACCCTGGGAACAAACAGGGAGATAAATCTTTGCAAGAAAAAACACCCCTACCTTACGACTCACAAGGTCAATTCTAATTAGCATCACAGGGCACAGCCCCCACATGTGGCAGAAAATTAGTCAGTGTTAGCTTTTTTTTTAAAAATACATCCATACCTGCTTGCTTTTTCCTCTGGAGTGATGTGGTTTGAGGAAACATTTGGATTGGGAAATATTAGAAAGGCTTTTCAAATCCATATCTTTAAAATAAGAAAACTTTGGGATTATTCTTAAGAACAGTTTCTATAATCATAGAAGAAAGAGGAAGAAAGAAACCTTGGAAAATGAGTAAAAAAAATTCCTTATTTGAAATAAGCACAACAATGACATAAAGCAAGACATTAAACAGTGCAAGGGACATGGATGAAGGAGTAAATGGACTGAGGCTCTCCACTAACAAAACAGGAAGCTTTCAGATGCTATAAACATCCCAGAATCGGGAAAAGGAAGAGGGCTTTATACCATGGCACACAGGGCTGACCAGTACCTCTGAAGCACAGCTTGAGGTAGGCAGTGACTGGGAGCCATAGCACATAGAAGTTATCTACTTGGGTTGATGTCCCCAGAATGGGAATTTTGCAGTCATTTACTAAGATATCTGTGAAGACACTAATTACATTTCTGCTTCCTGTTGACATACAGTGATTGGGAAAGTTGCTTTTTAGTAATTCCTGCTTTCTGAGATGTTTTAGATATGTTCTAATTAAAAAGCTTATAAAACATATTAAATATGTGATATCAAACCATATCATAGAATCATATCATAGAATCATAGAATGGCCTGGGTTGAAAAGGACCACAATGATCACCTAGTTTCAACCCCCTGCTATGTGCAGGGTCACCAACCACTATACCAGGCTGCCCAGAGCCACATCCAGCCTGGCCTTGAATGCTTCCGGGGCATTCACAACCTCCTTGGGCAACCTGTTCCAGTGCCTCACTACCCTCTGTGTGAAAAACTTCCTGTCTCAGTTTAAAACCATTCCTCCTTGTCCTATCACTATCCATCCTCGTAAACAGCTGTTCCCCTTCCTGTTTATATATGCCTTTCAAGTATTGGAAGGCCACAATGAGGTCTCCCGGGAGCCTTCTCTATCCTGATCCCATGTATTATAGACAACAGTTCTGTATTTTGATCTTAGTGTTCAGCCTCAATGAAAGGTAGTACTTCTCAATTTTGCTTTTCTAGGGTCATCACTTCAGCAAGTCTTGCCTTGCTTTGTATGTGCTATTTAACTGAACAATGTGTGCAAAGGAGACTATATTAAGGTTATGGAGATGAACATTTTAAAGGTCTTTTTTATTTACAAAATAAGTGAAAGAGAAAAATATTATATGTACTCTAAAAATAGCTCCATATTAAAGAAAAATCTCAGCGTATGGTTGCTTTCTTGAAGTTCTCACTGCTGGAAGAGAATTACCTAAGAGAGTTATGTAGGCTTCTCACTATGCATAAAGTTCCTAAATGCTGATTGCTGTATCATGTTGCACAGTTTGTGCAAGAGTAGCATGATACATTAATGCCTGCACTATCTCTTGAAAACAGTTTTCAAAACATCTGTGAAATTACTGATCGAAGTCAGGTCTGGGCTTTTGTGTCCAGGTGTTCATTATTTTGACAGGTCTCATTTCAGTGTGTTGTTAAAACTGCCATGAATTAGCAAAATGAAATGAAAATAGAAGTAAACCCCTTGGGAGTGTCCAATAGTGTGATTCTGCTTCTTTCTAGTTTCCCTCAGCACAGCTGTCAAGAAGACATCACAAGCACAGGAATTTAGGAAAAATACACCCAAAGTGTTTTGGTGTCTGTGCTTGAGGGAAGAAATATGTTAAACTTAAAAAAATAATAACAATATTGAACTGGTCAAAAGAGTCTGGGAGAAATTTTGACAGTCTGTTACTTTTTCAGCATGAGATTTCTTATTTTTAAATGGCAAGATAACACATTATATGTTCGTTTGTTAAATAGTACCAATTATCTCAGGCCACAGGTATTCTTTATGGGATGAGAATTTATGTGAAATAATAAAAAATGGAAAAAAGAAAGGATCTATGAAGTTCAATATATACTAGGCCAATAGTCAAGAAATGGTGGTAGAAACAGCATCGTAACTTACAGCCTTCACTATCAGTGCCTACTAACCAGCTTTCAAGCTGGTTCTCCAGACCCAGTTCTCACGATCCCAACTTTGTTTCAGTGAAACTGGCATCATTGCCAGGACTTTCCTGCAGAGAAAGATGCCTGTGCTGCAGTGATTATAGGTAGGCTATATCTTTTTCTATTAGAAGTGCTCATGTCCACCAGCTGAAAACCTCTGGGATGCTAGTGAGAGCAGTTGCATTCCCAAGGGAATCCCTGGCCTGCACACCAGCAGTGACCATGTCCCCCTCCTGCCTGGCTGAGTGATTACACAGCTTCTCTAATGAAATGTGTCAGCAGTTTTCATGGCTAGAGTGGGACAAAGTGAAGAGCTATGTCCCTTTACTGTTCATCTACAAGCGCTTTGTCTTACCCAAAACGCATCCTTTCCAGGGTTGTTTGGGAATAGCTTCAGCCCTTCTCTACCTGTTCCTGACAGTCACTGTAGATACCTTCAGGATATCACATCTAAAAGCTTATCAAGTCCTTTTGATGACTAGATTATCATCTTTGCAGTGATGGGCTAAAACAAACAAATTAATGGAATCATTATTTCACTGTTGTCGGTTAAGATGGGGCTGTATTTGCTCAGATGCTTTCTAAAACGAGCACTTTCTGAAACGTGTCTTCCACTAGCTCAGCGGTCTGCTAACCAGCTCAATTGTATAAAGAATAAACATTCCTTTAAAGAGTGACTGTATGCCCATGAGACCCTTTAGCATGGTATCTAAGTTACAAGAAGATCCCACAATAGCAAGAGAAGGGAAAACTTATGTCTATTTATCTATTCTGTTTATATCTTTTTCCTAATAAATCCTTTGAGAAAGAGGAAACATTTGCTTGGAAATTTTTGTGGATAAGCTAAAGGCTACCAATTTCCAGAAAACTGGCCTTTTCACAGACAAATTTTTGAAAGAAACTTTTGAAAGATAGGAACTGCAAAGAGCATTTGATTCCTTATCACCAAGTCACTTCGTTGTGGTTTGAAGATCAAATTAAGGTACAAAAAGATATATTTAAATAACATCTCAAGTTTGGCTTTCTTTCAGATAAGCAAGTATGCTGTAGTTGAGTAAAGCTAAAAGATTTCCCTGTTCCCATGCACTGCAGGTTTTAACGAATGAGTGCCTTGGCACTTTGTATAGGTCAAGCTAAGTGGTATCATAGGTTAAGTTCTGGCATTCAATCTAAATGTCCTCATGTTTGTGCTTTACAGCCAGGTTTTGGACACTATTTGAAAAATTGCCTGCACCCGAACAAAGAGTGATCACTGCACAGGCCTCATCTGAGAGATTTCCCCCATTTTCTCTGCTTTCCCAAGTCAGAAAAATGCCATTTCGAAGTGGTACACAAACCATCAGGCACTTGGAAAGAATACTGACTTTAGGGCTGAAATGCTGCACGTCATGAAACATTTTTATGAAACATTTTTTTTATAAACTAGTTACTGGTTTAGGAGCTAATGGCATGTGCAGGCTGACTGGAAAATAATGACACTCTTGCTCCTTACAAAATCTGTCTTATAAGGTTAGTGGATTTTTGTTGTTGTTTTTGTTTTTAATCACTATAGGAAAGGTTCATCATTCTTATTAACTTTGAGTGACTCAGGGCTTTCATTAATCACTTCCTAGGAGAGCTCTTGGCTCTGTGGGTTATGTGTCAGCTTTCTCTGCTCAATGTGCTAGAACAGTCTCGAGCATTGTTTATGTCTGCCTGTGTAATCGCTTAGCAGATCTCCAATAGTGATATTGTTCAGACCCAGATGACCCACCCAATGTAATCAGCTAAGCATCTATATACAGGTTCTTGATTACAGGCTGGAATTTAGTACAGGCTTTAATTGAATCAGTGTAAGAAAAATTCTCCAAGAGAAAGTTAAGAACCAGAACACAAACTGAACTGAGCCAGATTTTGCAAGTAACATTAAACGTAGTGGGTGTGCTCAAAAACTTTCTCTTGGCTTTCCAGATTTCAAAGAATTTCAAGATTTCCCCTATTTTTACAAGAAGCAATTCTGCTGCTTGCCAATTCTCCCTCTCAGCTCTGAAGGGAACAGTTCGTGTGCTCTCAGTGCTGGAGCAAACAAAAGAATTCCATAGCTTATCCACTCTAAGAGCTCTGGTGTTAACATTTTTAATCCCTCTGTTGTTTTTCATCTTGGGTAGGGAACCTACTCTAATCAGTGCTGTCAGCGGATTTATCTCACGTGTACCACAAAGCACATAGCTTCCATTTTGTAAATTTGCATTTGTTTTCCAGAGACCAATTTTCTATAGGACAAGGGAAAATGATTTTAAACTAAAAGAAGAAAGATCTAGATTAGGTGTTAGGAGGAAATTTTTCACTTGGGGTGGCAAGGCACTGCAACAGTTTGCCTGGAGAAGCTATGGATACCACATCTCTAGAGGCATTCAAGACCAGGTTAGATGAGGCCCCGGGCAACCTAATCTTGCATGATTTAGTGACAGGGACCATGCCCACAATGGAGGATTGGAACTAGATGATCTTTGAGATCCCTTCCAACCCAAGCCATTCTATATTCTATGATGCATTGTCCTTGCATCTCCCATAGGAGATGCAAGATTAACTTATTCAATGGAATGAGCTAGATGTGACATGCCCAATAAGGTTCAGGTTTTCAGAAGAGCATCTGTATGCACCCTCATGTCTCACCTGGACATAAGATAGTTCTGCACAATGCCATTTCACATGCAGTTCTGTGGAAGACTGCTTTGGGTTATATATGACACCGAGAAAATTTTTAAATGGGCCTAAATATTTCAATCTGTCTTATACATATCTTAACATTGCTGATGTTAGTTTCTTGAGTATTTTGCTAACTGTTTTTGTGATGTTGAAAGTGGCTCTTTGAGTGTTTTCAAATCTGCTATGAGAGCATTTGATGGGAAATACTCAGGCGTATAGAGATTTCATTTAGATGTAACCCAGTCCTTGGAGAGAGGAAGATGTGGCCTGCATTGAGGTTAATGAGCTGACTGGCAGAGAAATGTATTTTAACCCATGTGAACTCAAGGAAAATTATGCCCCTGAAGGCTGACTCTGAAGAAATTCCCATATCTCCCATTGAAAATGTTCCCACCTTCTGCTTTTCAATAGAAATAATGCCAGCAAGGCCTTTTATGCTAAAGAGTTAAGTCATGTTATTTCTACTATCCCAGCTAAAAATGCCTCATTGCACTATTTCAGCTAGTAATATTGCCACATTATTTGTTTTTGAGTTTCTTCCAATAGAAATACCACAAAAATGCTATTTCTTTGGGGTATTTAAACTATGAAATTCTTACAAATTGTATATATCAACATAGTTCAAATTGGTACCAAAGATTTTTTTTTTTTAAACATTACCAAAGATTTGTAGTATGTCTTTCCATTTTGAGAAAACATCATCAGGTTAGAGCTTCTGCTGGAAATAAACTGTCACCAGAAGAGGTGAAGAAAAAATAATTACTGAAAAAAAGATATAAAACATAGTGTTTGCCCAAAAAGAAAATAAAAATTCTATCTTTCCTAGAGAGCAAGATGGGCTAATGTATTTAAGCTTGACAGAAGTTAAATAGATATCTTTCTGGATGATTTATTTGTATTCATAATTATATAACTCCTGCAAACTCTGTTACTCTGGTGGACGCTGGTAGGAAAATCTTCTGTTAGGATATCCTCTAATTTAGAAATATTCTGTTATGTGAATGAAGAAATATTTTCTTCATGTCTTTGTTAGCCTTTTCGTTTTACTTCTTTGAAAGATCCAAAGACTGTCTGCAAAGCATTACCATGGCAACTCCAAAATTCAGAAGGAATCTAGGTAAGGTGAGAAATCTTACAAACAAATATATGGAGAGTCACTCCATGAGAATTCAAGCCCATAACAGTTTCCTTAGGCAAGATGCATATCACAGTAATGCTGTGTTGTGAGCATTATCAGCATGCAGTCTCTGAGATTCATTGGGTGGTGAAGATGGCCAAAAGTAGGGCTGAGGAGCAGTAATGATGGCTTGTGAGGAAGCTAAATGATTTTGAAAGAAGTTGGTTGGTGTTTGTGAAATTGGAGGAGAGAAGGATGGATCAGATGGTGTGTAATGCCAAGCTACTTTCTTGTTAGGTATTTGCTCTGATGCTCCTAAGATGTGTTGAAAAAATCTGGAACATAAATTTCCTCCATTTTATGAAAATTAAATGTGAAGCTAAGCACCGGATTCTGTTCTTCCAGTTTGAGAAAATTTGGGTTAAATGGGGAAGACCCACCTCACACTGCTTACCGCAAGTGTTCATACTGCACCATGAGGCTGAACAGGCTCCCCATTCTTCCCATGCTGCTTTTCAGTCTAATTCCTGCTACCTCTAAGTAGTAAAAGTAATAATTGTCTTTGCATATAGATTAAGAAGATATTTTTATACTTGAGTTTATTAAACACATTTCCATTTTGCATCCAATACTTTATTAACTCAGCACTACCACTGTCTTTGATTTTCCTTCAGTTCCCTTCCGCTGCTAATTTAAAGAACATGGTTCTACAGCATCTCAGGGGAGCAGTCTGGGCTGGCCAAGGCTGAGAAAGTCTGAGAAGTGCACCAAAGCAAGGATGGCTGCAACCTAATGCTCTCGGAGTTTGAAAGCAATTCCCAGTCTAATAACCAGGATGGGCCCCAGTTTAGTGCTGCAAAACATAGATGTCAAGCAGAAGCTCACTCTCCTCTTACTCAGACTGCCCCTTCACTTCTGGCTCCACGGAGCAGTCCATATCATGCACATTATACACAGATGCAGGGGATGTTAGAAATGGACCTGCAGAATGACCACAGAAACAAGCAATATGTAGGTAGGCCTTTTCACTCCTGCAAAAAATGGCTTTTTTCAATACTATTTGGCGCACTTCTGAGCTGTTGAGTAACTGGGTTAGAATTTTTTGTTTGTTTGCTTTAAACAAAATGGGATTGTTATTGTGCAATTGCATTGTTCTGGGTTGCAGACAGCTTTTGCAGGCTGTCTGCAGCTTTGTATTTATAAAGTATTTGTGTTTTTAAAACAAAGGTCGGCGATCATGCTATCAGGTCATTACTGTATCTGTGTCACTGTGGGATCAGAGCCTGCTGATAACTGGGTCACCAACTCCTCTTTGCTTACACCAGCAGCTCTAGTGCAGCCATCTGCAGGGCTGAGGCCTCACTGCAGGTGAGCTGAGGCCTTTTCCCTGTCCTAGCCACTGCGCAGATCAAGGTTTCCTTCCCCAGGTGTTCCCTGTCCAGACAGGCAATGGAGCTTGATTTAGTGCTGCTAGTAATCAGTGCCTGCAGATGAATTAAAAACAGGACTGTAAATCTTGACATGCTCTTTCATCCGCGACATTTTGGTTCTTAACATCAAAATAGATTGACATTCCTCTACCACATGGCAGGGTTGGGTCTTGTTTTCTGTTGAAATTGAAGACTCCAGCCACAGCCTCATTTTGTAACAGTATAGCATTTGGGAAGAGGCTGAGTGACGTGTTGAATAGAGTACTGGCTTTGTTCCTCTGGGATCCAGGTTTTCAGTTGAATCTCAAGTCCTGTGTTAAATGAGTAGTCTCTGCTTCATTCCTGGGGGAACAGCAGTCTGCTTTAGAAAACCACGGTGAATAATCCAGCAGTCAGTAGCTGAAAGCCAGGAATTAGATTCTCAGAGCAAGTTAAATGTCTTTCCCCAGACAGAGGATTTCTCCAGGCTCAAGTCAAAAGTCTCCTGATGGGCATCTTGTCCACAGTGAAGCCAAGAACACTTCTGAGAGAGCTAATCTCAACAGCAACAACAGCAACAAAAAAAAGTGGTCAAGACTCTGATTGGTGCTTTCTTATATATCAGGAACATAATTCTTCTGCTTGAGTTTGCCAATGCTTCCAGATGGCACTAATATTATTCACGAATGAACTAAAAAACCCTTTGGTCCAAAAAAGCCTTTACAGAGCACCTCCTTCTTCAAAAGCCATTGGACATATAAACCCTGGAATGTCTTGCGCTCTTGGGTTCAGTTCAAAAAATCCCAAACAGATCCAGCTGTAGCGCTCTGTGAATATTAGGCAGAGCTTGTTTTTATGAAGGGAAATTGGACCACAGCTGATACCAGAATCTGATGATCAATTTGTCTAATCACTTTAAATGAACAGAATTACAGGAAAGACTGTGGAGCCTATGTGCCTAGGGCTCTGACACAAGTACAAGCATTCTCAAGAGACTGCAAGAATCCAGTGATGTGGAAGAGAGGAGCCCAGGATTGGGTGTTGGAGCTAAGCTCTGCAGAAGAGCAACCATGTTCAGTGCTGTGTGCTGGTTGTTAGCTAGCTAGCCCAGAATACCACCACTTTAAGATACAAACATAATGCATACTGTGGAAATTGTGGAATGGAATAGTAAACACTGAGGGAAGTATGATAAGACAACAGTTGTCATTAGCATATGAGATGAATACTAAAAAGGCTACTCGGATCATATGAACTTTATTGCATACTCAATCACCGACCATTTTTCACTGTTCTAAGAACAGCTAAGAAATGGCCCGTGACCCAATCCTGCTGTTTAACTATGAAATATTCCACCAATGCCAATAGACTTACTCAGCCTTCATGAAAATCTGTGTGTAACCCAGTGTTGTCAAATGTTGACAACTCAACACATAGTTCTTAACAGTAAGCTGGATCCTACAACATGCAGTATCTGTTGAACATTGACCAGCAAGGCTGTATTGCTTCTGGGAAGAGGCTAGAAGAAAAAAGAGGCACCTAATTGAAGGCTGTAATAGGAATGTAGATGTCCATGTGCATTACACAAAGCAGTCATATGCAGAGGGCTTTATCCATCTTAGTAGGATGGATAAAGAGTGGCAAGATGAAATTGCCTAAGGACACAGAAGCACATCTTCCACGTCCAAGTTTGCATCTCTTCATTTGGCTATATAGATATGCATGTTTGTCTGGAGGCTCCTTATACAAGAATCTTTATACAGCTCTGTGCCACATCACACTAATGTACCCAAAAAGGCTCTATTTCTGTGAAGGGAAGTAAAAATGAAATGAGTTCTTTCATTTAAACTGCTGTTTCAACTTTTAAATAGGTCTGAGTGACTTGATAAATGCTGCTTGTAGCCAAATACATACAAAACAGTTGTATGAAATTTTGTGGTGTACCAGAGAGGGTAACAGCCTCTTCTTTCCTTACCATCAGCGAAATTTAGTTCATCTGTCATGTAACAGCTCTTACACCATCATATCTATTCTCTTCTTCCCTTCAGCTCCTCCTTTCCTCCCTCTTTTCCTGATGACCTGTCTCAAAGCTTTAGTGCAGTCTTCCAGGTCTTACCACTCAGCAACACCAGCACCCCAGTCACCTGAAATATCTGTGCTAAAACTTCAATTCCCTGTTATTCTTCATTGTATACACCAGAAAGAACTGTCCCAATTAATAATGCTTCAGATTAAAACTTACCTAGGCTTTCAGCCACTTAAGAGTTGTCAAGCGTTGTACTTACAGTTGTAAGAAAGGCCAGATTGGAGTGTTAACAATTGCTTTTTTTTCTTTTTTTTTTTTTGTTTTTCTCCAGAGCACTCATTTGTTATTAACCTCTCAGCTAAAAGTGTGATGACTGGAGTGTTACTTCAGGGAGATTGATAAGAGTGCTATGTCTCAGCAAAGGGGAGGGGTCAGTAACTTAGAGCTATTTGTTTTAGATAAGCAATTAGGCCAATGTTATCAAGTTTTTGTTGGGGAGAAAAGAAAAGGCATTTAATTCAGACACTTCATTAGGCACTTCAGTGGATTATTAGAAATGTGCAGGGTAATTTATCTGCAGTCTCTCCTCTGTACATGTCCAGGTTTGAAAATCTTTCACTTCATTTTCCATAACAGAAACCAAACTGACAAATTACCTAATACTAAATATGTAAAAAAGAAGATTGTTTAAGAAAAAGGGAGATGTAACAGAGCAACGGTACACAGTTATGAGCTACTGCTAATGGACATGCACACCTGTAGCATCCTTGAAATCATATCAAGCAGTAATGCTTGAACAAAAGACCAGAGAGTCCTGTGTTTAAGGTAATAATTACAGGGAAACTGAATGGGCAGCATGTTGTGGTCCTAATTGTATCTAAATACAAAGCCAGGTGTTTTAAAGCCACTCTTTAAATCAAAGCATATTCCCCTTTCATTACTGGACCTTCAAAGCAGAGTGAATTCATAGAAAATTTTAGGACTTTAAAGACCTTTCCTATACATTAAATCATCAAAGAGTTTTCTGCATATATCTTGGAGTGGCTGATGGCCAGTCAGAAGAGACAGGACTAATTCATGGTATCTGCTTAGTGTTCCCATGGCAAAAGAAAGCATCTTGGATAGAAACCAATCTACATAGGTTGCTCTGAAAGTAATTCTTCCTATTTATTTATATGGAAAATACAACAGATACCAAGAACACAATAATACTATTTGATGTAGAGAATTCTCAGATATGAAACACTGGTTTTCAACATCATCACCACCATTTGCCAATTTGTGCAGATGAGTCGATTAAGACACTCTTCATTTCATGGTGTGACAGCTGTGCATGGCCATCTGGAACATGGCTCACCTTTCACATTGCTGTCATTGCTGCTGAAATGCACCACTCACCACCTCACTGTGCTCACATCCACTGGTTAGTTTCCATACATGCTCAGCAAACTTTGATGAATACCAATGGATGCCATTTTTTCCACACAGAAGAATTCAGTGACACGTTTTTGCTTCAAATGTCATTTTGTCAGACTGCCCCTCTGCTGCCATCTGTCTCATGACAGCAAAATGTAATGGAATATTGACAGGAAGGTTCAACCTCTACTGCCATACCACCAACATACACCTCTGACTTTGTGGGCCAACATAATGAAATGGGAAGTGTTACTTTCAGAGCAGCCCTCATACAACTGCTACCTGTGTTTGTCTGAGCACTGGAGAACACAAGTGCCTATTGTCTGAGGGCTGAGTTCCTTTTAAAACCCAAGTCACCACAGTTCTTGCACTTAATATTCTTGCTTAGGCCAAACTGCTAGAATATCCATTCCTTGTAAAAAAAAATCTTTACTTAAATAAGTCTATGCCTCTCTCTCTCAAAGGAAAAACACCTTCAAGCTTTGCTTTGCATTTTCACAGATCTCTTAGTATGGCAAAATATAGGGGGAATTACGGAGCTGACAATATCTTCAAGGAGATGGATCACCATGAAGGTGGCTCACTGACTTCCCTCTGGCAGATGTTGCAGCTATGGTGATACCAAGCTCTTGCCTCAAGCTGATGGAGCTCAAGGCCACTCTTTCATTGATGTGTGAGAAGACAAAGCCAACATCCTTTAGATTCTCACAGGTGTGCACAGTGGAGGGAAAAGCCCTTGTAATATGCCAACTAGTAAGGTTCAGTTATTCCTGTGGGTGATGCACTCATTAGATATGTACTGCTCTGTTGAGCTGGCTTTACAAGTATCATTTTTCTGGCACTACTTGCCATGCATAAAACCAGGTGGATAGTCTTTAAATGAATGGAAAAAGCTGCCAGTCAGAAAAAGGAACAAGCTCTGCAAAAGAAAATATAAAGCAGCTACTTAAAAAACAAGTGCAAAGAAATTTTTAATGTGATACAGACTTTGTAGCAGTTTTATCAGTAGCAGTTTTATGTGAAGTTCAAGTGTAGCTCCTAAACAGAGTTCACAGCAGAAGTTTTTGCAGTGTAACAAGTAAACTTGTGCTTGGCTCATTGCATAAAATTTGGAAGCCCACCATGTTCCACCTGTCTGAATTTAAGTGAAGGGCAATTATTTCTATTAGCAGTAGCCTGGGGAAGGAAAGAGAAATGCATCTGATTGCTGAACCAAAGCTGGAGTAACAAAAGGCAGACACTCTAACTGAGGAAGAGAATTGTTTCTTCCTACCTTCCATAGCCTTGATATTGGTGGTCCAGTTTCCATGCTTTTTCTGCACATGTATGTCTTTATAACCATCATAGCCAAACTCATCCTTTAGCACTGCTTATAGAATGGTAGAAAACATTCTAAAAATTTCAGTGATTTTTGTTTTGTCGGTCATCTTTGTTGGAATCAGATTGAATGGGAAACATTCTGATAGCTGAAAACTGTCAGAGAGGTAAAGCATATGCTTCGAATTTAACCAATTCTCTCCCTCTCTCCAAAGAAAAAAACCCAAAAACCTATGTCAAACATGGAAGATATCAAATGTTCTGCCTTCATATCAGGCAGATAAGCCTAAATGTGGGCCTTTCACATCCTCTTGAATTTCCTAGCCACCAGGCCACCAAGCCAGTTTCTCTTCATCCCTTGTGTTAAAAGGGTTTTGGCCAGGCTGTTTGATGATCCACAGGCTGAGTTCAGCAGCCCTCGTTCCTTATTAAGGGAGTTCATGGAGGTCTAACTGCAGAGAAGCCCAGGATGTACAGAACAAATTATGACAGAATGGGTTCGTAAGTGATGAACCCATTTTCCTACCTTTTAACCAGTTCTGTGCTTAGTATCTAATAGGGCATGCAGTGGCAAAACCAATATTAATTCTATCCACTTTAACCCAGGTAGTCTTTGTGCTCATAGGTGAAAAAAAATAGACCATACCCATGCTCCCAACAAGGGAATAGCATGCATGGAGTGAGAAGGCAAAGCAAAAGGGAAAGCACCATGTGCCTGCTGGCCTCCCCCTCCTCCCACTGTGCCTCTTGTGCATCCCCCAAGGTCAGGCACAATCTGTCCCTTTGTATCCATGAAAGAAATGGGACGCAAAGTGTTAGGAATTTCCTAAAACTGTCTCGAATCATGTGCTGTTTAAGTAACTGTCACTTTGCTGCCTGGTTCATTGACATTTGGGTCTTAAATGGTGCTTGTGGAGGAGTAATATTTTCAGCTCTGAAGGGGTAAAGAAAACAGTCTTACAAAAGCAAAGCCTTTGAACAGCGATATGCTGCAGAGGAATATGTTGATATGCTCATTTCATGTAAAGCCTACATTCTCTTTGTATGAAATCAACATAAAGTTAAAATAAGTATTTCACAAAAGTAGCATGCAGGAGAATTCTATATCCTTAGAAGGAAAAAAAAAAAAAAGCTAGCACAGATGGCTGAAAGAAAAATTAGTATAAAGACATCAGAAACAGCTGAATAAACTTTCAGTAGTCCAAGAGAAAAAAAGAGGCTCAATCTTCTGGTTTATTCTTATTTTCCTATTTGCATTCTTTAAATACACTGGAAATGGCATTCAACATTTCTAGTACTTTGGCCGTTTTCATTTGGTAAAGTTTTTGGGTATGAAATACAGCATTTAAGGGGAAGAACACTATTAAAACAGCATTCAGTCTAGTGCTGCTCTCTCTATACTATTTTGAGAGTCATAAACTCATAGGCACATAAGACTTCAGAGCTGTTATTAGTCCACACCTCATGAACATGCCATAGTAAACACAGGATTAAAAATCAAACTTGTCTATTCAAAAAAAAAAAAAAAAGAAAGAAAAATTTCACTCATGAATTTCCTTTGATAGATTTTGTTGTATGATGCAGCATGCAAATGTATCGCTGTGTAAGAGCTCATCACCAGCTTCACTCAATATGTCCAGTGCAAATAGAAGATTTTCTTATGGATATGAAACACCTGATGAAATAGAAATGGTCAAGTGCTTTTCTGGTGCAACATATCCTTTTAGATCTAAACAGTGAAGAAGGAGAGCTCTGGATATTACCTCTCTTACATGTTAAATTATAATTTCTGCTTCCAGGGGAGAGCTATTAGAATAGCAGCCTTTTCCATGGTACTAGGTCTCTAATCTGTTTCAGTCTTGAAAAGGAATTCTGGAGTAAGATGTGATCTAAAAAGTAATTAAAACTTAGGTTGACCTAACATTAGATATTCTTGTTAGATTGTTATTATTTTTCTTCTCTGGGGAGATTTCTTTTTTTTTTTTTAATAATTCCCTTAAGAATTCTTTAAAAAGCATATGTACGCTGACTGTATTTTTAGTCTTTAAGTTTTAGACCAGCATGGGACTTTTTCTGTTCATAACAGAATTGTGACAAAATGCTATTTATAATCAGTATTTATTAAGAGAGACAGCAATTATTTTATAACAAATTTGTTTTATGTTCCACTGGTTGAATGAGATTCTTAGTCACATCCTTCAATGAGAGCTAATAGGACAGGGTCCCAGGGGAAGCTAAGTTTAGTTTACTGGTTGAATGGTACAAGGAGAGTTGAAAGACTAGAGAGAAAACTAACTGATGGCAGAATATGATCTAAAGAGTCCCCTTTGCAGAAGACTATGAAGATAAGATTCTTATTAGAAATATTTGAATTTTTATGGGTGAGTTGGACAAGTTTGTTGTGTACACACAAGAAAAAGCATAACGTAACTCTGGAAATTTTTGTGAAATTTGGGTGATGGTGAGATTGAAGTCACTGCATGTGTACATTCCTGCGCCATCTCTTCTGATTTATCACTGTGCATGCATGCTGTTTGAACAATCTGAACCAGGTCTATATTGCATGTGTAACATCCAAACCACTTGTGCATTGCTTCTATAAAGTAATAATGAAACAACCAGTAGGCCACGTTTATGTCTCCATCATACTGGCATTTTTAAAGACATAGATTTTCAGCTTCTTCTGATGACTATCTCAAACAAGCATGCCCAACCCAGGGTCTGCATGCTGCATGCCCTTGCCCCATGCTATTATGGCAGAGGCTCTTCCTCATCAAGAGCCCCATTCCAATCCTGAATGCACCCCTATCACTCAGCAACAAGCAAATATCATTGTGTGACTGTCACCATCTAGGCTGAAACCATGGCATGGGGAAGGCAGAGTGCAGTGCTAACTTCTCCTCTTGCACCTGCCACACACACTCAGTCAAATTGAAACACGTGTCTTAGATACTATGTGTGCTTGTGCCAATTGGTGAGTAAAACACAATAAATACCTATAATAATAATCCAGCCTACCTAATGTCATCTTAAAAGAAAATGATCCAAACGAGAAAAATTGTGGATGAAGGAAGCATTCAATGAAAACTGGACAGATGAGTACATTTTTGTTGAGACAAATAATATGGCTTTATTTATGAGGAAATCATGTCAGTTTTCAAAGATTACAATTTGAAAAGACATTATGTGAAATAAGCATGCTGCCAAATTCCACGCATATTAACGGATGTTTCATAAAGAAACAATTTTCACAAGCAGTTTGTTTAAAAAAAAAAAAAAAAAAAAGTCGAGAACTACAATGAACATTTAACTGTAAGAAAGAAAAGGAAAAATGAATATCACCTAAAGGATTATGTGACTATTCTGTGTACTTAAAAGTTAGCAGCTTCTTTAGCTCATGGGTTTCTAACCTTTTGACTTGCCTGGGTTGAACTGAGTGAAGAGGAATTGCCTTGAGTCTCAGTTAAAGTATAAAATGTACTTATTGTATATGACTAACAAAATTTATTTTATTTCTTTATATAAATATTATTAAAATGTAAAAAAAAAAAGAGTGAGAACATCAAAAATATAAAACCAGTGGGATATTTGACTCTGATTTGGTGAAAGTAATGCATCAGTTTGGTTTAATAGAAGTAGCTGAATTTCTTGGTGAATTCTCAAAGTGTTCATGAGAGATTTTTTATGAAATTTTACACTTTCTGTGCTTTGTCCTTCAAAATAGTTTTTTACAAATATATTTACTGCCAAAAAAAAAGATAAGATGAATACAGCGCGGTTATACTGTGAGGAATACTTTTCTCTGGTAAGATAGGTCTTACAAAGTGTATTAAGGAGATATAATCAAATTTTTGAGTTGAATATCTGATTACAACTCTATATATTCTATTTGACTATTTGCAGGCAATGTATTTAAGCCAACTAAAAATGAAGCCTCAAACATGCCAAATAATTGATGGTTTTTTTTTTTGCAATCTTGAAACCTATTCTCAAATTGTTTTATCAAAATGGAAAGCAAAATGGATGCATATATTTTCTGTTAACTGAACTGTGTTTAGTCAATGTATCAAAATGCATAAAATTGTTATAGCTTGAGCTTGCCATAATTTAAGTTTCTTTTTTAACGCTGTTATGTTTTGAAACATAGAAAAGATAAATTAATTTTCACCTTGAAGAAGCATGTTTAACTCATTTAAATGAGTGGTCAAATCCAACAAAAATGCTAAATCTGTGACCATTTTTAATCTTCAAGTTCTGGCACAAATTTTCCTTTTGTTTTTGTAAATGACTTGACTTCATTTCTCAAATCATGAAACCTTTTTAGCATTTTACTCCGACTTAGCCACCAAGTAAATGGTGTCCTCATAATCAGAATCCATACTTTAAGGATCTCTTGGAATTGACAATGATGTAATACCTCAGACTTTAAGAAATTCACAGCTTTGATGATGATTTGCATGGCAGTATCTATTTTTACAGCTTTCACACATAATTTTTCTTGATTTCCTATGCACTGTTTTTCATAAAAAATGAATTGCTGGGGGAAATTACATCATCTTATATTAATTTTATAAGTCCTTCTTTACCAACCATCAATGAAGTGTCACCAGTAGCTACAACAATTCTATAATTCTATGTTATATATGTTGTCAAATGTTAAAGAAAATTGCTTCAGTGTAATATTTTCTGATTCAAACAAATCAGGAGATTTTGATGTGCTTCTTAATGGGACCAAAGAAACCATTTATTCAATGATGTTATATTTGTTATCAGTACTTCTAAAAAAAAATAGTACATTAACACATTGATCCATAGCATCCATAGTACTGTAGCATCAGTGTTTTCATCTGTCTTCAAAGTGTAAAATTTAAAATTAGAGTCATAGAATCATAGAGTAAATGAGGTTCGAAAAGACCTCCAAGATCATACAGTCCAACTGTTCAACTACAACCAAGATTTTCCCACTAAACTATGTCCCTTACTACAACATCTAAATGTTTCTTGAACACTTACAGGAATGGTGACTCCACCAACCTCCCTGGGCAATGTGTTCTAGAAATTTACCTCTCTTTCAGTAAAGAAATTGTCCTAACATTTAATCTGGACCTCCCCTGTTGCAAGTTGAGGCCGTTCCCTCTAGTCCTGTCACTATTTACATGGGAGAGGAGACTGACCCCTCACCTTGACACAGGCTCCTTTCAAATAGTTGTAGAGAGCAATAAGGTCTCCCCTTAGCCTCCTTTTCTCCAACAATCCCAGTTCCCTCAGCCGCTACCTATAAGATTTGTGTTCCAGACCCCTCACCAGCTTCATTGCACTTCTCTGGACATGCTCCAGGGCCCCAATGTCTTTCTTGTAGTGAGGGGCCCAAAAATGATCACAGAACACCAGAGCAGCCTCACCAGAGCTGAGTACAAAGGGATAATCATCTTTCTGCTCCTGCTGGCAATGCTATTTCTAGTAAAAACCATGGTGTCATTTCTGAATGAAATGATCATTCTTTCTGGACCACCACTGGACATTCAGCTTCATTTTGACTATCTGGAGAAGCCAAGCAAATTCCTCCTTGTTTAATCTCAAGGTGTGGTACATAAAATATTCAAGGCTTTGCAGTTTATAAAACAATACAGCCCTTAAAAACAAGCAAATGAACTAGCTGAAAGCAAATCCTTTCCACTGTTGTTCATTCTTTCACTGAAGACCTATACGTGTAGGACACCAGGGACAGGAAAGCCGGGTACCTCTGACTCCAACAGTCTTCATCCTTAGTAAGGAACTTCTCTCCATAAACATCCCTCATTTGTCATCAAACCTCTTTAATTAGCCCCTGGAGGGGTTGTGGACAACTATCAGGTGTACCACTGACAGATAATTTGCTCCCCAGTGCAATTTTTCTCTTGAGTGAATTACTTTCTTTTTTGAAGTAAATTAATTATGAAGGCAAAGTGTATAAATCTTGCTAGAATTTTTAGTCTTTCTCTAGTGAGAGGAATTTTACTCCAGATTCAGGCTAGGTTGAGTAACATAGACAAAAAAACCACCAAAACTAAACAAAACAAACACATCTCAGAAAGGTGTTCATGTATGAAATTCACATACAGAGCTAGTTCATAATTTCCAACATGACTTATGAATTGTTGTAAATGGATTCTTCATTTCAACACAACATTTGCAAATATATTGTTGAACTGGAGTACATGGGAGACTGGTGAGCAGCAGGGACCGATTCTTCCATAAATTTTAATGCTGACTGTGAAGCAAAATTTTCTTTCTGAAAAGCAAAGTCAGCTGTGCTTTGATATTGTGCTGTGAGACCCTGCTACAAAATTAAGTGGTCAAAGTCAGGAACAAAGTTGCCAACACTTGTGATTTTATTAGGAGAGAGCTAGCTTTTTTCTGAAACCCAAGGCTTCTGAAGTCATACAATTACAGGAAACTGTCATGTTCCATTCCCCTAGAAGATATAGTTTCTACCTTTTGTGGTTGCGAAAAAAAGTTGAAAATATAAATCCTATTGACAGGGCCACCAGAAGACAAAAAGATGCTGAGTTTATTGGTATTTTAAGGAACGTGATGGTTTATGAATGCCTGAAGTTGGGAACATTGAAATAATGTTGTTCAAACAAAGAAAGCAGTGAATAATGATGTGAAAGTAAAATCCAGAGTCAGAGTTCTTTCCCTATCATACTACAGAGAGGAAATAGCGTGTATAGTGAAACTCCCCAGCTTCAAAGCTCATTCACATTTTTATCCTAGAGTAGTTGTTTAAAATATATATCTTTATTCTCAAAGACTGGAGCACGTACTATGTCAGATAAGAACTAATAATGCACTAACAGAAAGATAAAGCTTTAGGTCTACATGTTGGAACTTTACTTTTCCTGTTTCTCCAGATAAAAACAAGAGAGATATGTTAAACAATATGAAGCCAAGCTATTGCAGAATATGCAGAAACTGCTTCCTGTGAAGAATTAAGGTTTAATTAGCTAAAAAGGAAGTGTACAGAGGGATGATAACTGAGAGTTGGTCACCCTGTCTCTCTGATGAGATTATCCTCTGTACCTCTGAACTTTATTATCCAAACAACAAGTCCATGGCGTGATTTGGTGCCTCCAATAATCTTGTGCTAATTTTTACTCATGCTGTCTGTCAGGAGGCCTTGAGTTATTTGTAGAACAGCTCTGGATATGGCAAACAATTGACTGCATAAACTGTGTCTTCAGAAGTATTAGTATAGACATAAAAAATAGACACTGGTTCAGTGTCCAAAGTCCACGTAAAATAAATTAAAAAAAAGGTGTTTTGAGTGAAGACCTTTGATTCCTTTTGCTTTACTTTTTTTTTTTTCCTTTATTTTGAAATTGGTTTACTTAATTACACCAGGAATTTCAATTCTATGTTCTCCAAAAATAGATGACTGCCTGAAGACAGGACCAGCTATAATGACCACCAAAACATCAAAGGTTAGTTGTGGTGTCTGATGCATGGCCTCAGATGTGAATGATCCAAATCGTTTATTACAAGTTCTCATATCACTTATATACCTTCACAAGTTTTCTTTTTCTAGCTTTCCCATCCACCCCTACAACCTTCCCATCCACCTTTATGTGTCAACAGAGCATTCTACAAAGCACTCTTCAACCATTCATGCAGGTGCTTATCAATCAGATGTGTAAGACATTCTTTCTTCTTCTAGAGGTGTCCTTGGTTCTCATGCTGTTTATCTTGCTCCACAGCTGCTGATCTGAACAGTTTTTCTTGTATTCCCACAGTTAGTGACATACTTTTTCAGGTGAAACCATCGCTAAGATACAGACAGAGTTAAGGACAGGCAACAGCTTACCGACCTGAACACATAGCTAAAATCTTTGCTTCTTTATGGCCTCATGTACTTTCTGGCTGTGACATAGCTTTACTCTCAGCTAGAGGAAGACAACACCACCACCTTCTGTAGGGCTTCAAACACTAGCCAACCTGCCAGCAGATCTGCTCTGTTGCCTGTGATGAGACAGATTATACTCCATTTGTTTCTTGGTCAACTTGTTTGCCATGCAAATTAAAGTGGTGAGTGTCATCATTAAGGTCTCAGTTGCTCCACAACCAGTGTTTCTTGCTGCAAACAGAAAGCAATCCTGTGTGAAAAAAAGCTGCAGAGTCAGGTCCTTGGAAAAATCTTACTATTAAAAAAAAAAAAAAAAAAAAGAAGAAGCCAAACGTTAACCTTCTTCACTTTTATAGTTTTGGTATAGGCAAGTGCTTATCTGGGCTCCCATTACAGTGACACTGCAGTTTCTAAGGGAAGCTTTTTAGTGTGAGAACATGTCAATGTTGGCTCAAGCATTCAGAGCTGTGGGGAAGGAAAGCATATTAAAACCTCCATAAGCTGGTGTGGACAAAAGGAAACAACAAAAATGAGAAGATAAAGGGATTAAAGGATGATATGGGATGAGATGGAAGAGTCACTGAGAGATGTGGATCAAAAGCAGCTGTAGGGATCTTACTCTTGTTTGTCCTTTAGCAATAGTTTAAGGCCATCACTGACTGAGGAACCCCACTGTGCTAAAAGTATTGCACAAACTCATTGTAATTTTTACAGACATGCTTTTCCTTGAACCGTTTCTAATCTCAGTTGGTGACCAAGGGCACAAAGGCACAGAGAAAGGAAGCAGCTTGCCCAAAGTAGGTTAGTAGCAGAAATAACGACAGGATCCAGATCTCCTGCAACCAGCTGGATGCATCCCACGGAGAAAAGTGTAATCTGCCTCCCAGGCCCACGAGGAAGCTTCCAGGCAGAAAAATCTGTTCAAATTAAAAAAAAAAAAAAAATAGAGAAGAAAAGGAGAAAGTGTGGGCTTGAAGATTCTAATTGGCATATGTAGGAACATGTTGACTGTGCAACTTTCTCCCAGTGAAAAGCTTCAAGGAAACAAACAAGTAGAGATGATTTAAACAAATAAAACAAGTCTTGCTAGCTGCAGCATACACCTTTTCTATATGCTACAGCCCTTTCTCTGTTCAGAGAAAGAAAAAGCATGGCAAAGACAGCATAGACTTCTCACAAGTGTATCATATAGTAGAGTAAAAAAAAAAAACAAAAAAGCATAAGTATGTTATTCTAAGCGTTAGCGGTTTAGGGAAAATTCTGAACTAGAACATTTCCTTCTAGTTAAAACAGCACAGATCCATTTCTTCAGATATTTAAGTCTGGGTTTCTTGCTATTTTACTTCAGCTTCTGTTCCAAGTTGTTTCTGATCCTCATCTTTTGCATGTTTAGAGATATGTGTGATTGAAAAATAAATAGCTGCTGGCTATTTCACTGAAATTTCAATATGGATGTGAAAGATCAATGACCATGAATTTAGAAAAGTGTCCAATTAGCAGAAAGCCAAGGTGCAATTTGAATAAGCAAGTCACATAGTCCCATCATATTGACATAATGTATAGTGTCATTAAGCTTTGACTTCCAGCATGAAATTTTTATCAAAAACATGATCGCCAGCCCTAACAGCAGGTAAGCTGAAGAAGAAGAGAAATTTTGGCTGATTCCTGTATCTATGATCTGAGTTAAAGGAAATAGTCATATTCATCATATTTGGAAACTGCATTCTATGAGGTTTGAGGCAAAATACCACAAGCAATGGAAACTACAAGCAGTACAAAGAGGTACAAGCTTAGTTCCCTCAGCCTCTCTTCTTAAGAGAGGTGCTCCAGCTCTCTGATTGTCCTCTGGCCCTCCTCTGGATTTGCTCCAACAGCTCCATATCTTTCTTGTGCTAGGGATCCTTTGCTTATGGAAGTGTGGAGAATAGTATTCTGTATACTCATCCTATTGGAAGGAAAATATATAAGATTATTTTTATTATTATTATGGTTTCAATTTCTTGCACTTCACAATACAGTCTCTCTAGGGATCTAATACTTAAGTGCTTAAGCATGAAATCCTGTTAATGAGTCCTCTATTTGAAAATTTACACTCAAAAGCATTATCCTTTCTATTGCTGAATGCATTTATCTGTAAGACACCACTGACATTTATCTGCATGGATTTTATCTCCTCTCTTGCTGCCTAGTTGTCTCGAGAAAGCAGAGAGGAGGCTGCCCGCTGATAAGATCACATATTTTTTACATTAGGACCTATGTCTGGGGTAGGGTTTCTGCATTTCACAGCTTAGTCTCCCTCTGAGGTTGACCTGAAAATACACTCCTGGCCCATCCCCTGAAAATGCTGGTATGACATGAATGGAGCAGATGTTTTAATGGATGCATGATTAGACTTTCATTAATAAAGTTCAAAGATCAATTAATTCAGGGTGTGTCCCTGCCATTTTCCCTACTTTTTTTTTTTTTTTTTTTTTTTATTTTTTTAAATTGTACTGAAAGGCCTTAAAAAGGATATAATTAGTGGCAAGAAACATGAGAACACAGGGGGACAAAGGACCTCTGAGGGCAGGTATCATTTCCCTAGCTATGTTGGGACTGGGACCAAATTTCCTCTCTTTGGTCTCCAGTATTGTTTGGTTACACTTGCTGCATCTTCTGGGAAGAATGCTATAGCAGTGCTTGCTAGAATAGCCTTACCCTTGCTGAGTCCTTCCATGGGGCACACAGAATGAAGGCAAGAGGGTCACAGTGTACTGGGGAAGGGAAGCAGCCACCCTAAGCTACTGCTAGTAGCTGTCTGCAGTGCACATTTCCACAGATAAACTGGTATGCATTAGTGCCAGAGGCACAGCATCTTGAATGCCTGAGATGAAGAGTTTCTGGACCAAAATTGCTGCTTGTTTCAGTGGCATAAGCAGTGAATCCGTTTAAAAGGGGCCTGTAGAGATTGCCCTTCTATCACCGGATTGCTTCCAAAGAATAGATATAAAAGTTTCCTGCACAGAAGGATTTACTTATTGCTATTTTTCAAATTGAGGGGCACAGTCAAGGAACTGTCGCTGTGCCAGATCATAAAACACGCCAGAGAAGGTAAGGACTCCCTGAAGGTGGATGCTATACTAGCTCCTGCAGAACGGTTTCTGCCGGCATTGTTGTAACTCTCCCCTAGTGGTATGCCAAAAAACATCTCCTCAGCATGCTCTGGGGTAGAGTTCTGAAACGCATTTATTTGCCTCTGTCAGTGAAACACATCCACACTATATCTCAGGAGCAGCGGGGTCACCACTGGGGCCATCCTGTCCTTCTGTTAGCTCCTGCTGCAGCTGTCACCAGCCCTGTGGGCCCAACTACAGGAGAATTTAGAAAAGAACTATATTTCTCTTCTCCCCAAATACAATTTTCCTCATTTGTTGGTCTGAGTGAAGCAGACCGAGAACCTAGCAACTCAAGAGCTCAGTCACATTTTCAAACTCTCAGAAGTGATCACAATTATCTTTGCTGGGCTATTCTATTACCTAACCTAAGTGACACTTAAGAGACCAATGTGGAGGTCTCAATTAATCTAGGATGTGGGTTAAACCCTATGGGATAACGTTTGTGAATATTTTAGAAGCTGTATTAACTTTTATTTCTATTTAATTTAAGTCCACAGTGGCTCATCTTCACTGCTGTGAAATAGAGTTAGCTAGACTGGGAGAGCTCCTAAGGAGTTCACCCCTTAGCAAATATATTTTTATTCCCAACAGTATGGACAAATATTACCCCTGAGTAAAGGAACCAGCCTCCCTCACCACCTTTTAGACTGGAAATGGCAGCAGAGAGTGCTCTGGGCTCCTCACAAGCACCTTTGCTAAAAGACCACATGGACTACTCAAGCACAGGGAGAGACGGAGAACTGAGGTCACTGGCAGAATATGAAGTAAAGTGACACCTCTGGATATGTGGCTCGTTTCTCACCCTGAGTACATAACGAAGCTATATGCAAGCTATCTACAAACCTCAAAGCACAGGAATGTTCACATGAACAAAGCCACAGAGCAAAAGCCATGTTTGAAGCTGGCGTTGCTTCCTCCATAATATAGTTATCCAGTATGTCAAATCTCTTGGCATGCAAGTGAGACATAAGTCACTCATAATAGAACTGTTCTGCGCATCTTGGTACCGGGAGTAGCATGCCCTCTGCCAGAGATGAAGGTGCAACAAAATTGTCTCATTACCAGGTGCTGTTGTATGTGCAAGAAGCATGAAGATTGACAAGTGACAAGCGGCATGCGATGTGCGCCAAGTGCCAGCTCTGGGCCCCCAGCCAATGTGGCTTTTCTTTAGGAAAAGTACAGCACATTCAGTATCACCTCACTGGCTACATTTGTTCACTTCTCCTTTGAATAATTTGATGATCTTCAGGGCCGCAGCTGTGGAGAAGTCTTGCCTTTCTGGCAAGCACACAGAATGGCCGAGCATATCAAATGAGATTTCTAAGCTTAATTGATAATGGCAACAAGTCTAAGGCAATCACTTATAAAATTCTCTCTTCTCTCAGATGTTGCTGGACAAGTGCTGGCACAGCCGCCTTCCTTCACAAACATTTCAGATACTGTTTCTTACTTTTTGGCTAGAGCTTTCAGTAAGACTTGGAAAAAGACCAAGATTTATCATGAGCCTGAGTTACTTTTTTTTCCTGTTTTTTTTTTTTTCTTTTTTTTTTTTTTTTTTTCCTCCTTGTACTCCACAGACAAAACACTGCTTGATTCACTTTAAAAAAATCATCCTCTAACCCTGTTCTCACTTTCAGCTGTCACTGAGGGTTTGGGGTGAGGTCAGGAATGCTCTGAAGTGGCACCTTTGCAGACAGCATGTTAATGACACAGAGGTCAGATTCATTTCACTTACACCTTGGCTAATGGACTTTTTACAGAGTACATACTCATACACACATCGCTCTCTGTGTCTCCATAAATAAAATCTCCTCCAAGCACAAGATTGTACTTTTATGGGACTTTTATTAAGTGGCATTGCTCAGTTAACTTCACCAAAGTACATGTCAAGATTATGTCTGTGCCGGTGTGTTAAAGCTAGGACATGGAAATGAAGGATTGCAAACATCAGAAGTGTTCGTCAGTGGGGTTTTGAGGCAGGCACTTTGCTGACAGTGAAAGAGCATGTGGTGAGAGAATGGGAGGGAGACTCTCTGTACCCAGACCTGAATACTTTTAAATCTGAATGGATATTTGAATCCAAAGTTCTGGTATACCACGTTATTGAGGCAGAAAAGCTATCCATGGAAGAGAGAACTAATGCTGAACTTTCCTTGCACTTCTGGGATGTCTGAAACTGTGGCTTGGCTCAGCTCCATGCCTAGGTGGAACATCTCTGCTTCACAGTAATTTTCATTTTGTGGTCTGAACCATTATTCCTTGCAGCCTCTTTCCATTGTGGCTACTGAAATCTGTGCTCCTTCTGTCCCCATCATACCAGTGTACTTAAGAATATCAACAAACATCCCCTTTGCATCCCACTCTGTTCCCAGTAAATCTCATATGAAGGCTCAGGTGGAAGGTGATATTATACCTACCAAGTATTACCACCTTTGAACAAGCAGACACTAACTGCAGCCCAGCCAGCCCACCCATCACTAGCGAGGACCCTGTGGTCATCAGCCTGGGCTATACAACAACCAGAACCCTCAGAAGGTACTTGACTGTTAAAATACATATCAGTAATTAATGAGTCTGAATAGTGCAGAGGAAAATAAAGAAAATAATTTTTGTATGGTCATCCAAGACTGATGTTCAGATTTCCAGCTATTTAAAGGCTGTTCTGCTACTTATTCCACTGTACCTTTCACAGAGTAATAAACATACTCACCACTTAAAGGGAAAATCAGAAGTGAGATTATGTTATTCATTTGCAAAGAACTGGAAACCTAACTTCAACTCTCTCTCCCAGGTATGAGTACTTTATCTGCAAGAGCAGTCTGTTGAAAGCCCCTATGTATCATTCATGATGGTGTTTTTTCTATTCAGAAATAAGTAAGAATAAAATGTTGATGACCCCCTCAGTTGCATAGCTGGTCTGTCAGAACAAGCAGCTAGGGCTGAGATGCCGTCCCAAAGTCTTCAGCACTACAGCTCAGCTGAGCACTGTCCATAGCTTTCCACTGCGACATATCACTTACTGGCTCACTAAAAATAGGTTGTATTTTTGCTCCACTGAAACCTCTACAAAAGAGCCAAAAGCTTGACAAATCTTCAGGACAAGAGCTATGGCTTTTTATGACCGTGATCTTAAGTGATCATGTTCTTTACTCTTTCTTTCTTTCTCCATGCCAAATCCCACTTGCATGATCCACACTGAGTCCAAGTTGTCCAAATCAGACCAGAGGCATTTCAGTTTGCTGCTGTGTAACTAGGCTCAGAAAATGACTCTCCAGCATCAAATCTAGAGCTATTCATGCTGAAGGAGGAGCAAGGAGTTATGGAAAGATGAGAGAAAAGGAAAAGAAATAAGGAAGGACACATAAAAAATGCCTCCCTAGCAGCAGAACTTTTGCCTCCTGGACTGAAAGCAACAAGCAGAGTGGGGACATCTGATCAGCATTTCTCTTAGGAGGACCTCTACCTTTTCTATTTCTTTTCTGGCTGATATATTTCAGTGTGTGAGCACTGCTGGCTCACAGCTGGCTGCAGGCCAGGGGCAGATCCTGGGTTGCCTTGGTTCTTGTCACAGCTGTAGAGGCTGGGAAGTAGGGCTTGATGGGCCTATGAAAGCACAGGGCAGCTAGGCACTGTGGCTGACCCTATAGGAAGACAAAAGCATTTTTCACACTGCATGACAGATTAGAATAACCTACTCCTGCAGTGTCCTGGGCCAAAGACAAATTTCCTCTCTCTCACAGATTTATATTCACCAGACAGCTCCAAGGCATGGAGTAGGTGCAATCACTTCCTAACAGTAGCTGGGAGGGTTTGTGTTCTACGCGTTGTTGCACTCTTGACAAATCTTTGGAAAGGAGAAATACAAGCTAGCCATGCGTTTTAAGTACAGTTGCCTGGAGGTCATGCAATTAATTGTAATTGGACATGAATGACACAAGGGACTACCCACACTTTTTTCTGGTAATTTGTGTGGAGTATGAGCAGTGTACAGCACCCAATTTCTAGCTAGTTATCAAGAAGAATACGCCAGTATTTCCAGCAAGGACAAGTCTGAGGTGGATTAGGTTTCAGAGAAAACACCTTGGTCTGATCTGTCTACTTGGAACTACAGGAAAGCATGAAAAAAAGGGGGAAAACCTAGCAGTGCTTAAAATAACTGCTATCCAAATATGTAAATATTGCAATTTCTTTTACTTTTTTAAATGAAAATAATTTGTAATAAATTGAGCACATGTTCTAGATCCTATGGAATGGGCAGGAAGCAATCTTTTTTGGGCCATAAAATGGCAAGCAGAAGATCCTAATCCTGTGTAGTTTCTATTTGTAGTTAGTAAGTTGTGAAAACCATTATTTCCTTTACACACTAGATTTTCCCTTTAATTTCTTCCTTTCTGCTTTTTTGCCTCTCTACATAACACCTGTTCTGTAAAAAATTATTTCTGACTTATCCACAGCTCCAAAAAGAACTATTTAATCAAAATATTGCAAAAATTGTTAATATAAACAGGAAGAAAAGCTTGTAATTAGACATAGGAGAAAAAGCAGATTAGCCCCAGGATCTCTTTTTGTGGAGATCATTGGGTCATTATGACAGCTATTTTCCTGATGTCTGTGTGGACTGAAGCCAGCTACTTTTCGCTCCTGCTGAAGAGTCAGGTTAATCAAAATGATGACAGCCAAATGGACAGAGAGCAGGATTCATCCAGGCCTCTTTGTCTAAACTCCAGATGGAATTAAAAAGTTAAAGCACAGACAGCACATCCAGGATGGCCAGGCCCTCATGTGACAAGCTCTTTCTCAAAATCGTTCCCATTAATTTGCAACTGTCAATCACCAAGCATTCTGCTCTGAAACAATGGCTGGCCTCGGATCACAGCTTCTCCCCATCTCCTCACACCAACACAACAGAGAATTAGAGATTTTTCTGTTGATTAGTAAAGACTTTTTAGTGCAATGCAACTGGTCTGGTGCAATAAAACAAACTGCTTGAAAGCCAGGGAATACTTTACCCACTCCCTATGAAAGAACTAGAACAATTTAATGGATTACATTTAGCGGCTTCATTTGGTTTGTGTGAATAACACATTTTTTCAGAGTGGCAACCAAAGAAAAAAAAAATAAAAAAATGGGAGGGAGAAGATTGGTTTGAAGTGAAGTTAAAAGCAAGGGGAACAAAAAACAAGATTTGCCACCCCACTGGAGAGGAAGGAGGCACAACATCTCTGTTTTACCCAGCAGTTCATGGGTTATTGCTGTCGCTCAGGATGACCTTATACGTGGAATGGCTGAACATGAGTCCAGTTGCTTTTTATAAGTAGAAGTATCACTAGGAGAAATTAAGAACTTTTTTTTCTTTAGCTGTGTGTAACCTACTGCTCTCTGCACTTTTTTTTTTGGAGGGGAGAGAGGGTAGCTGAGTTCAAAGGCAAGCAAGTAAAGAAGGGAGTGAAGCAGGGTGTTGTGTTTGTGGAGAGTGTCATGACTCTGAAGATAGAGGCAGAGAGGAGATTGCAAGAAATTTTGCTGTTTTTTGGCCTGATCATCCTTATTTCCTGGAACAAAACAATATGGACAAATTTATCTAAATCCCAGAATACAGTTCAGATGACTGAAATTACATATTTGAAGAGAGAACATTTAATATTTTCAACAAAAACAATCTCTTGTTCTATTGTTCATCTAATTTCTCTGACAATTTAATTTATATTAGATTTCCCATCCAGAAAATTCACTTTTTTTTACAGTATGTTACTAGTATACTGAATTTAATTCAACTCTCAAATGCAGTTGTCAAGTCAAATTACATCCATTTAAGATATGCAACAAACAAAAATTTAAAAAGGGGAGTCAGAAGGAATTTTGTAAAGTTAAAGAAGATATTTTTTGAAATGTCCATTTTGTTTTTTACTTTTTAAAATACTTACCATAGTATTTTAGAAGAAAATAAGGTGAAAGAAAACATTCCATATTGACTTCAAAGGAGGTTTTCAAAAATTTCTAACAGTTTCTTTCTATTTCAGCTCCACCTAAACTCAGGGTCTTTTTTCCAATTGTTCAGTCCAGCAACTGAATGGAGAAATCTTGATCCTCACAAGTCTTAATATAACACAAAATAATCTATAGTCTGAGATTGCTTTTCTCAGTACATTACTGTCCTACCTGGTTGACCATGCCTGTAGAAATGAAGCCTGTAGCCATTTCCTTTCCCAGACTTAGACTGAGTCATTGCCTTGTACATGCTTGGCTTTTTCTGTTTGCTTGTCTAAAGATGCGTATACAGTGTCTAATATGTATTGTGAAAGGATGACATGGCATGCTAATTTACAACATCATCAATAAAGATCATCTATTCTACACCCCATACCAAATAAAACATGTAATTGTAGATCCACATTTTCCCTATTGTTTAGACAGTTGAGATCTGTTGTCACAGAAAGGGGGAGAACAGTTAGCAACTTACATTTCCATGAGAGTTAATGAAAAATGACACTCTCTCACAATCAATCTTTTGCTATGAGTATGAGAGAAAAGAGGAGAAATAAACTAGATGAAAAAGGAAGACTAAGATGTTGAAAAATAACATTACTTTGCTCCTGGGGAATAGTGCTTTTGAAAACGAACGCAGTCATTAACCATCTGGCTTACTAAATAGTTAGCAAAAGGTTTTTCTGAAAGGATTGGCTTTACATTCATAACTACAGTTTATTGGTCCACTGGCACTAGCATGCCTAAACACAAGGGAAAGTCAGTACTGTATCATAGCATTGCCTAGCTAACACCTGGAATATATTCTCCAGAGTGAAAACAGCAGGGAACTGACCAGAAATAACCTCTCTCATATTATTCCTTCAATTAGATCAAAACAAGTTTCCCTTTGAAAACTTAATAATAAACACTGCAGGTCATTCACTAGTTTGGAGCCCCTTTGGGAAAGCTGAGCAGATGGGTCCCCTTATCTAGCCCCCTCGCTGTCACAGAGACAACAGCCACAAATCAGGACAGATATTGATTTTAATTGGAACCAACAGCATCTACATGCCATCTGAATATCCACATCTTCATGGTAAAAATACATCTCTTTAAAAGATTGGTTTGTTTTGTCCTGTCAGGTTGTTTAGACAGAATGAGGTAATCCCTTGCAAGATGAACAATTACGCCTTTTTTTCAGGTTCACTGCTTAAGTAGATACACACAGCAAATCCCCTGGCAAAACCAAGGTCTATTTCAAAGCCTTTGTACATAGAAGAAGTACAGATTAAACATTGTTCATCCAAACTGAGGCAGTTATATTCTCATTATCAAACAGATCTGAGGTGTTGTCAGGGTCTTTTCAGTGGTTTTTACTGAGGCATAAGTGTTCCTTAGCCGTGGAGAAAACTAACAGAAAGCGAACATCTACTTAAAATCAAATTATCTAGGACATTCTCACCACCCCCAGGGTAAAAGCAGTTCTCAAAAATCTTGTAAATTCATCAAGTTTCCTGCTCCCTGAAGAACCTCATTGCTTTTTGCCTTTAACAGACGCAAATCTCTTTCCCATACGGCATGTTAATTCCCACGAGGGAGGTGAGATGAACAGGTGCCATGGTTCTTGACTTAATTGCTGCGAAAAGTAGAGCACTAATAACGAGCTGTTCACTGCAGGCAGTTCTCATCCTGGCAAAGGAGCCCTGCCAATGCAAGGGGTGGCAGCCCACCCGTGGAACTGTCAGCCAGCCGGCTGCTAGGACTGCAGGGCTGGGCAGATTGTGGGCTCGGCAGCCAGCCAGCCCCTGTAGACCTTACAGGGCTGTCGCTGTCATCAGCATTAGCACCATCCTAGAGCAGCAAACAGCATCACCCTCCCTCCCCCTGGGAAACTTAAGAAACAGCTTTATCACTAAGAGAGTGATCTCAGGGGACTTCTACAGACCCTGCGATAACACAGAGTAGCACCAAGAGAAGCAGATCCTTGCCTACAGATGGAGGCTGTACTGCAAAATAAACTGGTTCTTCCTTGCAGGAGGCAGCTGGGTTGTAAATGGGGGATCACGTGTAGATTTTATTGACTGCTTCACTGTGGTCCATGAGCAAGAATCTGCACAACATGGCTTTAAGGAAATGCAAACTCCATCTCCACAAAATCCATGTATTGATAGCCACATCTGGGCCTTATTTGGTACTTCCTCCAGGGAAAGGTGTTCTCGAGGTTCTCCAGTGCAGTCACCTATATTCTCTGTATTCTCCAGCTAATAGAATATCACTACAGATGGAGGTGGGCATGTGCTGCATCTCCCCAGGGGACAGTGCTCCCTTACATGTACCTAATGGCTCCAAGAGAAACTCGCCCTCCATGAAAAGCATCTTTAATTGGCAGCAGATGGCCTTCTGAGGGAAATGGCATAACCAGCATCTTTGATCATTTACAACTAGACTGTATCAACTGCCAGCAGGTGTAGTGGAGATAACAGTCAAGGAAAGGGCAGGGAAAGGAGTGCTATCCATCTCTGACGTTTGTGCCTCTAATGTTGATGAGATCTCCAGCAATGGTTGCCGTTTTGCCTAAGACTCAACAAACCCAAGAGTTATTAGACACTTCTGTGGGGTTCAAGAGGAATGCCAAGTACCAGTGGTGCTCTCCTATCTTGAAGGTTGTATAGCACACTCAGATCACTTCTCACCTTTACTACCTAGTATGTCTTTTAATTTCCCTTTGTAACACTCACCTCCAGTCTCCCTGTCAGACTGCCCCGTGAACTTGGCAAGCTTTGTTTCTTCAAGTGTGCCTATCCTTCACGCAGGTTTTCCCATGCTCTCACTGCTTCTGTTAAAAGCTCCCCTGGAGATCAACTACAAGACAAACACTAATTACCATAATAATTTGTTTGAGAATTGCTTTGATCTTTTCTCACCTACCAAGTCAACCTTGTTCCACTCCATCTCCAAAAGTGTTAGATGTGATTACTAATAACTAATAACTAATCAACACAAGAGATGGAATTTTAAAGAGTATATGACAGTAATTGAGATAAAAGTTTTGATCTCCTGATAAACAAGGAAATAGGTGAACTTATAACTTCCCAGGAGATGCATAGCAGGCCA
Organism: Lagopus leucura; assembly: GCF_019238085.1. Lineage (NCBI taxonomy): Eukaryota > Metazoa > Chordata > Aves > Galliformes > Phasianidae > Lagopus > Lagopus leucura. The sequence goes on along the minus strand of NW_024962252.1, from coordinate 44,472,050 downwards.
GTTATTGCCAGAAATGTATTGAAAATGGCTTAGAGCTACACAGCTGAGCCAGTGAGACTTACTGGTCCCCAGCAGTTTCCACAGAAAACACAACCACTTTCAAAAAGTAACAAATTCAGAGCAATTATATTCCATTCTTATATGTGAAGCATGAATTCTCTTTGATCAGAAAAAAACCCCAGACTTTTCAGATGTTCTATTTCCCTTCAACGTCAATTTTAGTTTGATTTCCGCCTCTGAATAAGAGTGTTTTCAGATTCCTTGGTTTGTCATTGCTATTTCATTTTGTAGAATGCTTGGCAAGTTACACAGATGAGCTCTGGCTGTACTTCTTTAAATAAATAAGAAGGAAAAGAGATGAAGAAAGACCACATACTACATCTTACATCTTGATCTAACTTACACCACTCCTAAAACATTTTAACTAGGATTTAGAGCCCATTGGATTTATGCTCTGGCTTTAAAGATTTTGACATGAAATCATGATAGGTAGAAGCAGAACAGGAAACCAGACAAGCGTCTGGGAGCATAAGAAACTACATATCTGGTGTTATTAAGGCAGTAAGAATCTCTGCATGACTGCTTCATGTTGTCACCTGCAATATCTTGGATGTTAGAAGCTTTTGTTAGGTATTAGCAGCCTGTGAGAGGCTATTGATTCAGCATAATTAAAGGACTGTGCTATTACTCAGATTGGGGTTTTTTTAGATCTTGGACACCTAGTGTTTTTTCACTCATGTTCCTACCAGGCTAATGAGAATTTTTCAGAGTAGATACAGCTGGTATTCAGTGGTTAGGAAAACAGTATTAACAAAAGAGTTACGACTGCTACATTCAACACCCTGCAATATACTGCAATACTTGAAATGTAACATTAAAATATTGCTTCAGGAATTAAGTGGTTCCTGAAACAGCAGTGTATTCCATACAGTGAGAGATGAGTATGACTGTACAAAGGGTGTACCATATAGGCCTGCTTTCCTGTTCATTCCAACACATTTTCCACATTGCTTAGTGTAAAACTGTGGTCTGAGTTTCTGCGGTTAGTGGCAAGGTATACTTCTCCTCTGGGTTTAAAACATTCAATAAGGATTTGGCATGGTTCACATGCCCAGCTGAGACATGCATAGGATCAATTTTCAGTAGGAACTAGAGCTTACAAATGTTGCTAAGGGGAGGAAGGGTGACTGTGGATTAAGGGGATTAGAAAACACATGTCTGCAGGAAATGTTTGCAGTTGTATTCTTTTTTTATTTCCTGCCCTCTCCTTCTATCTTCTCCTCCTCCTCTTCTCTCCCCTTCTTTTCTCTCTCTTCCCAAAAGGCAGTGCAGTGCCCATCCATGTATGTGTGTTCAAGCCAAACTGATTGAATTTGATGATGACCCTGGACTCAGAAATGAAGGAATTCACATAGCAATGTGCCAGATAGATTTCAAATATGTTTGCCACAACCTGTTTCTTTTTAACAAATAAAAGGGAAAAAAGCCTTTTGACAAAGGTAGTATTTCATATTTCTTTCATCAGAAATACATAATTGAGACTTGAAAATGTTTACAAGTTTCTTTCTCCGATCGTGGTGCCAGCCATAGCACAGCATCCTACTACAGAAGTAAGCTTCTTGCATGACAAATTACATTAGAGCACAGCAATATATCATCAGATCGGAATCATGACTACTACATTCATCCAAATGGCTGAGTCTACAGATCATTTCAGGGCTCAGTAATGTTAGAGCATTCAGTGTGCAGAGGTGATTTATTAATTTGAGGTTTGTTTAAACAAATATACTTTGCAAACTGCCATGTGCAGACAGATGTAATCACATATGGACTCTACTGTATGGAAATGTGCACAGTTGAGAAATAGTTCTTACCCCTTTGGCAAACTAAGCTAACACATTTTTTTCCCTTTGCTCCTTTACCAATGAAAAATACCAGTATAAAACTATTGCCTTTTTAAGTCACACAAATGTACATTTCAACAGAAGCGGCATAGTATTTCTTATATACATATTTGCAGTTGGATGGCCAGGTTATTTTCCAGTACTTAAGTTTGGTTTAGCTACTAGAGAAAAATATAGTTCAACAGCATTGGTATAAAGAAGCTTATACCTCTGATTAACCATGTACCCGAGTTTAGATAGAGAGAGCCTTGAGACAAAGAATGGACAGCTCACGTATGGGCAACTTAATTACCACTGCTTGTACCAAATTTGAATTTGACCTTCTGGTCTTTGCAGCGCTATAAAGCAATTTAACACAGACACTTCAGGTTTCATTTAAGGTACCTTTCACTAAGAAATGAATTTAGTTTCCTGTGTGCTTGAGTTAATGCTGTGAGAGAAAGTCAGTGTTCTTCTAATTTATCCCTGTTCAGCTTGAACACAACCTATAGGAATAAGTAGGAGGAGAGTTTTGTTCACTTTTTCCCCATACAACTGTGTGTATCTCATACTGAATGGCTGGAATCAGAAGGAAACTGAGCAAAAGCTTGATCAATGGGTCAATTTTAATGATCTACAAAAATAAAGGCTCTGTTAGCTCTTTCTCAATTCTAACCTGATTGATTGTTGATGCTTTTGGAGGTAGAAAGGTGAACCTAATCTATTGTACACACTCTGAAGTGAACACAGATAAAAATGATACACAAGAAACTTTGCTCCCCGTTAAAGTGGCCTTTTTCTCAGTAATGTTTTTCCTTATTGGATCCACTGCAACTGCCAAAACATGACTATCATGTGAGAAGAGACGAGAAAAATGTCCTCATTGTCCTACAGACTTACTTCTCCCTTCTCTGTCTACTTTGGGAGTTAGGGAGTCAATTTGCAGGCGAAGCCAAACACCACTTTTTTGTGAAGGAGAAGGCTGAAATGGGTTGTATGAATTTTGTACGAGTAATGACTGCAGATTTGATCTTGAAAATCATGCAGAATTACAGAACAAAATCAATGCATCAATATCTTATCAGCTGACTCCAAAGTTTAGTGTAGAATGCTGGACCCAGTATGAGCCAGTCTACGTGACCTTGTGTTTCTCACTCTTCCTTCGAAGTACTGAAGGCTACTCTAGATTCTCTGAATGGTCAAGGGAGAGAAACAAATGGAGGCTTAAAACCCTCTCCAAATAGATAGGACAAGTGGGAATGGTTTTAAACTGAGACAGGGGGAGGTTTAGGTTAGATATTAGAAGGAAGTTTTTCACACAGAGGGTGGTGATGCACTGGAACAGGTTGCCCAAGGAGGTTGTGGATGCCCCATCCCAGGAGGCATTCAAGGCCAGGCTGAATGTGTCTCTGGGCAGCCTGGTCTGGTGGTTGGTGACCCTTCGCAATGCACATAGCAGGGGTTTGAAACTCGATGATTGGTGTGGTCCTTTTCAACCCAGGCCATTCTATGATTCTATTATATAGGCTTTCTCTGTTTCAGACGATACTTCAGGATATCCATGCCTTCATCCACCCTCTGCAAGCAGTTACTCCCAGTTGCTGTATGATGAAGAAACAGATATTTATTGGCTTGCCAAGATAAGGCATCTCACTCATATGCCTGAAGGTATGTAAGAATACTTGCAAGTCTACAGGCAGGTTTACCTGACAGCATGAAGAGTCCTGATCTGATCTCAGGCCTGTTCTTCCCTGTGTAGTGTGACACAAATAACTTCAAGTCTTGCAGAAACTTTCTGCTCTGTAAGTCATGTTCTCTTGTTCTTCTTTGGAGAGCCTAAAAATACTTCCAAAATGTTTCTGTGCTGTTCCTCACCTTTAAAAATGTGTGCTGTATTCCGTCTCTGATGGTAAGTGCAATTTCAGAGGGAAATGCAAAATCCTCCCCTATATGTTCTGATGTGTTTCTGAATGCATGGATCAGAGTCTTTCTTACTTCAGACTCTGAAGCTTGTAATTTAATTAATAATCTAATTCACGGTCAGGATGAGTAAAAATGCCATGAGTGTTTATTTAGCTATGTTACCTTCCAGCATATTTCTTTTCCTACCACTCTTCCATCCATTAGAATGAAATAGGAATGCAGAAAAATAGTTCTCCACATTTTATTACAGAAAATTATTATAATCATGTTATTATTCTGAAAGAGAAATATATATGTGATAGTAGAATATCATGTAGATCTCTGTGTGCATGTGATTATGAGTAATTCATTAAAAGTACATTCATCCTTCGTGCTTCTGAAAATGTGAAAGGTTAGAATTGCCACCTGTGAGTTGAGGGATAACTAATTCTCCCTTCCAAGAACCCACATTGCTCATTCTGGCTGTAATGAAAAAGTTGATTGATGGATGTCACCCTCCATGTTATTGACATTCTTATCTACCCTTTCTTTATGCAATGGGCATGACCTCCTCCAGTCAGATAGTTTGAGTGCTGCACCCACTACTAACTTCTACCATCCCCTCAGCATGCTCACTTCAGTACACATGCCTGTTGGCAGCAACCTATATGTCTGTCTGTCAGTGGCTCTGTAATGAGACCAATTTATTGGGTTACATAATCCTACCGCTTTAGGGAAAGGGAGAAAAATTGCAGAGCACACTAGAAGAAATCTGTACTGGCTTCTAATTCTCAGGACTGAGAGAATTTCTTTCGTTAATCTTAAAAATAGGTAGACTGTCATGTTTGAAATTTGTTCACTCCAGGATATTCTTGCAGTACTTTCAGACTGTTATGGCTTGCTGCTTTACTGCATTCAGGAAGGGTGAGTCAAAATGCCAGTTACAGGCGTCTTGGGGCTTTGTAGTTCAGACCCAATTCAATCACACCGGTGTTTTCCTTTTCTGGTTGTATTGCAGGTCAATTAATCAGCAACTGATGTTCTCTTTAAAAAGTACACCATTTTGTTTCATTGAAGAAGTGTTGCTTCCTTTCGGATTTCATTACTACAGCCACTTGAGCAAAGAAATACATAGATAAAGTTTCATCATGATGCTTATTTTACAAACAGGTTTGCAGCCTCTGAATTGTAGTGACAGGGCAGAGATAGAGGCTTTAGTGTGATACATGAATAGAGGATGAGGACAACAGGCCAGACTCTCCATTGTCTAGACTCTTTATATATGATAATCACCCTGTACCAACTCCAACTCTACAGACTTGCAATGTTAAGTAGACAAGTTACAAACAAAAAAGGGCAACAGGGAATATTCAAGTAAATATTTCACAAAAATTATTATTATCAACTTGTGTGGCAGGAAATGCCATGCATTCCAGCGAATTTCAAGATTGTGTTGTACTAACTGTTTCAGTGAAAACCAACAACGGAACTACACTCAGATTCAGACTGTGTAATGGCAGCAGAAGTTTGGAGCATTGTTCCACTGAAACCTCCCTAGCTTAGAGAGGAAAGCACATATAGGGGATAATTCAGAGGCTGGAGGGGTTGAAATGCCTTTCAGAAGTGCCTGATAATAAGGTGAATATAATATAGTGTATTAATATATACATATATAATATATATAATAAGGTGCCTGATAATAAGGTGAACCTAGATATAAAGAAGCATTATTCTTGTACAGGAAAAACAAAACAAAGCAACAGGATGTTGATAAAATATCATAGGAAAGGTTAATGCCTATATATATATAAAAACAAAATTCCTGAAGATGTGACCTCAGAAGAGAAACCACTCTTGCCATGGTTAGTTGAAAACTAAGGAAGGAAGGAAGGAAGGAAGGAAGGAAGGAAGGAAGGAAGGAAGGAAGGAAGGAAGGAAGG
>NW_024962252.1:44436313-44466225 GCF_019238085.1 Lagopus leucura | reverse complement strand
AGAAGGAAGGAAGGAAGGAAGGAAGGAAGGAAGGAAGGAAGGAAGGAAGGAAGGAAGGAAGGAAGGAAGGAAAACACACACCTATGTGGTTTTTGCTGTACATAATAAGTGTCCAATACTCTGGTCGAGGACTACATCTTGCTTTTCAATAAAATGCCCTAGGGACCATTCTCTACCCAGCTGGTATAACAAAGTGCTTTGCATCCAAACTCAGTCTTTCGTTCACTCCTGCTGATTCCTGAACTGTGTCTGGAAACTGTTTGGAAGGGTGCCTTTTGACATAGGCCAAAACTGGACTAAAAAGTATCACAAGTTAACAGTGGAAGTAAACCAGTGCCAGTATTCTGGCACTGTTTAATCTACTGATACAGAGGTAGGCAAAGTGGCTACAAACAATTTACCTACTTCTGGTTCAAGATTCAAACTTTTAATCACATCATCCAGTTATAAGACTGGGATATGAGAGTATGGTAAACAGGCCCTAAGTTCCCATTCTATGTCTTACTGTAGAGCACTAAAGTTTAGATTTGGCGAATAGTTTTCCTGATATAGCAGCTAAGCAATCTTGCCTCTACTGAAGTCCAAAGTTCCTGTATATACATAATCAGAAGTAAACCAGTAAATGAATTCACCTCGTGATCTCTGCTATGAGTTTGGACCAAATACTGGAATACAATGCAACAAGTTTGAATGCAATAGGAAAAACGTCAAGAAAAGCAAAATGCAGCTCCTGGTATCACTGCTGAAACCCAGGCTACCAGCTCCCCTAGTGGAAAGTTCTCTGCATTGAAGTTGAGTGAAAACTGCTTCTACAGAAGTGCCTGGATTATGAGTTTGCAGAGATGCAAAAAAAAACCCAGAGCACTCACTAACCCCAGAGGACATTGATACTGCATTACCATCCATTCCTTGTCAGATTTAACATATTTATTACACAGAACATCTTTAGGAGAAGAGCAGACATCATAGTGATTGGTGAACAAAAGTGGAAAAGAATAAACACGGTACAATGGATATCACTCATGCGGAGTCATTCATCTAACAGACAGAAACAAGGGAAATATCCCCAATCAAAACTATCTGCTCCTTAAGCCTAAACATTCAATAACTTCCCAGCTTTGGAATGTAGGTGCATCTCTTCTCTGGCTTTCCTGTGGTTTATATTATCATTTGCAAGGTATATTATGACAAGTTATTTACTTTTGCCCATAGCCCCGAGGCATTTGTGTGCCTCTCCTTTCAAAGAATTTTGTTAGAAAAAAAAAAAAAAAGAATAATCTGCATAAAGGGAGATGGCTTTATCTTATAGCAAATCAGAAGAGCAGGCTATGCTCCTCCTTTTGTCTGATCACAAAGACTGTACACTACACTTTTGTGCGCCTGTTAAATAAACATTTCCTATTACATGATACAGCATGGCGTTAACCTTCGAACAGTGAGTCACTCATTTAAGTGAGATAGCTTCTACCAACAAATGTTACTATTCTATTGTTAATAGAATACACTAGCAGACAAATAACTGTGCAGGCAATAAGCAAGCAATTCTGTTTAAAACCAGTAGCACCTGTCAAACAACAGTTCCTCACCACTGCTCTCCAACATCCCCTCATATTACCTCAAGAGGTTAGAGAATGGGAACAAGGAAGGCTTTTAGGTTAAAGAACAGAGACTCACCCAGCTCCCAAAATAGCAGGGAGAAAGGCAAAAATAGTTAGACATGCTGATTGCATTGTTATAACATAAATTGTATTCAGATGCGATCTCTGACGTGCCAAAAACAGTAAGGGCTGAGCATGAAAGATCAGAAAAGTGACATCTGGTATTGGATGCCCCGCCAGACATGACTAATACCATTGGTATTGTGTAGCCTTTGCCCTTCCTAATTTAATAGTCAAATGTAAAGATTAGGCCCCCATAGCTTCTTACATTGAAGTCTGGTTTACTGTGTGTCTATACAGAATTCCCCACTATCCTTCTCCACAGATCTCCACAGATGGGATGACTCTGAATAAGCGTGTATAACTTTGATATTGTTATGGACAGCTCATCTCATTACTTCCAGCTGGTGGATTTACAACTGAACCATATGACTCCAGCCATTACCAGTGGGAAATGAGGGAAATTTGATCACTAAATATTGATTTTATGCAAAAGCAACTTTTTACTGTGCAGTATGTGATGAATATATGCAGCCAGACACATGCTTCATTTTCATTAAAGCTAGAGGTATAGCAGTAGATTTACAATGCAATACTCAAACATTTTTAAATCTTTGACTTTACTTTCACGAGTATCATAAAACAGCCAGTATTAAGATTCTAAAACTTTTTTCCCCTCCTCTGAAATTGTCTTTGAAGTCAGAAACCAGGATATAATTTTTTCAAATCAGTCTGATTCTTTTTCTCTAGGTTTAAATACTTGTTGCTGCCGCACCAGATTAGCTTTTTTTTTTTTTTTTTAATCATATAATAAAATAGAATATTAGTACGTAGCTTTCCTAGAGCCTTTTACAGACACAGGTTTCAAAATATCTTGAGCTAGGAACTGTGATTACTTGGCCTTCAAAGATGAAGAAATTGTGCCACATGAAACCAACAGATCTTTTTCCAAGTCATAAAGCAAATTGAGGCAAAGCTAACAGCAGAGTAGCATCCTGCTGTATATGCTATTCTCTGTGTGAGCCAGCAGTACCAATAGAGGCACAGATAATAAGGTCTTTGAAGCAGTTAACCATGCTTTTGTTACATGTCAAGGTATGCAGTGAGGTTCCTGAAGGGATGACAGAGATGACGTGGATGACAGCTTTGAAGGACCACAGAGAGGCTGATTCACAGGAGAAGTAACATGAAAAAAATCGGTAGTGAAACAAATCAACCCTTCACAAGGGCTGGAAATTTGAGGGACCAAATAACATTTCACAGGAGCAAGACTTTATCTGTTTTAAAATTACTTTTGAATTTATTTATGCTCTTTATATTTACTGTGTTACTTTTATAACAAAAAAAAAAAAAAAAAAAAGTGAATGCAGCTACTCAGACAATCTTGGGCATGAAACTAGATTGAGTTGAAATACCATGATAATTCTCTACCAACACTTACAGTAAGTGAGTGAAAGCTTAAAACAAAATCAACAACAAAAACCAAGCAAACAAACAAACAAACAAAAAACAACTCAGGCTCGAAAGCCATTGGTGTGGAATAATACATCAACTCAAACATAGAAGGTACAACTCATGATTCTTGCTGACCTACGGTACTGATTTTTTTTTTTTTCCTGTGACAGAAAAGTGTTCTTATTCTTTCTGGTATCTGTTGAAGAAACGATTCACATTCACTTGGATATCAGTCAGGTCTGTATACATCTGTAAGCTGCTGCTAAATTTCACACCAAATAATTTAAAAGTGGTGTCTGAAAGTCCAGTAGCAAACCATAAAAAGTCCATACAAAGGGCTCAAAACATAACCTGGGCATCAAATGGAAACTCCAGGTTGAATAAGGCAGGCTTAACCTGAATATTACCAATACCAAAGGATGGAAGAGAACACAAACCTTATGATTCAGAGATTCACTTTGGTTTGGCTAAGGATCCGATATTTGAACATTCATTTCAGTTTCAGACTGTCCGACCATCTAAAGTAGCCTGGTAGTCTTGCAAAAACAGGGTATTCTTGTGAAACTTCCAGTAATTTCTCTTTCTGGTTGGGCTTGAAATACTGTAAAAGTAGTCTTCTTTGTGGTATTTCACTGGATTATTTAACTCTGAGCTCAGTGTCAGTGCTCAATAAATAATGCATAAGTATAGTCTTTCAACACCTCAATTTCCAGTCCTGATCAGACACAGGAATTGAAGAGTGAAAAACCAAAAGAAACCTTCAAATCTAGTCTCAAAATCTCTTTAACATTTGGGCTTTTGTGGTTTTGAAGCTAGAAAAGGAAGCTTATATGAAGTTCAATAGCTGCTGTGGAATACCACAGTCACCACCATCACTGATGGAAAAAAATGATGAATTTGTTAGCCATGATCAGAGATGAGAAGATGGTTGTGTGCCACACAGGTATACAGCCTTCCAAAATCAGGGTTGATTCATCTTCAAAATCATCTATTTTGTATTTTAAATGACAAAATTTATCCCTTGTCATTCAGAATCCAAGAGTTATCAAAAGTCAAACACTGTCCTTTAAGTTCTCAATGTTTTCTCCTTTATTGTTGACACCTTCTATCACACTTTTTAAATCTCAACATAAGTATTTGATTCCTTGGAAACAAGAAGGTTGTTAACACTTTTTCCTGTTCTTGCTTATGGGGGGTAGGAGAAGAAGGGTTATCTGCGTAACAGCTGGCCACCATAGACAACCTGATTTCTTAAGAAAAAATGTCTCAATGTCTTGGAAAATAGACATCATATTCAGGGAGAGAGGGGTACAAACTGCCCAGGGAAATTTCAGTGATTTACATAAAATACACATGAGAATTGCTTCAGCCATTATTACAACACTGACATGTGATAGCTGCATAAAACAAGGTGGTAGTTCTATAATTTTATATTTTTATGTTGATCCTTGTCTGAGGTTCCAAACAAGAAATGTGTCCATTTTTCCTTTGGCACAGAAGAAGCTGAGACTAATAATGATTCTTTTTTATTTTTCTAATACAGTCTCAAATTGTCAAGAAAGATATCAAAAATAAATTTTTGAACTTATTCAAGTTATGTGATTTTTTTTGTCTCTTAAAAAGTCTCTACATTCAAGGAAAATGAAACACATATATTTCAAAATACCGAAGGTTTGAATACGAGTCAGTGCTACTAAATTTTATAATACATTCCATCTAACTAACTGTGATAGAATTTGCTGAGAGTATATACTTTCACTTGGGTACATAAAGAGACTAAATCACTCCAAAAAGTTAATACATGTGTATGCATGTATTGCACTGATAGCAAAAAAGCATTGTTACAGTGTCTGTAGAAAAAGAGTAAATAAAAGTACATATTCAAAGAAATACTTATTTAATATATCCCTTTACAAAGGGAAAATTTTTGACAATCTGACTCAATGTATTACAATAATAAGGTCTGTTGGTGGGATATATATCTGTATATTTATAACTTGATTGTCTAGTTTGGATTTTATGATGCAGCATGTTTGTACCTGTAGCTGGGCGCTGGCATAACTATGCACCCTGGAAGAAACTTTGATAATTAAAACACTATATCATGGTAGACTATCTACTGTCATGTGAATAAGGCAGAATGTTCATGAAATTTAAATTATTTCGTGTGCAACGAAAGGAGTGTCTGAATTCTGAATGTACTCAAGAGGGTTCGCATTTAAACACACTGATCCTTTATGGAATAATCATTTAAAGAACAATCATCAGAGACTTCACAGTGTACCTGACCATTTCTCTTAGGTTTTTCCATCACAACCTTTTGAGAGTATGGAATACCACCCATATTATATCATCTCATTTCTATGCAGAAGAGTTCAAACATTTGATTATTCATCACATTACTCACCTTTTTACCTTCCCCAGGTCTCTTCCATCCCCTTTAATGGGAAGGAGCAGGGCTGCACACACTGTTTTGGGAGGGATGGGGGTACACTAATTTTTTTTAAGCACTAAAGGAATAATGGTGCTTGTTTCCTCTCCAAGAACAAGTACTGAACTAGCACTTTTGTTTCTCTCAAGCATTTTTCAGGAATGGGGATAGAGAGAAAAATGCTTGAGAAAAACAAAAGTATTCCTGAATGGAAATAGTCACCTCAAAGTCACTCTGTAAATAAAATTAGGATTATTACTTTTCTGTCATTTCATACTTATATACTTTGAATTTTTTGCTGCCATTTATTTTCCAGCTGTCTGTATCATGTGACTCCTGTACTTTTTCAATCTGCTTTACCACCTACCTTAAATAAGTCTGCATCAACAAACTTTGTAATCTCATTGTTCCATGAACTGTCTATGAAATCCATACATTGGCCTGTGCAATCCAAACTTGGCCTGTAGTATTTTATGCATAGCCTTCTCCAGAATGAAAAGTGTCCTTTTTATTCTTGACCATTTCTTCCTATTTTTAAACAAGATATTTATCTGTGTGAAGATCTTCTTTCTTATCTTATGATAGATTAGTTTCAGTAGAAGCTTTTGGCAAAAAATACTGTTAGAACCATAATATTTCAATTAAAAAATCCATTCTAAAAAGAAAAAAATAAACTTATATTAACCAAACTAAATAAAACTTCATAAAAGCCTTCTTTTGATGTCATCTGCCTGTACTTGTGTGAAGAATTTGACACTGCCCCACAGATTATTGTCTCTAAGTTGGAGAGACATGGTTTGTCAGATGGACCACTCAGTGGATAAGGAACTGGCTGAATGGTAGGACTCAAAGAATTATCGTTTATGGCTCAATGTCCAAGTGGAGATCAGTGATACGTGGTGCTCCTTAGGGGTCCATACTGTGACTGATATTACTTAGTATCTTTCTTACTGACATGAACAGTGGGATTGGATGCACTCTCAGCAGGTTTACCAAGGACATCAAGCTGAGTAATGTGGCCAGCACTCTAGAGGGAAGGGATGCCATCAAGAGAGAGATTTAAAGGCCTGTGCAAACCTCATGAAGCTCAAGGCCAAATATGAGGTCCTGTGCCTGGACAATTCCAAGCGCATAGGCAGTGTGGGCAGAATGAAGATTGAGAGCAGCTTAGAGGTGAAGGAATTTGGGGAGTTGGTTCACGAGAAGCCCAACATTTCAGAAGTCTGCAATATGCATTTGTAGCCCAGAAAGAAAATCGTATCCTAGGTTGAATCAAAAGAATTGCTGCCAGCAGGTTGAGAGAAATTATTCTGCCCTACTACTCCACTCTTGTGAGACTCCATCTGCAGTAGTACAGTCAGCTCAGGGGCTCCCAACATAAGAAAGACATGAACCTACAGGAGCAGAAACAAAGGAGGACACAAAGATGATGAGAGAGCTGGATCACCTCTCTTATGAAGACAGGCTGAGAGAGAGGGAGCCTACAGGAAAGGTGGCAAGAGACTATAAGGGAGAGTAGTGACAGGAGAAGGGGTAACAGTTTTAAGCAAAAAGATCATAGATTTAGATCAGATATAAGTAAGAAATTCTTCAGTACAAGAGAGATGAGGCACTGGAACATGTTGCTCAGAGAAGCTCTGGACAAGTCACCCCTGGAAGTGTCTAAGGCCAGGTTGGATGGGGCCCTGGACTATCTAGTGGGTAGCATCCCTGCAAATAGCAAGGCAATTGGAACAGGATGATAAGGTCCCTCCAGCCAAATCTTTCTGTGATTTTATGATTGTTAGCAAAATCATAGTGCCCTACGTGCATTCAGATGTTTATAGCATATTAACACATAATGACTAATGCATGCAAACAGTAGCTTTTTCATAAAGACTAGCCAAAACATTTGGCAATGTCATGCTAGAATGCTGATCACTGCTACCTCAATGTTAATTTGGGATATGACCCATAAACAGGCATGTCTTCATCTTAAACACTTACACTTCAGCCATTTCCAGTGGAAAAAAAAAAAAAAGATGACAACTTTCTAGTTCAGAGTTTTGTGATTGGTAGACTGGCTAGTGAGTGATGCAGGCTTGAACCTTTGCATCACCAGCTTATTATATAATAGGAAACATATGAAGCAATTTCACTTTATTATTTCTCCACTTGCCAACATGACTTTGGTGCAGCTCATAAAATAGAGAATATTTCTCTGTGTTCTTTATTGTGAAACTAAAAATTTAAAAAACAGTTTTTAATATAAAATGAAAAAGTTATTATTCATTGCTGAAGTTGGCATAAAGCAACTTGTCTTCCCACTTCTGGTTTTAATAGAAAGGAAAAGGGACATATTACTTTTAAAATAACTTGATTACCTTATGGGCTAGGCCCTTCCTCCAATTTGTGTAGTTACTGCCTTGTAAATGGCTTAGCCAGATGCAGTTAGGTTATAGTGCCTTACATTAGTAATCATACCAAATCAATCTGCTAATGAAAATCCGTTCCTGAGACATGATAAAAATTGTGGAAAAAAACAAACAAAAAAAACCAAAACCCCACCACCACCAAAAAACAAAACCACTGCTGAATGTGAAAAAGTGCTAATCTGAGGAACATCGTATTTAGGTCTTTTTAATAACACTGTCAAGGAGAAAAAAATAGCATGAGTTCTTTAGCTCTAGAAAAAAGAAATTGCTTTTACTAAGCCTCTAATCACTCAGTGTTAGTGAAACTTCACAGGACTTAGTTATAACTTTCTTCCTATAAAACCAACAATCTGTAAATTTCCATGTTTTCTAGCAATTTAATTTCTGTGACTAAATACAAAGTAGCTTATGAGTTTCGTGTTGTATTGCTAGTGTTTTCAACAACTTGTGATTGACTTGCTGTGATACTCGCTTCAATTTTGTTCTGAATTTGCTCTGAGTACAACACAACAACAGAATGATCCACAGCAAAGATCTCAGATTTCTACTGAAAAATCATGGGTTCTGATAGCCATAAAGTCCTATATTATTTAAGACTATGCATAGGATATTTAAATAACATAGAGTGACTGAATTTGCATGTCTGAGAGACCCATGTTCAAATGCTTCTGAGGCAAATGAGATAATGTTTCTGTTTTTATTGCAATCTGAAATGATATATTGGATCTGCTACATTGGGTGAAGATCATTGTATCACTTATATCAAACTTTCACTTTAGACAAATGTTTCTGGTCCTTTTCTGTGGTTGGAAATATAAGTTGTTGGATGTCCAGTGGGCCATGAGGCCACAAAAACCTCAGAGATAGAAAGTAAGTCTAGTTCTTTCACTGCAAAAGTTATGATTTGATGAAAGAATTATGCAGCTTTTCACATGAGCTGGGATAGAATTATTTTTAAAAAGGAGCTTCAACAATATTATAGTGGCCTTCAAACTCTCTATAGACCACTGGCATTCCACACAGAGTCAGCTGTTATTCTCATTTCCAGCTAAGAGAAACAAAATGGATGGGAGGAGATGAAAAACAAAAGCAGACAATGCAAGTGTTTTGTTTTTCAGAAAGTGAAAAACATTTATCACACTCAATACAGTACAAATGCATAAATACTTTCCTAGTATTATTTTTCTGTGTAAGTAACCACTGCAATTGCCGCAGGGGTATTATGTGAGTGTGCATAAAGGAGAAGGCAGCCCAAACAGTTCTGAAGGAAAGGCGATTTAGTATTGGATACCAGTTCTTTTACAGAGAGATTACCCACTTTAATAAGTGTTTTTGCACCCCTCCCAATGGAATTTGAAGAGAATTTTTAATATTAGTAATTTTTCAGACATAACCCTCATGGCTTTCTATGCCCAGTTTGAGGTAGTAAAAATTTAATTTCCTTAAATTTTTCCATGTCCATTTTTCCTTCCTTCATAATGAGAAAAAAAATTTAAATAATACTTACGTAAAAGCATTCTATCACATTAGCTGTAAGAGTTGAAATGATTAAACAATGCAAATGCTATTTAACCAGTCTAAACAAGTTCAAAGGACCTTTTTTTCAGTCTCTGACAGAACGATCAATGGTGGCACATAAGATGTGGCACATAAAACTATTTGTTAAAAAATGTATCTTGCTGGGTTCTGTGTGGGATAGCACATAAGCTGCAAATATCAAGTGTGATCTCTTGTCTTAGGCTACAGGTGACCCTTCCCACTGGGACTTGTGTATTCAGCTGCCAACCACTCAGACTTTCATATTATAATGTTATCTTGTATCTAAGACACAGTCCAATTAGGAGTCTCTAACATTCTTCAGTTTATTGCAGTTGAATTCAGAGTACAAATTCACTGCAGCACAAACCAAAGAGAAAAGCACAGATCCCACAAAGCATAAAAACTAATGTCTTCTGCCTCAGAGTTTAAAAAACAATGATCATTCTGAGTCAGTTTGTTTCTAGGAGATCAAGACACTGGAAAATCA
The DNA here is from genome assembly GCF_019238085.1 of Lagopus leucura. NCBI lineage: Eukaryota > Metazoa > Chordata > Aves > Galliformes > Phasianidae > Lagopus > Lagopus leucura. Next base: position 44,456,241 of record NW_024962252.1, on the reverse strand, counting down.
AGATCAGAAGTGCCTATGTTTGGACACTCCGAAGTGGAAGTAGTTTAGGTCATCAAACTCTTCTGAATTTCATTTGAAACATCTTTTACTCTGAGCGTCATTAGTAAAATTGCTAATTTGATGTACAAAAGTTTTACAACAATTGTGATTTTTGGTAGCCTATGAAACTTTTGATGTCAGGGGTTTTAAGGCTATTGTTTTTTCCTTCTCCATTTTGGAAACAGAGGTTCAGAATGTTCAGGAAGTGAAATGCATCACAATGACTCGTGGCAGATGTCAACCAAAGTTATCTCTTGTCTGCATCAGTGAGGTGCTGCTGCTGGACTGTATAGTCTTTTGTTATGGGGGGCAGCTAGCTCACAGATCTGTTCACTGTTTGAAGAATCATGAAACCACAGACCCTGGTGGCTTAAATCTCCAGAAATACTTCAGCTGTCATCTGCTCTAATTAACCAAACTGTGCCAGGAATTGTTCTGGGCATTGAAACATGATTGTCCACAGAAAAGCAGTGCAACCCCCCCAAAAAATTTGCCAGAGATAACTGTCTTTCTCCCTCCCCCAAATCTGTATATGGTCTGGAAACTAGCATGCCCTACATAATGCTCTGACAGGTAAACAGTCTGTAGCTACCCTGCAGTGGAGAGTAACAGATCTTAATAATATGGATAAGAGATTTTTCATGCCAGTTTTCTTTAATGCCAGAGAATGGTCCATACGAACCCTGAACTTACCAGAACAAACTTAGAGAAACCACTGTTTCTGCTCTGCTGGAATCATATCTATGCTTCAATTACAATTCCTCAAACCTGGGATGTTTTTGCAAAAGATTTTAGCTTCAGTAAATCATTATTTCTCATCAAACTATTTCATCAAAAGACTTCCAAACCACTGCAGCCATTTGTATTTTCTTAACACAACCCCAGAAGAGTCTTGAATCATTTAACTCCAGGAACTCACATGCAGATGTAGCTATAGGAAGCAGACAGTGAGAGGTAAATTTTTTTGTTGGATTTCAGTTAATACTCAGCCACTTAATCTTGTTATATACATTTTCATGATAAAAATCTTACCTTTTCCCAGTATTAATGGGCTGTGAGCAAACTACCATTAGGCATAAATAAACAAGAATGAGTTGAACTTTTTAGATTTAGTGTGTTAACAAGTTTCTGCAGTTTTTGTCATTCCTGTTGCTCCCTTTGACATTTCTGCTTCCTTTTGGAATTAGGGTTAGGGTTAGGTCATGATAAATCCTGAGCACAACAGTTAAAAATTAATTTAATTAACATGGTTCCCATGGATAATACAATTTCTTATTTGGAGTATTCTCTGCGCAGTATGTGTAGAGATAATTACCTATTGGAGGGAGCTTACTTTAGTGCGGGATTACACTAGATGATTTCCAAAAGTCCCTTCCAACCCTTACGATTCTGTGATTCTGTGGTTCTGTAATGTCCTTTGCCATTGTAATGTTGATTTCTGGTCAATTCTGGTCAATTGCTGCTTTGCACAGCATCGCTAATTTTTGTGTTACTGGATAATATCACTTGATTGAACTCATTACAGTCATAACTAAAGCAGGATGGTATCTGCTAGAAACATCTTTGTAGCAGTTAGGAGCATTACCCATAGCATATACACAGAACATAACGGTACTCAGTGCAATAACCAATAGTCAACTGCTTCTCATATTGAAAGGAAACAGTGAATTATAGGTTTTATTTGAGGTAACACGGCCTCACTTGATCCAGTCAGTGCGTTTACACTTAGAAGTAATTAAACTAGTTTAATACTTAATACTTAATACTTAATACTAGTTTAATACTAGTTTAAAGTATTACTTTAGGAAGTATTACTTTTCAGAAAGGGTGGTCAGGCACTGGAATGGACTGCCCAGGGAGGTGGTGGAATCACCGACCCTGGGGGTGTTCAAGGAAAGACTGGATGTTGTGTTGAGGGACATGGTTTAGTAGGAGCTATTAAGAATAGGTGAACGGTTGGACTGGGTGATCTTTTAGGTCTTTTCCAACCTTAGTGATTCTATGATTCTATGATTCTATAAACTGAATTCACATTCTGATGTTGAACATATTAAGAGGACCCTTGAAATGGACTCTGAAGGAATACAGGATGTCACTTGTGTGTTAATGGAGCAGATACAATAATCTGGATGGAGGATTCTGAACCTGTAGCTCAATTCTTCTTTATGAAACTGAAGAGAACAAAAGCCTCGTGCACCCCCACTGCAAATCTTCTAGAAGTATTTTTAAGTTATTTTGTTATTCCTCAGTGACATCTAACTGTGAGAGCAAACTCAGTCATCTTGGATAGAATATGGCTATTAGCAAGAAGCAAAAGCTTGAAAGGAAAATTTTCAACCACAGCTATGAGGAGAAAATCCTTCCTTCAAGCAGGAAAGTTTCTAGAGATGTTTCCAGCTTATATTTGGCAATTCAGACTCAATCTTTTCTCAGTTTAACTTCATTATGATCTCAAACTGTTGTCTCAACTAGAGGTATTCTCCAAATGATATTAAGTCTATTCCCCCACCCACTTCTGTATTTTTATGACATCTACAGATGATTTTTCTCTTTTGTCCATAGTGTCACTGGTATAGAGTGGGTCCCAGGAACAGTCCAAACCTTCTCTATTCAGTAACAGTGAAATACTTGTCCCTGGCAACCTGGATTCCCTGGCACACAAAACCCTACCCATGATGAAGAAGACTTTATTGATGGTAGTCTTCCAAGTATTAATAACATAGCCAGTCACAAAACAAGCAGTTTTGTTTATTACTAATTGTATTAGTAATAATGCAATTACAAATCTTTCCACTACTCTAACATTTTTGGCATCCCCATGTACCTGGCACTGAGGATCCGTAACTGTCTGATCAAAATGCAATTTTTGTCTTCCTTGCTTTGTTTTTTTTTGGCATTAACCCAAATGAATGTGAGTCCTGAAACCCCTTTGCTGTTTTTTAAGTACTTCCAGAAAGTAATAACATTTCTAATTATATTTTCGTATCAGCAAAAGCTAAAGATGAAAACACTAAAAAATAGTAGATGGCTATTTTTGCTTCCAAAGCTAATTTTTGGTGTTCCCACTCTCCCCTTCACTGGAGGGATAAAATCATTTCTACACACGGAAAGAGAACATGGAGAATGATAAAGTTCCAGCATAGTCTTTAGTGTACTGGAGCATAATAAAAAATATAAAGGCAATTTTCAGAAAGTGATGAAAGGAAGATTGGTACTATAAGAGAGTAGATGGTCTGAATTTTTTGCTGTGTCTCCACAAGAGAAGCAGAATTTTTTTATATATCACCATTCAAATAAGCAGACCTCCACTGAAGTCACTGATTCATCTTTTTCTTCTCAAGTAGATGACTCTACAAAATTTAGAGTTCTTTCTCTGCTCACTGAAACAAAGGGATATTAATGTAAAGCTCCTGTGTCAATCTTAAAGCTTTATAACTAGCCCACTTGTCTTGACTAGAGCATCACTCGTAGTCAAAGGCAAAGCATGATTTGTGATTAGAACTTCAGAAGCCATATTTAATCTTCCCTGTTTCCACCCTTCATCCTACATACCTAAAGGACTGCTATACACATGACTTCTTTTGCCAGACCATCTTTGGGCTGTAATATATCACAGAGTTTGAAGTACAGCAACTTTCCTCATGCTGTCCATGTGGTTCATTTTAGATGGGTTTGGAAGCATTGGCAGTCTGCACGGCTGGAATGTAAACAAGGAGGTCTTGTCAGGCAAAGCAGAAGAGGGTGAAGAAGCAAACTCTAAAGATTGTGCTGGGTGATATGGAACACTCCCAATATGATTTTAATTAGAGTACATGCCACAGGATCCTTTACTCACAAAAAATATTCAAGGAATTGTGGGCTAAAAACCTCTGCTTGGAGGAAATTCTTTACCTCTGGCTACTTCAAGATGTCGCTATATTAGCTAAATTTAAATATCTGTGATTCATTGCAGATTCAGTGCCCTGAGTCTTTCTGACATGACAGCCAATTTCTACTCAATTTCTATTACTAATCAACAAGGATGCTGCTGCAGAGCAGAGCTTAGGGGGTATTTGTGTAGGACAGATTAAATAAAATGGAATCAGAGCAGCTTGTTTCCAAATTCAATCTCTCTCCTTTGCTTTTGATGCTCTAGTTTACTGCCTACTTCTGATCTTCTAAGCGCAAGTGCCTTTTGTAAATGAAGTTAACTGCTTAATTCAGAAGTGTATTAACCTGAGAAACCGAGACATTAAGTAACCTTTCAGAAGGGATATGGGAGGAATTCAAGTTTCATACCTCCTTTCATAAATTATTATTTGTATCACATACAGAAGTCAAGAGTTGCCCCATTAATTCTGGCACACCAGAAATATGTAATAGGCAATTATTTATCTGAAAAGCTTACCTAGATGGAAAAAGTGACTAGCAGGCTTCTTAACTAACTCAGGATCTAGCAACTTGATCAAGATCGCACAAGAATCCTGCAGCATTCCTAATAACTGGGACATAATTCCACCTCCTTCAGCACCATCTCAGAAACACTTTGTTTCTCTAAGACTGCAGCAAACGAGCTTAGTGAGAATGAGTGGTGGTGTAATGGGAATGATCCCACTATTCTGTTAGGGTTTCAATTTTCTTTTCCGTGTTCCACAAATGAAGGTCTATATTACTGGGAGGGAAAGCCCATCTGGTGGAAGAGGTTGTTACAGAGACATTATGAAGAGAAGCAACTAAGAGGAAGTACAGAGAACTTGTGGAGAAGATCTTGTCTTTCAACTAAACAAATTAGAAGATTCTTCAGAAGGCAGGTTAGCATGCAATCTTTAAAACAACTACTTAACAACATCTTCCAGTTATTAGGATTGGAACTTCTGCGAAGTACAATCAGGGGATTTAAGAAACAGAAAGAACTGATGATACATGGCTATTTTCCTGAGTCTCTCCTATACCCATATAAACAAAAAAGCAGCTCTTTGGAGTTCATTGAAGCCATGTTGAGGTGAAACTTGTGAAAGTGGAGTACTTACAGGCTACTCCTCTGTACAGAGGAATATTTCAAAATAACAACAGTAAAGTGAAAAATAGGGCCATCAAACATTCTGCTGTTAAAAAATACTTGTCTGTGATGAAATGTATTCTCTAGTTCTGGTCTAAGTGTTACAGCATCGCTCTCTGAAAAAAAGTGGAACTGGAAGAAACTGAAAAAGTGACACATGCTGCTTGCCTCACTGAATGTTATTTTAATACTAATGTGGAAATTTTGCTTTGTGCACAAACACTTTTCTTTAGGGTAGATAAAAAAAAAAACTTGAATTCTGTATCTATTTCACTGGTGATGACAAGTATGTTAATTGCTTGCAGATAACATCTGTTCTAGTGAAATCAAGATGCAGACTTTCCCTGGACTGCTAGTACTACACTTTGCACTTTGTCTAGGAGATCTACTGCTCTTTGCTGAAGTTTCAAGTAAGCTGAAGTGCCTTTGAATTTTTTGAGAATTTTCCAGTAACTGAAACCAAATCTGCTGGGAGTCCTGGGTCATTGCAATGTCTCTCTTTGAGCACAGGGCTTACCTTTGAAGCTCAGAGACTTTCACTGACCATGACGTCGAAGTCTGCTCTGGCTGAAACAAGTTCACGGTGATCTGCCAACAGCCCTGCGTGAGAGAGCCTCTGATTTTGTTATGTTTACAGTAGAAGGTGAAGGGCCTCTCCTGCTCGAAAAGCATGAGCCTGGCAAATATAATGTCAGATCTAAGGAGCCCTTATCCTCTACAGACTACATTTACAATTTTACAGCGTGTCTGTAGACCCTGCCATCAAGTTACTTGCCAGATGTGTCTACTGAGTGTGTCAATCATGGTGCTGAAGACGCAGCTCCAGACTGTTATCATTCCCTTCCTCCCACCATGCATTTGCATGTGTGTTCTTTAGTAAACTTGGAGCTCCCCTAAAATACTTGAAACAAATTAGCTTTCCAACATGAGGAAAAAATCCCGGCGATCTGTTATTGCAATATCATTTATGAGGGAGCAAGGGACAAATAACTCCCACTCATCCTTAAGAGCAGATCATTACTAAAATCCTAGAGACACAATGAATAGCAAGTAGGGGTCAATATGCAATTGTACACTTAATAGAGCTTGTTCTATGCCAGCCAAGCTCCCATTAGGGATATAGTTCAGCCATATAATGACAGCTGCTGCCAAGAGCCGTGCTGCCTGGAAAAAAACAAATAAAATAACTTATTGTTTTACTTGTTTTCAAAGCTAGTCTCCTGTATAGGGGTAATCCACTGTGTAAATACTGGATAGATAAAAAAACTAGGATTGGCTGAGTTGTAGAACAAGAGCCTATACATTCTAGTATTCTATCTACTCTTTATATACTTATGAAATAAATCGTTATCTGATCTATCATAGATCATTACGTGAACACAAGTTGAGAGCGCATCCACCTTGTGGCAAAAGGAAACTGCACTGGGCTGTATAAAGAAGGGCAATGCCTGTAAATCACAGTCAGTGGTTCTGCTTCATGCACTGCTGGCAAGGCTGCAATTGAAGTAAACACATTCAGCTTGTGGAGCCTAATTCAAGAAGGTCGTGAATTGATTAGAGTGAGCTCAGAGAACAGCAGCAAGAATGATCGGAGATTTTTACCAAAGGGACTGGAATTATATACTCAAAGAAAAAATGACTAGGGCAAACATTATGATTATTCAAATACATGTAGAATACTTATGAAGTCAGAGTAATACGCCATCCTCTGTGTCCAGTAAGGATAAAACAAGGGGCTACAAACTAAACTCACAGCAAGGGGGATTTCAGTTACAAACCAGGGAAAATTTTATAACACAAACAACTGTGAAGTCTTAGAACAAATTGATTTGAAATACTGGAATTTTTATTTCTAAGAAGTAGAGCAAACTTTTTCTGGTGCTGTAGCCGCTCCTAGCTAAACCTAAAGAGGTTCTCCAAGGTATTTGCAGGCTTTAGTAGTATAACCTGACTACAAGCAACATGCAAGGTAAAAATGGACTTTATTTTCTACAAGGTAACTCTAAAAATTCTGAACATCATCAGTCTCATGAGAAGCTGAGCAGCAGTGTTCCCTCTTGTTAAATTGCTGTAGAAACAGCAAAGCCATTCTACTTTTTACCGTGTGTAAGCCAAAGTTTTTAGTAGGTTCTGGCTACACCTTTTCCTCAAAACAACCATGCCAGGGGGATTTTTAAACTCTGAAGCTTGATTTTATTTTATTACATACTGAAGCAAAGTTACTTTCTAAACGGCAAAATTTCACTCTTCTGGAAATGACGGTAAAAAGCAAAATAAAATTCCACCTGTCTCTTCGCCTTCCAGTGGGAGGAGAAACTTTCCCCCAGTCTTCTCCCAGCTCAGGAACGTTTAGTGGCTTCCTGGGATGCAATAAGTTATCCATATTCCCTCTATGTCCCTTGATAAAATCCATCTCTGGCTCCTGTGGCTGAGGTAAATGTGTGTTCATCTGCCCACTGCTCCTCTGAGGACCAGCCAGTGCCAGTTCCAATCATTCTTAGATCTTCTCCCTTTGGCCCCACACGTCCAGCCTAATCCCTGGTATGGAGAGGGATGACATGTCCCTGGGAATGTATGTTCCTGTCCTCCAACAGCCAAGGGCTCCCATTTGTAATAACATAATAATATGAATAGACTGGAATAACATTTCCAGTCTTTACACAGAAGAACGAAAGGTTTCATTTTGTTTTGTTCATTATAATGCAGAATAGTTTAATTTCATTTCATATATTTTAATGTGGTTTCCTAAAATGAATGTGTAAAATTGGACATTTTGGTAAATAGAAAAGAATTTCTTGCAGAACTGTGTAACAGTAGCAGTATCTACTGGGGGCATTCAGCATCTGTTGGATGCAAATCACTTTCCTAAACTTCTGGTCACTTAGAGCCTAAATTGAAGCATCTTCTTCCAATAATCTTGTACAAGCTCTTACAGGCTCATCAAAGTTATTTTTCTAGTTCAATCTGTGACCTGTTTTTTCAGTTGTCCTGGCAATATGAATGTGACTAGCTGCAATCAAGTATTGAAATCCAGTACTAACTTTCATTTATGTAATTTCAATCAGCTGTTTATTCCTTAGGTTATAAAAATAAACGCGTTCTTGTTAAAGCTTTTAGTACCCTGAGTCCCTTTCTCCTTTCATGACTTTTAAAAATACAAAAAGTTCTGTAACCAAGTTGACTTGCCTACATACAGAAGAGCTACTGGCATCTACTCCTTAGAATTGGAATGCTAAAAAATACATTTTTTAGTAGTTAACTATATGGTCTTTTTTTTTAATTTTATTTTTTAATTTTTTTTTTACACTGAATGTTTATGTTATTTTGAAACAGAGAAGCACAAGTGTATAGAATCATCAAAGAATCATAGAATGGTAGAATGGCCTGGGTTGAAAAGGACTATAATGATCATCTAGTTTCAAGCCCAATGCCATGGGCAGTGTTGCCAACCACTAGACCAGGCTGCCCAGAGCCACATCCAGTCTTGCCTTGAATGCCTCCAGGGATGGGGCAACCACAGCCTTCTTGGGCAACCTGTTCCAGTGCATCACCACCCTCTGTGTGAAAAACTTCCTCCTAATATCTAACCCTATAATTGACATCTGTGTTATTTTAAACTGATGCTCACACATGCTAATGTGATTACTAAGGACCTCTGTGTTGCAAATAGAACATAAAAGGGCAATATATTTAGTAAAGTTTTACTTTAAATGAAATTCTGTTTCACAATGAAATACTGGAAATCCTAAAAATACTCAGTCACTTTCAATTATCCTTCCAATTGCTTTGCATCAATCTTAAGAGTGACCAAAGTGTCTTTTCGACTGTTTGATTTAGGACTTGGGTTTGTTTTTTTTCCCCACCTAGATGTAGGAATCTCTCACATACATCTGACTGAGTACCATGACTCTAGACTCTTAATTTGGAAACATCAAAGTCTGCATTTAAACAGCACAATTTTGTGAATTATTGTGCTGTAAGATGACTGTTACTATAGACAAAAGTTATGTAATAATATCCATAGGCGAAGAGTCTTCAGTTTGGATAAGTTCCATAATACACCCAACAATTATGTTATATGTTTAATGAGTAAGCAGACATGGTTTGTTCGTGAAGCTGTCTTACTTTGACATCTTTCCCACAGAAATAAACTTTAAAAGAGTTTTTCAGCAATGCTTTTGCCAATGTTACCTATTAACACTTACTAGAACTCAAAACAAAACAAGCGAGGGCAAATTACATTTAGAATAGACTGGAAAGTTCATACCAGAAGCCAGAAATGGCAAAAGAGAGTGAAGAAGAGAAATAAGGAGCAAACTTTTTTTGGGAAAACTCCTGCAGACTTAGGTTCACAAGCAAAGTGTTGTGGTATTTGCTTGGAAGGCTGAAACCAAGGCATCTCTAGCAAACTTGCCTAGAAGACCATTCAAGAACAATTTGAAAGGCAGTGAATGCAGTGGAATTGTACTCCCCTTTTCTTGATTACCTGACAATATGCTTCCTGTTCAAGCAATCGTCACTTGTTTACTGACATCATGGATTGTGATGAAACTACTTGGCAATCATTTTCTCTGAACCACTCAAAGAAAATAAAATTGTTCTATTCTCAGCTGCATTATACTTTCAACAATCCCATCTCAGTAGAAAGAGCATCTCTAGCCACTGGTTTCAGGAGGAAGAGGCAACATTAATTTGAGGGAGAAAAAAAGGTTGGTTCAGGACATAACAAGAAACTGGAAGGTGCCACAGAACAGAGGAGATAAAACTGATGCCACCTGAAATGATCAGAGAATAAAAAGGAAACATCAGAAGGAACAGGGAAACTTCTGTCCTATAGCTATTGCAGGAAGGGGAAAGCAGGCACACTAACTGTTTTCCTATTGGTATTCTGATTTCCCCCATGAGGAGGTATTGAAGACTTAGAATCCAGTGTTTCTTCGAGCAGAAGTAGAGAATCTATTCCCTGTTACAAGTCTCTGTCATCAGAAAAGGGCAAGTACAAATGGAAAAGCTCTTGACCAGACTGAAAACAGCACCTTCAGGGTAGATATGAGGAATAAGCAGAGAGCTAAAAAAAATGGTAAAGGGAACCGATTCAACAAAAACAAGATCTCAGAACTCAGAAAATAAAAGAACAAAGTAAGAATTATCAAAGTTAAAATTATTAACATAGTTCCTTAGTGAAAGTGATTGGGATAATCTTAAGTAATACTTGAGTTTATTACCATTCCACGGAAAGTGTGGAGTGTGACAATGGAACGTGCTGATGAAAAATGGAAAGCAGTGTCTGTTCACAAGCTGGCTATAATTTATAACAGAACAACTAAGCAATCCAAGATGAGAAGTAGAAGTTTCCAGCATTTTGAAGAGAGATTCCCTGCAATTTTTTTTTATATGGCAGTGTGGCAATGTGACATCATACGACATAGAAGCTTCAGTTGCTTATATGATGCCCACTGAGAAATAAATAGATAAACAAAAAATGGTCAGGTTGCCCTCCAGATCTGAAGACTGTGTGCTTATGGGCAAAGAAGTACTAAGACCACAGTTAGAAACCAAAAATCAGTTCACACAGCCTACTTCCGAAAAGCAAGTTTGTTGCAGTTATGCTCAGTTTCTCCATCTAACATTAGCATTTTTGGTAACTAATTACCTTGAGGAGCTGCTGAAATACAAGACAAAGTAATCTAAATAAAACTATACTAATGGCAATACTATGGCAATACTAATAAGCCATAGACTTATTATGTGGATAGCTGAGAGAATATTTAAGAACATATTCTGACGTAAGTTATTCGTAGAAATCCTACAGCAGGTCCTCAGTCATCGGAGTCGTGTATGCATCAAAAAATGGAAAATCAATGTGCACCAGTATCTTTCTCATTGCAATTAACAGCTGATGAATTCAGCTATACATTTTGGATTACAGATCCTTCTATCTTGAATATTCTTTGCTTAAGACACCTCAGATTAATTTACTGTCCAGGGGATAGCATTTTTCAGTTGTACTGTACAAATGTATGTGTGGATTTTAGGTAGCTGTGTCAATGAACTGCTCCCAAAGATATTGCATGCAGAGAGAACCTAGTAATAATATTTCATAGTATTGTGTACACAGGGACTGTGTTGGAGTTATAGTCCAAGACTTGCAGATTGTCAACACCATGATCAGCATGTTGGATCGTCAAGCTTCTTTCCTGAGTACATTTGGAACTGAGACATTCCTTTCATTGCACATTAAATAATTTTAACTTAATGTTTTCCGGTATTCATATGCCAGTAGACAGTCCACCATGATATAGAGTTTTAATCGGAAAGTTCCTTCCAGGGTGCTTAGTTATGTCAGTGCCCATCTACAGATACAAACTCTGCATCGTAAAACCCAAACTAGACAATCAAGTTATAAATATACAGATATATATCTCACTAACAGATCCTACTGTAATACATTGAGTCAGATTGTCAAAAATTTTCCCTTTGTAAAAGAAAATATTAGATAAGTATTTCTATTTGAAATGAAGTACCTTTATTTACTCTTATTCTACAGACACTGTGTTACAATACATTTTTGCTTTCAGTACAATACATGCATACACATGTATTAACTTTCTGGAGTGATTTAGTCTCTTTGTATTCCATACTGAAAGTGTATACCCTCAGCATATTCTATCACAATTAGCTTAATGGAATGTATAATACTAGCACTGACTCATATTCATGGCTTCAACATTTTAAAACATGTGTTTAATTTTTCTTAGACAAAGAATTTTTTTTGAGAGAGAAAAAAATCAACATCTTTTAGTTCACCCTTGTCCTATTACTATCAGGCCATGTAAAAAGTTGTTCTCCATCTTGTTTACAAGTTTCCTTTAAGTACTGGAATGCTTCAATGAGATCTTCCCAAGCTAGCATCCTTCCTGGATAAATCCTTTGATACAGCATATGATCCTCCCCTCCAGTGCTTTCATCATAGGAATTCAAAGTTCCCATGTAGCTTTAATTGGGAGCCACTTCAATTCCCTTTTTGTTTTGGAAGGCCTCTGCCACAATGGTTCAGGTAAGAATGTGCAGAGCCGTAGTGAAAGGCAGGCTTCCAAACTGCAATGGAAAGTTCATAGCATCAACCACTGCCATATTCATTACGCTTGCACACCAGGATAACTGAGCACCAAAAGCTGATAAAGGTCGTAATTTTTTGAGTTTTGTGTTCCATTAATGCTAAATGTTTTGCATGTTCTTCCTTTTTGTGTGTTTCTTAGGTTTCAATTCTTCATATTTTAACTAAAGATACTTCTTCACAATATAAGGAATGTAATGAAACATGTATCACAATATTGATCATCACCGTCCACAAATATTATATGGATAACAATCAGGAATGAAATGGAAAACAGCTACAATTGACCCTTGTAAGAAGAAGGTTACACATGAACTTCTCAGTGAATACAAATTGTGAAGATATTCCTAAAAACTATCTTAAATTCAAGAAAGCTTTGTGAACAGGAAGAAAAAAGTCTTAGTTCTGATACTTTATTCACAGCAAGTAATTTAACCACATCTACTTCAAAGACAGTGGTTTGGAACTGCTATTCATACAGTGTGGAATCTGTCGCCAAAACCTCATTCAGCTTAAGTGCTGCAAGCTCATAAACAGTTTTTTTTAAGGAACGCAAATGAGCACACCATGCTCTTATAGTGTTACTGCATGTGGCTGACAGTAATAGAGACTTTTGCTACAAAAGAAAAAAAACAAAACACAACACAGAGTCTCTGAAAGTTCTGCATTTTGCATTTATGCTTAGATAACAAGAACATTAAGACTTACTGTAAATTTTATCTCAACAGTGTCTACATTACCAAGATGAGGAGCTACAATTCTATGCTAATGCTGTGCCATTCACAAAATGACATCCGAGGCTGCAGATCAGAATAATTTAACTTGTCAGCTTGTTGTCTAACCATGCAATTTCTCAAAATGTCTGTGTCATGGTAGCAAAGCATTTGACTCAATAACTGGCAGCAAGATTGTTCATATAATTAGTAGAACGTCCCTAATGATGGCTTAGGGATCCCAAAACATTAAAAATAAAGACAAGAAGAGCCTTGAAAGATGCTAAAGGAACCACACTGCTATAGCAATAATGATGATAAGAATATCCATAAATGCTGAATGCGATACAGTACTGTATGTAGTACAAGTATATGTAAGGACGTTCTTTTTAAAAATGGCTTAACAGTGTTGCCCAATAATATTTGTGCCATCTTTTGGGTAAAACTCATATACATAGAAAAATGACTAAATATGCCAAATTGCTTGGAAAATAAATGCTTGATAGGACCAGTTAAACTGAAAATTGTAATTCATGGGCACTGTATTGTTCAACAAACAACAATCTCTGCTCTGTGTGTTTGCAGTTGGTGGTATATGTGCTGGGCTACTGCTACAGTCCAGGACAAGGCAGAGATAAGATATGAAGGGAGGAACTCTCCTCTGCTTCCTGTGCTCACTGAAGCATAGAGGAAGAAGAAGCATGTTTTGGAATTGGCTCAGAAAGCCACATCTCCCACAGCCCCTATACTCTGGTAATTGACACCCTTATGATAGATTGTTGTGGTCTTCTCAGACGTCTTAAACCATTTCAGATCTTTTCCTTAATCCATTTCTCATCCACAAGCAGAACTATACCGTTTGTACAACCAATGTGAGGAAGCCAAGCTGCAGGAGCAAGGGAAGGTTTTAGATTTCTAATAGAATGCAAGATATAAAATACTTCTGTTGTTACATTTGGTGTTATATGAAAGCTAGTAGTCATTTTTCATTGCAGATTTACTCGAATATAAGAGCATTCTGAGCTGTTCTGGACTCCACTTATATGTAAAACTAACTCTCTAAAAAATATTCCAGTTCTTTAAGTTTAAGCTTTGATTTTTAATTTTTTTTTTCCTTCAGTACTATTTCAGATTCAGTCTGAACAGGCAGGAATCTTTTCTGAACCACTTACTTTTTCCACATCAACTGTCTAATAATTTTACAAGATTTTTGTTAGTCCAGCAGAAACAGACAAGTGAAAACTCCACTTCTAGCTAGTGATGTTATATTGCGTTGCACCCAGAGGGTTCTATGAATGCTCACACAGCATTAAAAACTTGTTTTGAGAGTAATGAAATACAAAACTACACAAAACTTTCTGAAAACTCTAATCCATTCCTGACATGAGTTTTAAAGCAAAGTTTTAAAATTCACTTGGCTTATACATCCTACATGCTAGTATGTTCTAGGAGTCTGTAAAGCTTTGATTTGCACTCTTTTGGAAAGTCTGGGTGTTTGTTTGATATGTTGCCTCTCATCTGTGCTTCTAGCTTATAAAAGACCAGATGAGGTGACCTCATGTTACACAGTAAATATTCTTACATGGCTTCAGGAATCTTCAGTTTGATAAAAATTGCCACTTCTGGAGAAATGCTGCTCTGTTTCAATTTGGGAATTTTTGTGTGCGTTTGTTTAGACCTCGGAGAACAGTTTTCAGAAGAAAATCTGAAGTGCAAGCATTTGAAAATTGTAAAGGTGAAATTGGATGTTAAATGAATATCTGTGGTAAGATAAATAACAAAGTTATTCATTCAACAAGAACTGCATTCATTACCATCTCACAGGCATACAGTAGGTCTGGAATGGATGGCCTAGGTCATTGTTTTATCAGGAAATCAAAACATATAATCTGATTCATAAAGTCTAAACACTTCTCAGCAATTGGTTAGTAAGTTGGCACTTTCCACATCATCCAAAAGAACAATGTGAGAAAATAATGTGTGCATACTTCAATAAAACATGAGCTACATGGGAAATGATTTCCTAAAATTAAGCTCAGGATTAGAAGTGCTGAGTAAAAAGATGAACATTTTAAAGACAGAAAAGACCAAGAACTGAAGAGCACTAGGATACATTACCATCTCTGGTTTTGGTGTGAAAGAAGCCGTTTTTATGCAAACTGTCTTCAGTGCCATGTTCTGAATCTAGTGAAACTGCAAATTCATGTAGATGCAAAACATGCTTGGGAACATAATCCCTACTGCAGTTATGAAGTTGCTCTATTGTGATAGACAGTCAACTTTTTACAGCTCTCTGCTATGATATGCATAGCTACTACTATTTCTTTGCTGTTCAAAATAGCGGGAGGACAGAATCAACGTAGTAATGGAGAATAATGAAGAAACCTTAGAACTACTTCTTTTGGACAGAACAAGAGAAGCACGAGTTCTCTGACCCATAAGAGCATAAGAGGACCATAAAAGCAAAGCACCTATGATACGTACGGGAAGGAAAGATCAAGAAATGTAGTTATCTACCTCTAAGGCCATTATTGCTCTGGGCGCACCTTGAAGGATTTCTGAAGGATCTGCCCTTCTCTGCTGAAGACAGTCAGAATGGCTTCATAAAGCCAGGCTTGGACACTGTGGTGAATAATAAAGAATGAATAATAAATGAATAATAAAGAATGCGTTAGTTTCTTTTCATATCTCTTGAATAATTTCACAACAAGTAACAGTAGCATTGCCCTCCTGGTAAAATAGGTGAAAATCTACACCAAACTGAACTAATTCAGGGCTACCTAATCCCCAGCAACAATGCTAGAAACCATGCTGTTCTTTGCTCATTACTTTGAGCCATTTTTCCCATTAAAATTCTCCTTTTTAATAAAGGGCTCATTAACCTGCAGATGAATGCTTTTCAAAACTGAATTTTTATGAATACAATACTCTTTTGTGATATTTCAAAGATCCAAGAATAGGTTGTATGAGCATGTAGAAAACAGTGAGCTATTTCTGAAGGGGAAATCTACATGGAGCCAAAATATTAGAGTCTGAAGAGACTTAAGAGATTTCCAGGGCCACCCAGAAGTGGAATTAATGAGTTTTCAGTACACCATCTTATGTGTACCTACAGCAATGGCTCTTCCATGAATGAACAGAAGATAAATCTCAAGAGATTTCTATGCGAAAGTGCATTTTACATGAAAAGATTAATTACATATATATTTTGAAATATACTATTTAAAAAGGGATTATCTTAACTTTAAACAGTTTAGATGTCAAAGGCTGAGGTACTCATTCTGGAGGACAACTGTCACAATGCAAATCCTATTTCATTCATTTAAACAATAAGAAATGGCTACAGACTATAAATAAATAAATAATGTTTAACCAGCAGCTACTGTCCTTTTATGGTGTTTTCTACCTGACCAAAAGTATCATAATATTTTGACAGTAATTTTTAGGCAATTCTTGCTGTGCAGTACTATGTTCTCTTTGCATTTCTTTTTATTGTTATTTTTGACAATTTTTCTTGTACTGTACTCAGCAGTACATATGAGAACATGCATTTTTGTTCTAATTTTCATGTGTGCTAACCATTGTATAACAAGATCCTACTTCACATACACTGAGCAACTTTCCTTAGTAGAGGCCATGGCAAGAGGTATGGGCTGACAGACTCGTCTCTGTGTCTCCTGATATTATTCATTATGGAATCCCGGGCCAACTCTAGTCTCCATGGTCTTTTCAGTTTACATTCCTTTTTCTGGAAGATGCCAAGAAACAGCAAGAAAGCATTTATTAAATAAGACAGGGAGACATTACAAAACAGGAAGGGAGCTGGATGGATGAGTATTTATCTTCAGAAGATCTCAACTAAAAGATTCATTCAAATTGCTGGAGATCATTCTGTTTGGTAAGCTATAGTCTTCTACCACACTTCAGTTGGCTAAGTTCTTCTTTTTAAATTGGCTGTCTGCTTGTGACCTTTATGGAGGCAAAAGCAAAGTAATAGGTTACTTTACAGTTGACTATACAAATGTCACAGGATGAACTTACTGTGCATTTGTCATCCGTGGGAGAAAGTTCACAGTAAAATGAAATTCACAGAGAAAGTGACAGATACTATGTCACTTAAGATCCTCCTTTTTTAAAGAAGTTGAAAGATGCAAAGTGTAAAACTAAAATTTTCAGTTCAGCTGAAATGAAATATCTGTTGCATTGTAAATTCAGAATGAAAGATTACTTTCTGTGGGCTCTGTTCAGCAAAAAGTCCAATTTTTGTGGGTTTGGCAATAGTTTCTTTGAGGGCTTCAATGGTTTAACTTTCACTGAGCTGAAGTTCTCAATCAAGAGCCAGAAGTTTCTCCACACCTCTCCTCTGAGAATCAGCCTGAAGGTTCTGGCAGCTTTTCTTTACAGTACAGAAAAGATGTCATGATCATGAAGCATGTAGTTTTGCTATATATTTACTCATATCTGCAGTCTACCTTAACTCCATCTTGACAGTGTTTATGCCTTTCTGTTAGCACATATTAAACAAAAATTAATAATCATTTACTTTCTTTTTGAGGATGAAGGTTATGAGAAAACATAGATTTAATTTAAAAAAGCAATAGTTATTCTAAAGGTATTGCAATTATCTGCAAACTAGCTTTCTAACT
The DNA here is from genome assembly GCF_019238085.1 of Lagopus leucura. Classification (NCBI taxonomy): domain Eukaryota; kingdom Metazoa; phylum Chordata; class Aves; order Galliformes; family Phasianidae; genus Lagopus; species Lagopus leucura. The sequence goes on along the minus strand of NW_024962252.1, from coordinate 44,438,688 downwards.
ACAGAAAAACCTGTATTCTTATGGTTAAGGTTAAATTCAAGAACCCCAAATACTGTAGCATATGGAAACATAGTAGAGATACCAAAACAACTATAAGTGCAGTTATCTTACAGAATTACTACTATAGCTATTTGGTTATTCCTTCTCTTCAGATTGATTATCTGTATGCTCTATAATATAAAATATGATTGTAACAAAGGTAGTCTGTTGCATGTGGTACCAGCTTAAAAGTAAAAAGGAAGAAGCTACTGAAACTTGTTTATTTTTACTAGAGTTGCTTACCGGAAATTAGAGAAAAAGTATGTAGGTCACACAGAATGTAATGCCTGCTACTTATTTCCCTGGAAACTACAATAGATACAAAGAGCACAATAACACTATTTGATAGAGTGAATATTTAGCTACAAAACAGTATTGTTCAACACAGTAAGCACCATTACCTATGCATTTTCACCAGCGATGAACCTGCATGTTGTGCTCACGTAAATCTTTGACCCACTGTCACTGTGGCCACTGCTGAAATATATGACCCATTGCCTCACTGTGCTCACACCCACTGTTTGTTCTTCATTAATGTTCAGCAAGTGTCACAGAATGTTAACGGGTGCCATTTTTTTTCTGCATGGAGGAATTCAATTCCACACCTTTCTTTTATATGCACTTCCATGTCAGACACTGTTTTGTTAGACTGCTCCTCTGCTTCAATCTGTCACACAGCAACAACATATAATGGAATATTGATGGGAAGGTTCAGCCTCTACTGCCATATCACCAACATCTTCCTCTGATGTTGTGAGTCAACATAATGATATAGGAGGCATTACTTTTGGAGCAGCCCACATATCATCTTTCTCTCTTTGTATCCTAATCTGATAACGTTTCTTTTAATTCATCTTATTTTGAGAGGTTTTGTGGTTATGAGAACTGCAGAATATCCATGAGCTATTTTATTCAGCATAAGATATGCAGGTCTTCAACAAATCTCAGCAATTTTCTGAAGCCATTCACTATACAGCAGAGATACAAGTACAACTGATTACACTTAATATTTGTATTTGTGACTTTGCAATCTGAAAAAAAAATGCTCACAAAGCAGTCTAGATTTTATTATAAAGTACATAAACATATATTATACACATCTATGCATTTTAATTCAGGTGGAATATTAGGTGAGTGTGTATTTTTTAATATGCAATAGGAAAGAATTGGTAACAGATATATGCATACACAGTAATCCTAGTCCAGTAATGTGACACTGATTCAAAAGCATATACACACGTTGGGGGGGGGGGGGGTAAATATGTATATAGGAAATATAAAAATGTCCTTGTGCATGCAAAGCATTTGTGTGCACCTTTAAACGTGCAAATGACTTTTAAAAAGCCACATATAGCTGTAAAAACTGGATCCTGATGTGAAATATATACTGAGTGAGAAAGCAGCAAAAAAATATTCTCCCAGGCAGTAGGCCTCTGCTCTCCCTCTGTTCATTAGCAGTGAACAAGTGTGCTAAAATATACCTCATTCTTTGCATATTTTGAAATAGACAATAACTTCTTAAAAATATGCATTTTTCCTTATACTCCTAACTTTATTCTCACAGGCAGACAGATCAGCCACAAACCAGTTCCTTGTACAAGTCTTAGTTAAGATCTTTTGGAAACATTTTTAATGTTGCTTCATCATGTTTGTCTTCTACAATGGTTTCTATTAAAGAAACAACTTCAATGCCTGAAACAACAAAATATTTTTACATTTTTACATCTAGAAAGTATCAGTGGTATTTTTAGACGCAGGAGCACAGACAAATCACCATGAAGGAAGCTCAGATCAGGTGCCTAGCAGTAGCTGCCCACAGGAATGCACATCCCACATTTATTGCGGTGTACAAAGACACGCATAAATCGTTACTGAGAAAAGTAACTTTTGCAATGCAAATTCACATTTAATTCTGCTATATTTGTTGATCATAGAATCATATAATTATTAAGGTTGGGAAAGACCTCTAAGATCACTTAGTTCAGCCATCCACCACCAATATTGCTCTCTAGTACTGATATACCAAAGCCTTGTGAAGCAGTTGGATGAATATAGGTAAATCTGACAAGGAAGCCTAAAACATCTAATGTTTTTTACCCTATAAAATGATTATTTAAATTTACACAGTTAAGTCCATTTGGGGACTTTAGGAGCAGCATGCACCATACTAAGTTTCTCAGTGACCTTTCCCTAGAAAATGCAATTTTTTCATGGCTGCTTCAGACATCAGACTGCAGAGATTCACCATCAGCTTGTTACATTACAGTGTAAATTTCAAAGATGATAGAGAGCAAAGTAATGAAATAAGTAACACTTAACAGAAGTTTATTGCCATA
>NW_024962252.1:44397274-44436213 GCF_019238085.1 Lagopus leucura | reverse complement strand
TTCAGAAGTTTTGAAATACGGGTTTGGAATTGGAAGCTGCAGACAAGGCTGGACTCCATTACACTGAGCAGTTCGTGACAGCCTGGGTATTTTCAGTAAGTGGTTCAGGAGTGGGCACAAGTCTCCATTACCTGGCTCAGCTGAACAGGATGGGAGGGAACCTGTTCGCCGGCACACTGGGAGTGTAATAGTTTGTCTGAACAAAACCATATAACTAAAATCCTGTCTCAATGTGGTTGGAAACTTTGTTCTATATCAAGAGAAATCCAGACAAAGGGGCAGTTCCAAGAGAGACACTACAATGGCAGCCTAATGCAGTGTGACAGACAGAATGAAATATAATCTACCACTGGTTCAAGTAATAATTTGCTGTGTTACCGGAATCTTGCCAGGTAGCTGATGGTTCTATTAGAAATGAGCAATTTGAAGATACTCACAAGCAGTAGGTCAGACAGCATCAGTTAACACCTGCTCATCTTTAGTTTTTATAGGATGATTTCCACAGTTTAAGGAAGGTTCTCTTTTTGCTGCTAGTTGCTAGTTAATGAAACAGGTGCTTTGTGCATTTGAAAACAAATATTTCACTCTATTGACTCAAGAACAGCAAAATCCATCCATCCCAAGAATCCTCTCTTCTTTTGAGTTTTTACAAGAGTAGTAAAAAAGTCATTACCGCTTATAGCATAAAAATATTTTCCCATTAAAACAGTGGCCTGCTTTTAATAAATCCCAAAGTTATTGTTGGCTCTATGTTGCCAACATGTAATCAAATGAATATTTTTTTTTTGTGTGCAAGTCATGAAACTCAATATACTCTGTAAAACTGTTCAAATCCTTCAACAACTCATTTAGTCTATGCAGATGTCAAGAAACCTGAAGCTGTATTTTAAACAATTATACAGCCATGACTGACCTCTCTTTCATTGCTGTTATCTCCATAAGTAGGAAAGGTTGTATTTGCAGTGTTTCCACTAGGTTTCTGTGGAAAGGGAAATTTGCCTTCTCTGCTATGAAGAGGATAACCCACTTCAGAACTTCACCTTTCTTGTAAATGTAGTATACTTTATTGATAAAAAGAAGCAATATTTAGAGAAACAATTTTTGTTTGTCTTGCAGCTTAATACAGGTAAGTTGCTGGAAATCCAACAAGTTTCCTTGAGCTAACATTTGATCCACTAAAGTAAAAGGAAATGTAGTCATTGTATTTGATACAACTGTGATTTCATCTTGTGTTTTTGAAGCACAAAGACAGTCTAAAATGTCTGTTTCAGTCAGTTCTTCTCCTGAAGGAGGAACAGGTTTGCCTATTCCCACAGCTTCATTCCTTTCACTGAACCATGGTAAAATATTTCATTGATATTTTCTTTCATGTGCTACATATTTCTTACTTACACTGAAATTTCTTTCATGTAATTTTATTATGGTTCCCATTCAAGAAAGCACCTTTTCAAAACAGTACACAAACCACAGCCACCATGTGCTGCATCCCCTACCATTTCTGAGTACTTGAACAACTGGCTGATATTCACCCCTATCTGGGAAACCAAACTGTGGTAGATTAAACCAGAATTAAGTGAGCAATTACAATAACGGGTTTAACTATGCCTAAGCAGCATAAATAGCCGTATTTGTTTTTGAGGTTGGACTTAGTTCCATCCCAGGTGTAGTAGGCATGCCAAGTACATCATACCTCTTTAGGCAGTCAAATGAAAGCTAGGCTCATCTTTTGATGCACATCTAGATCCAGTTTAGAGGGGAACTTCTCTTCATTCAGATGTACCAAGTTTACAGCACAGAGGGAACAGGCTGGCGGGGACATGCAACCAAGCTTTGATGGCATCTGGGTTGAGACTTTCATACTGTTACAGGGTGTTCAAATGACTTTCCTGGGGAAAAGCACCTAAAATTTATACAGGTCCAATTTTAGATGCCAAGAAGGCAGGTGGCATCTTTCCTGAGAAATGCGGGAAGTCAGCAAAACAACATTAGACATATATATTCTGTTGGCTATGCTGATAACACTGTTTCAGAAAGGTCTAAAGGATTATCACGATTGTAAAATCTTATTTACCAGATGACATTGTTAAAGAAACTTACTGGTTAATTTTCATCAAGCTTATAAAACTTCTTCAAACTACAGTATGTATTTTATAAAAGTATCCAGTCCTGATTTAAAGGTTCTGGATAATATAGAGTATACCACAAGTCAGAGAAAGTCTCAAAAAATAAGCCATGCCAAGACTAATTTTCATTACTATGTGGAGAGGGAGGCTTCTTGAGAGAGTGATTTACACAAAACTACTTGCTAGTTTACACTACATTTAGGAACCTCTGCAGTAATACCCATCTATAATGCTGAATATGTAACCTTGTGTCTGTTGTCTTGAGAACATCTGCTCTACCTGACATATCCACTCAATGTAGTTCGATCACCTGATAACCACATGGACAAATCTGTTACTGGATTTGAAAAGAAGGGTGCAATTATTGATCAGATAACTTAAAATTCCAGTTTGAAAATCAGTTTTCCATTTTTAATAATTCAAAGAATCATTACTCTTGAGAGCGATGATTCTTACTACATGTGATCATCAATGAAATTGAGGTAGGCTGAGGGCACTCCATTCAAGGCCCAGCTGTGTACTGGCCCATAGTTCGGTGTTCAGTCTTTTCAAGTGGAAAAGTGCACCATCTTTGTGTGCCACTTGAAGCCTTCCAAAATAGGGGAAACTAAGGACAGGTGGCCTCATAGACAGGAGGCAGCCCTTGCCATGAAGCGGAAAGTGCCCTGTGCTGGATAAGACCTCCCATGCACTGTGCTGCTCAGAGCAAGGCAGCTTTGGCCTTCTGAGGAAGATTACAGATAGTAAATGTTCCTGGTCTGAGTTGTGTTAATGGAGCAATGAGAAAAGAAAGCAACTCCGCTCTGGAAGGGCAGGAAGAAGTTACATGCATACATGGGGAAAAATGAGGTGGAGGGGGCAGCGTGGGATGCACTCAATGAGGATCCCATGTGAATTGGAGGGGATTCCAACAGAAGGGTCAGTAGTGCTCTGGCCAGAAGCCAGGCTTTGTACAAAGACACCTCGAAAGAGTAAATAAGAGTAAACTCTGGTAACAGAGTTGAAAGGGAAATGCTGTCTTAAATAGTAAGACATGGTGAGCTTCTAGAATTCCTTCCTTAGAGTTCTTGTTCACAAAGGCGATATACACATGTTTTTAAACGAAGCTCTTCAGCTGAAGCTTTTACCAACTTTTCTCTTTTTTAAATTAGTAATCTTCAGGACTCCTGCATGCACTGTGCAAACCACATTAGAAATTCAGGCAGTTCACAGAAATGGGTCAAAATTAACATTCCAGGACCTATTTTATGTGAGAACACCTAGCAATGTAAACTCTATCCTCCATAAATACCAGCAGGATAGAATTATAATATGTACTAAAGTTGCTTTAAACTAACCTCGGATGGTAATCAGTAAGACGCCAGACTGTTACCTAAATATACCATCTCACACTGGGTAATAGGTAAGATTTGTTGGTAGATTTTCAAGTGAAAATAAGTGTGCTGCTATATGTGGTTTTGTTTCAATTTTATATTCCTAATATTTTCTGGTCTTATAACGTTTGTTTTAGGAATACCATGGCAACCTCATGAAAAGATTTCACGCCTACTATCACTACTGTGTATGTACTCTCAACTTCATTGTAGATTTTCTCTGGAAATATGCACATACATTCAGTCACTTTACATATAACAGCTAAAAAAAACAATCAATGAACTTCTGTTCAGTATTAAAGAATTATGATACTGTCTTCTAAATAGATGCATCCAAAGACAGGCAACTGGAGAACCCTGTCACTGCAAGAAGCATCAGTACCTGCATTAAGTCAACGTCTGCCCCTGCAGTTATCTTGGCAGGTGAAATGAATGCTCAAACAGCAAGATAATTCAGCTGAAGGAAAAAGTTTTCTAAAAGTTTTCTTCTATTTTAATTGATTTCAGTGTAATTGGTAGAGCCATACCCATAAACATTTTGTACTTGTTGCATCATCCTTTAATTTCTAATTTGTTATTAAGAAACTTTGCCTATTTTCCATTTTAAAGCATAGCTATTGCCCATTTTCTTTATTTGTTTCTGTTTTTAGAATATACAATTTTCTACAATGATCACCCTGCCAAAAATAAAAATGACTTTCTCAGCTGACTAATCTCAGTACCTATGCAATAAATTTCTCTTTCAGAACATCATAACTCGGATGACTGTGATGAGTTCAAAACAGCTTTATAAATGATGTACAACTAGACAAAAGTATTCGTCAGCATAATTTCACATCTCTGTCATCTCCTCTGGACATAGACAGGAGATTTATTTTCCAGCAGCATCTGAAGCAGTGGCCTTCACTTTGTGTATACCATTATTTGTGTCAGAGCAATTTTGCATGCTTTTCATCTATCTCGTTCAAGGGCGGCTGAGATCTGTGATATTTTGCAGTTGCATGCTGGGAGAAGTAGTCCCCCATGTGGCATACTTCCAATATTAAAGGGATTACAATCTCCCTATTTTATGCATATCTGATTTAGACCTTCAGTTCTGTGCAAGTTGCCAGTGCACTCAGCTGGGCAACATTTGGATGTTTCTCTCATAGATTTTCCAGCCCGCTTTAGTATATAATATCTGTTCTGTTCAGATCTTGGCTGTGTTGAGCTTTCTTTTCTGGAACTGCAAAATATCATAAGTTTGGCTGCCTAGCACCACTGTCTAATGTAATACTCCCTAACCCGTCTTTAAAAAGCCTGCCAAAGTCAGATTACTGCAAACATGAAGACCAGATATGTCTAATACAAGTTTAGAAAAACCATGCGCTGCTTCCGCATCACTATTATTGTTCTGGAAAGAAAAGCAGCAAAGATGATTTGACATCTACTGTCTGCTCTGATAGTTGTGGTGGCTACTTGGAAGAAAAATGTGTAACGCATATGGCAGTCCATGAGAACATACAAACTGTTTTTTAAAGCAAATTCTAGTAAGACTGCAAGTCTCGTTTACAGCCCTATATAACTTTCTACACTTAAAAAATAAAATAAAATCCAATACACAGACACAGAACCTCTTTCAGAATGGATTCTCATTCTTGTATGGAAATTGTTCATATCTGACACAACCAAAGTGCTTACCCTCACAGCTAAAGAACATGCCTCCTTCTGTTTCTCTGTTAACCTAACATTAAAATAGTCACAGCAGTGACTCAGAAAACGTGTATGCTTTTCAGATGTTAGAAAGCTATCTTAAAAGATAAAAGTAAAAGCAGTTGAAAATACATGCTGTGGATCCTCAAACAGAATCCTCCTGATTTCAAAAATATTTCTCAGGTTAACTAAGATAAGGGACATAAATATGCTTGACTGAATAAGGTTCTTCTTTTTCAGACATGTAAAAATGCACTATATGCACTGCAGCTCTGAAAAAAACCAGCATGATCATATTGTTGCAGTTCATTTTAATGCCCACAAAGAAGAGAAAGTAACTCTGGAAGTCCATTGTGCTGCAGATAAATATTTTTATGCTATTATTAAAGTAAATATTAAGATAAATCTTCCATCCTTTAGGCCAAGCTATGCAAAATGTTTGCAGCCAGTGTAGTAACTCTCAAATAGCATAGGGGGCACCTGAAATTTATTTCCAGGTTCTACTTTATGTGTGCAGTTTCTAGTGAAAAGATGAGCATAAGTGAAGTTAACATAGAGGTGCTGAAGCCCCCAGAGGAACGGTTGGTTACATTGAAGCATCTCAGTTTGGAAAATTATCACTGCAAAGTCCTTCCTTGTGTCCTTTGGAGATGGACTGTCAGCCAGGTCTGTCACAAACCCTGGCATCCCCTTGTACAGGATGTGAATATCAGTCACATATGCTCATACATTTGTCAGATGGGCTCCCACTGGTGAGGAGGCAACCATCTCTGCAGTGTAGGGAGAATAGCCGCTGTCTGGCTGCAAACAGGCAGCTCAGCTGGGTGTGCTCTGGAAAGGAGACCGAGCACCACCTCAAGCTACCCTGCACATGCTGCCTATGGAATAATGTTTGGTGGAGTCCATACTTTCAACTGCAAGAATAAGGACTAACTAAGCACCAATAATTATGTCCCTTGGGATGCATTTGTATAATCTGTGGAAATGGGACTGCTGAATTATCTGTGCTCTAGCACTAGCCCTATAATCTCTAGATAAATTCTGCTTCTGCTGGCAAGCTCTCATCAACTGAAACTATATGTTCAAAATTACTTGATGGTTTAGCTCCTTAAAATTAAATAAATAAATGCCCAAACTATTTCTGTGATTTCAAGGGATGTATGAATTTTCTTAACATGGCATTCACAGTACAAAACAGACATGTACTTTTCCATATTAAGGTCTTAGGATATCCCATCGGTCCACTCCTCAGAAAATTAGCATATTAGTGAAATTTGCTGACAGGCATTCTATGCGAGATTTATATCTCCTTTCAGTCCAAGTGAAATATTTGTCTTTCTGCAGTGTTTTCCAAGAACATACAGCATGTTTGAGAGCTTTACTGTCCTATTTTGATAACTAAGTCCAAAACTAAGCTTAAAATGAATTGCACAGCCCAGCTCTCATGAAATGTCAAACTGAAGCTGGCAAAGGAAGATAACAGATCACAAAGGTGGCATTCTCAGGGAGCTAACTGGTGCCATTATGCTTTAGGCTCTTTCCTTTGCTACATCGCATTCTCATACTTGGAGGGGTTTACAACTTGGCTGCAAAAATGTTTTCTGGGTAAGACTTGGCAGAGAAATCTTTAACTTGAGAGCAAATGCATTTTAAGGCACATTTCCACAAAAACAAACCAAAAAAAAAAAAGAGAGAGAGAGAGAGAGAGAGAGAAGTCTGCCTGCAGTGAAGATTTGAGCAAAACATGAAAACATGGTCAAACTGATCTGATCTGGTAATAAGCTACAACACACCCAGCACAGTCCTAGTGCTTGCCCTGGGGGCTTGCCCTGAGCCAGCATGACACCTTTCCAACAGAGAAATTCATACATTTTCCAATTTCACCCTGGAAAAGACAGGTCTCTCCCACCAGCTCAGCTCAATGAAATACGGACATCTGGGAGCAGCCACTGTGATTACAGGAGGAAACAAATCTGCAAGAACTTGTCCTCCTTGAAATTGCAGCAGGCACGTGAGTAAGAGCTCAGAGTTACTGCCTTGATTCTCTTCATGAGAATCTGTGCCAGGATTGGAGCTCAACTCTCCAATGGGAAAGGTTTGTAGTTCCTCATTTAGAGGGCTTATCCATACACCCTTGTAGCGCTCTCATCCTCTCTTTGTTCATAGAATGAGTAGAAACTGTCATAGGAGCATCTTTCTCTTCTGTGGTGTTCTTCTTGAAGGACTGTCAAAGCAGGTCAGATACTTCTCAAGCCATTGTTTTTCATAAATTGGAGAGTCTACCTTTAAAAAGGGAATGGATGGATTAGGCCCCAAAGACTATTCCAGAGAGGCTGCCAAGCAAAAAGCTACTAATCTTGCCTGAATATCTGCAAGAATCTTTTCTCTTTGCCTAGGCAGAGCTACATACTACTTATTTGTAGTCAAGCAGCCATGCTGCGTGGTACAGATGTATGGTATGGACCACCTGTATCGAAGACAAAGGTTCTTGTGTGCACCACTACTGGTTTAATCATGAAAAAAAGGTAACTCTGTTTGGTCTAAAGCTGTTGGGTTTTTTTGTTGTTGTTGTTGATATTGATGATGTTATTTATTTTGTTGTATTGTTTTGCTTTATTATTATTATTATTTTTTAATTAGAGCTAAATTCAAGGGAAAAGACATTTATGATTAATAAGAAAGAAATGCAGAAATTTCAAAACAGTTCATTTCAGCATTTCCAAAATTAAATGTTTTGCTTATCTGGATTAGATTCAAAAGGCACATTAAAGATTATTTCATAAAAACAAACAAAGCAAAACAACCAGAGAAAGAAAATGATGGCATATAGCCCGTAGTTTGGCCAGCCTAATTGAATATGAAGAGCTTTTTGAACATCCTGTTTTCCTGGAGAGGGCACTCACTTGCCTTTGAACAAGAAAGTCATTCTGATTTGTCTATTCTGTCCCTATGAAAGCTTATTTATTTCAAACTATCCTGGAATTCTCAATATCTGGGTGATTAGGAGGTGCACAACCTTGGTTTAACACACATACTTTGAGGCTATTGACCTGAAAAATCAAGTCATGGTCAGAGTAAATTCCTATAGACCAAATCAATGTTTTAATAAATCCTGTACACTCCACAAGAATATATATATTTGGTTTTAGTTCATCAACATTTTCCAATTAAATACAACTATGCTGTCTCAATGAGAAAAGTTATTATACAATAACTTATACAATAACTTTCACAGAAGCTTTAGAGACAGTGATGTTGTTTTAGAAGAATTGCTCCTAGGATCCAGAAAAAAAGACATATGTGAAGTTATTGGAAGTTAAAAACTACAAGATATTGCTGAGCCTGAACTTTCAGTTTGGAATTTGAACTTCAATTAAGCACTGAGAACATGTTTGAGTCTCCTTTTGTCTTTCCTATGAGTCTAGGGACAGAATAAGGAGAAAGGTTTATTCTTTTGAAATATTTATGCAGAAATAGACCATTTCTTTGAAACACACACTTAATTCACATCTTCAGTAACAAGCAGTTTGATAAGGTCTTGTGTATTCAAGTAGGCATCTAATTTTGCTGTCGTGAAATGAAATATATTTAGAACAGCATACAAATGCAAACAAGAGGCACCGGAGTCAATGCCTGATTTTACAGCAGGTAGATAAATGAAGGGCTCCTGCTATGAATTCGGGCATTTCTAATCTGCACTCAGCTCTTGGTTCATGCGTGTTTTTTCATGTCGTTTTGGACAGCATTTGGCTATGTAATGTACCTTTTGAGCCCATCAGATATCCGGTATCGCTGGAAATAGAAACTGCCAAATCTTATGTCTTTTAGTGCAAGAGGTCTCAGAGATTGTTTTCTTATCAACACACAACTCTTCCAGCCAGCTCCCAGGCAGAGAATCCTGTCATTAGAATTTGCTTAGATTAACCTTTTCATTCTCCTACACATATTGAAAGTGTTATTTCATATATTAAACCATGAGCTTTCAATATTATTGTATTGTGTACAAAGGAATTTTGAATTTTGATAGATAATCTCTATGAAATAAGAACCATCTAGGGTTTAGGTAAAGTTGCAAATTTTTCTTGCAGAAGACATACAAATGATTTAAAAAAAAGAAAAAAAAAAAAGAAGAGCCACCTTTATTTTTAGAATCACAGTAGGAATTAGTTTCAGCCATTGATAAAATTAAATCAAATGTATGATTTTAAAGAATTGAATGAAGAAAATTGTTATTTTTATCTAACGATTTTCATGAACGCTACCCATAAAAATAACTGCACTACAAAAAAGTGTGGAGGTTAAAAGTTGAACTTATTATACTGGAAAAAACAACACACAAACAAACCAAAAACAACACAAAAGTTGATGTGTGCAATCTTATATAAACGTTGTTAATTTTTTGTTTTTCTTGGTTCTCTCATGCTCATTCTCTCTACAAGCCACTTGGTGTTCATTCTTCAGTAAACCAATTACTTCAGCGCTATATTAGATTTACATTCACAGCTCTCTTTTATTTCCATGAAATCTTATTCATGATGCTCAAGAAAAAGGCCAAAGGAAATTGAGATCCAGAGAATTGGCCAAATTTGACAGAAACTCCTGCTACAATCCTTCTCTGCAAGAATACAGGGAAATTCTTCAGAGGCACTCCGAGATTAATTTGCAGTGACTGCAGTGGCAGTATTCAAATGTGTAGGACAAGATGGAAATCCTTAGATCTACTCCTTCTCACCTTTTTAGATCCTGATTCTAGTATACCATCAATCAGCTCAGATGTTTCAGTAGGATACATCTCAGGACATAGCAGAGATCTTAATAGAGGATCGGGACATAACAAGTGACTGCGAAATCCTCCTGAACTATGAAGATCATTGAGTGCTCAGTGCATCCTTACAAAGTGCAAAAATTCATTCCAGCTCCTTTGTAAAGAAGCGGAGATACATTTTTCCCATGTGATTACAAATGAGTTATTTAAAATTGTTTAAAATTATCAAATTTGAAAGCTTTTGAGATGGTAGCCATTTTGTCTTTACTAAACTGAAACAGGACCGCACTGCTTTTGTATTTATCTCTTCAGCTTTGCTTCTCTCACTTTCTCTCTCAATGTAATATTTTCAAGTTTTGTTACAAACTCTGCTATAATTTCTCAGTAATCTGAGAGTATAACCACAGCTGCAGTTTTGAGGTTGCCAGCAATTCCCGCTACTGGCAATTTTCCGTCAGTCTTGTTAAGAAAGTTGCCACAATTTTACCACAAACAGTAATTCTGTGGCATGCTCCAGAATTTGCATACAATTGCCATTAACTTACCAAAGTGATAATTTCTGTTAACAATAGCTCTCTAAACTGCTTGAAAATTGGGCTTCAGCCAAGCCAATCTGTTTTACATTATGCAAAGTATTTTAATGTGAAACCTTTTAATAAAAAATCATCACTAAAACCTCTTTATGATCATGCCTACTATCAGCAGGACCTGAAAAACAAATTGTATATTTGCTTTCTGGATTATTTATACTACATTTATACTACCTTTTTTTTTTTTTTTTTTTTTTTCCCCACATGCACAAAAAGCAATTTGAAGTATATTTAGCCAGAATTTAAGTACAAGTTATTTTGTTAATGTTATTAAAATGCATATTCAGCAAATTCATTTGGCTGCATTAGCTCATATATTCATGAAGCTTCTGAGTCCTCACAGTGTTTTTCGTTCAGGATAAAATTTATACCAAACTGTGTTTATGTTGCCATTCAGTTTTGTAGGATAAGTAAATGGTATGGTTAAGGATTTTAGTGAAATATGATCAATCTTCACCCAAATTATTAATTTGGACAAAGTTACAGTTGTAACTGTACTTTTTTTTTTTTTCTTAAAACCTCTGGAACTCCACGTTTTGTACGGTTTTCATTAAATTATTTATTATGTTATGTATGTAATAGTATAAAATCAGTTGTCCAAAACAAATTACATTTTAAATAATGATTTTGAGTTGGAACATTCTTCCTGTAATGCAAGATTCTTACTTTCCCTTTAAGTTACATGCTCAAAAAGACTAAACAATTAAAAAGTGAAAATTGTTACCAGAACTGTTCTTGTAGTCAGAATTCTTCAGGATTTTGAACCATCTTAAGTCCAGCCATTCAGCATTTAATTTCTCTACAGCACATGAAAATCAGGTGTGCCATTACATGTGCAACTTGCTTATATTCACGCTTCATCTTCTTTCACTGGTTGGCGTATCTCTGAGAAGAATGGAACAGTTTAAATCCATTGAAGGATAGTGGTTTTGATCTAAAAAAACATTGTGGCTGGTCATACAGGAAAAGTCTTTCTTAAAATGCTAAGGAAAACAGTTTTTAATAATAAAAATTCACCTATTCAGCGGGTTTTAATTCTTTTAGAGAAGCTTTAACAGTATATCAAATTGTTAAATCATTAAATACTGACAGTGTAATGAAGTCACCTTCTCTCGTGATTAATTATATCATTCTCTGCATTGTTGAAAAGATTTTTGACCAAACATTCACTTAATGGTATTTTCTTTGCTAAAAATGTAGTATTGATAAAGATGGAACCCGGCTGCTCTTCAATGTGGAAATTAATTTTCCAAGCCTCTGCTGTTTTGAATGTTGGCACAGGGGTAAATTTACAAATCCCAGTGAGTTTTACTAGTGTTGCCGTCTTTGAAAAAAAGCAGATGCTGGCATTTTAGTTCTGTGCTGAGAAGGCCCTATCCAATGTGACTTTTTGGATTCTCAAAGCCAATTAAAAGTAATAGGACAATAATTGGCCATTTCTGTACATATAACCTTTTGGAATTTAGCTACTATTAGACTGCTTAATTATGAAAGGATATAGTACAGCTAGGTACCTGTGTTCAAGATCCTCATTCTGTCTCATCCATCTGACAGTGGAAATTTAATAGAGCAGAAGTGTTGTAATATATGGACAACACTGAGCTGAAATTCCATTAAAATTCACATTCAAAATCATTACCTTTGAACTCATCTCAATTTAATATCAAGATTTATAGCCTGGGGTTATTCTCGCATGTATTTCATCTTTTGACACACAGCTTGGGGATGTTGATAGAAAATATTTCTTTCATAAATCATAAGACTTTACTAATTGATCATCAAGTAATGAAGGTCTAGACTACCAGTAAAATATATCCTGAGAATGACTCATCTTCATAACGTGTTATTTCTTCTTGATTTGGTGGCAAATTAAGTTTGTCACACAGCTTAGTAGATTTAGTCTTAATTAGCACACTTAAGATGCTCTTTGTCTGTGGGGATGATCATAAATTTTCTGATTAATGTTTCTGATATATTACTCACTGCTATATTGCTTGTAGTGTGCGATTCTACTCACTGTACTATATATATATACACATATATATACATATATATATGTGTGTGTATATACATATATATATATATAAATATATATACACACACATATAATCTAAAACAGAATTTCTTAGTAGTTTTACTGCCATACCCAAGCTAGACAACATATTTCAATATCTCCCGCAGGTTCCTCCAGACAGAATGTAATGGTCCTGTTGAAACACACAATATCCCAAACTCCTATTTATTTTCTTCTGTTTGTTATAGAAACTCAGGAGCTTGACTGTATACATCACATTGGATGTGATCTACTAACCAAATACAAAGATCAACCCAAAGCAAAGTAATATAGCCAACATCATATGAGACAAACTTTCTTCTGTTACTCACTCTTATTTCATATTCCTCAGCTCAAAAGATTTATCTCTGAGCTTTTTAAAGAGAAGTTTGCCTTACTGTCTGCTCACAGTAACTAAGAACCATTCACTCACTTGGGTAGAGCTCTACACATTCATTGTCAGTTTTCAACAAAGAGCGCGCTCAGGACAGCATCCTGCTTTCCCACCAATTCATGCCATCATTAGGATAATTATAACTATATAACTATAACTATTCCAGATCACAGAATCACAGAATTGTAGGGGTTGGAAGGGACCTCCAGAGATCATTGAGTCCAACCTGCCAAAGCAGGTTCCCTACACCAGGTCACACAAGTAGGCATCCAGGCAGGTCTTGAACATCTCCAGAGAAGGAGACTCCACCACCTCCCTGGGCAGCCTGTTCCAGTGCTCCGTCACCCTCACTGTAAAGAAGTTCTTGCGCACATTTGTGCGGAACTTCCTATGCTGCAGATGTACAGTAGAAATCTTAGCCTGAAAAATATCAAAGAAATCACAAAAAAGAAGTTGAGAATCACAGGTAGAATATAACAGGTAAAGTCTGCAAACTAGTCTCTGCTGAATTCTCATACATAAACACTGTTTGCTGTGAATGTGGAAGATGAAACCACTCTGCAATTGTTTTAGAATGCAATGCCTCCTTATACTAATCTTCAAGGGAAACACTTTGTAAGACTGGCTGATACATGAAAGGCTGCACAAGATTAAAAAAGGAGAAATGCTTCTTGTGTCATACTGTCTAGTTGGACTTCTGAGTGAAAAGATGCAAATGAGTGGACTTCTTCCAATCCCATCATACAGAATGGATCACATTTTGAACCTTCTTTCCTTTATGCTACCTCACTTTCTGTTCATATAATACCTGCACAAAAGTTGTTTACAAATAGATTCCTCAAATATTTATATTTGCATCTGGTAAAGAAGTCCATCTCAGAGTGTCACTGGGCTGTATACACCTCTGAAGCATTCAGGTGAGATTGAAACTCAATCTCTGAATTTACTTCAAACGGCTTTGTGCTAATTATTGCACTTCCTGAAACTTAATCACGTTAGGAAGAAGTCCAGAGTAAACTGTTCCTTGTTGTCATCAGCAGAAGCTGTGGATGGAATATGCCCAGTCACAGCAGCTTGCCAGAATCAACAGACTGTGGTTTCCTGTTCCAGCGGAAGGAAACAATTGGTTTTTCCCACAAGTGCATAAAAGAAGCTGCTGCTTTGTAGGTAAACATAAGGAAAAGTGTCTAAGCCATGTATGTTCCTTTGCAGCCAGTTCAGTCTTACAAAACTGAGATTACTCTGCATGTATTTGAAATTAGTTCATGCTCAATAACCCAACATGAAATTTATACTTAACACCAAACAAACCATGCCTCTATTTTGAGCACCGTAAAATTTTCTTGTCTGTAGCAAAAATTTTGATGACACTAACAAGTTGAGATTACAACAATGCTTAATCCTTCTATATCATAGAATCATAGAATGCTTTGGGTAGGAAGAGACCTTTATGATCATCTAGTTCCAAACTGTCTACTATAGACAGGGATACCTCCCATTAGACCAGGTTGCTTAAAGCCCTGTCCAGCCTGGCCTTGAACACCTCCAGAGTGGGAGCATCCACAACCTCTCTGGACAAAATCTGTAGAAAAACCTGTAGAAAAACTTAAAAGTTTTTCCTCAAAGTACAAGTACAATATTTGTTCATTTAATGCACATGTACAAATGTTTACTCAGAGTCAATAGAATCAGCTCTTGTAATTGTGGTGTTAGTTAAGCAGTTTAGTTCTTAGCAGCTAATGCTACTGTCTGGGTGTTGATGGTCTTTCAAGCACATTGCTTCTGAAATCTATGCAGTAGTATCCAGCTAGCAACACAACAGAAACAATATCAGGGCTGTGGAGGAAGCACTCCCCAGTTTTGAACATGACCTACTTTAGTTCTTAGCATTAAAGTTTCTTTATAAAAATAGGCAAGTATTTTTATGTTGCATCTCCAAAAAAATTAAATCGTCTTCAGCTTAAGATTAAAATTCCAGCCAAGGACACATCCAAGAAGAAAATTCATGATTTAGTTTCTTTAAATAGCTCATACTATCATAAGAGATGAGTAACAGCTATGCTGATGTGTCCCAACTTTGGATACTCATCTGTTGAGTAGCAGGTACTTAAAAGATGGTTTTGTCATTGGTATTTTAGTAACTTCAGAGAAAATGAACCACCAATCTATGCTGTCAGCTTTAAATATCCCTCTTTAATGTGGATTGCTTAATATTATTGACTGCTTCTCATTCTACATTATCAACTTTTGAATATTCAGGATCACATGAAAAGAAAACGTTTGGACTATACCTCATCAAAACTCATGCAGATTGCATTACTTCTAGGGAAAAGGGGAAAAATGAATCTGCACCTGATATCATTATGTTACAAGTCAAATTTAGGCTTTCTTGCATTTTAGGGCAACAGAAGCATCTTTGGGTTTCTGTGATTCTATAACCTGCAATTGGAATTTCTATCAACATTTCCTGACCTAATTTATTCTAGTTTGCATGTAGTTCGAAAAACAAATGCAACTTTTACAGACACTAAATTGCTAGAACAGTAGATAAAGCAGAGCAATTGAAGCAATCCGGGGTCTCACTAAATCTGCTTTATTTCAAACAGCATTATGTCTCTGTACCCTTAGTACCCTTTGAATTTTTCCTGAGTAATCTCCAAAAGGTATTTTATCTTTCCTGAATGTATTGTTTTGACTTATCCAAAAGCAAAACACTGGACCCTCACTTGCTTTTATAATTTCCTTTTCTCATGTTAACCCTTTATGATGATCAGGGACTGCAAAGGACCTTGAGCTCTAATGAAACTTTTAGATAAGCCTCTTGGTACAGCAGCATCCAACAGGGCATATTTTCTTCACACAGAGCATAATCTTGCCTCCCCACTCAAGTCAACAGCGGCTTAGCCACTTGGGTGAGTGGAAGTAGGATAAGGTCCTATTTCTTTACCATTTACCTTGTTGCTCAACTGTTGTCGAGTTTGTAGAGCAGTAGCAAGAGTTCAGATGATGTAGAAGTCCTCAGTTTTATACAGTCTTGCAATACTCTCAGCTTCAGAAGAGAGCATGATAATCCTCAAATGATATTGTTGGCTTCTTGCACTGTTGCTTGGTAATGAAAATAGAGAAATGCTTCCAGCAGTGAGCCATCACCCGTCAGTCCTTAAGGGAAAACACACATGTGAAGAGAAGCACACAAGTATGCATCCATGTGCATGCACAAACACATATGGCTCACATATATCCACGTATATCCATGTCCAGAGCCATGACTAGTCCATGGAAAATTTTATCTTGTTTAGATTAAGATATACCTCACCTCTTAAGCCTTTTCCACTCCTGAAAGTAGTCATCTTGTTACCTCAGTGAACCACATTTTGTCCAATCCCTTGTACGTTTGAAAAATTATATGGTTAAGCAAGACATTTCATAATCATTAATCTATAGTTAACTCAGCCTGCTGCATTATGCAATACTATGAGGAACAGCTGGGGCCCACTAACCAGAAAGCACTTTTATGGTTTCTCTTAAGGGCCATTAAATCAATGTGATGAGAGCACAGCTGGAAAAAATCCTGCAAAAATTTATCAGATCCCACACAATATGTAAAGGGAGCACTTCATGCAACTGCAGACTCAGCATCAAGTCCTCTTGGTTGAAATTGCAGGTGGAGGAAAGCATACAGCACAGCTCATATACAGTCCTGAAAATGTCTGCTGTCTCTTGCTTTTCCCTTGTCTGTAGGATTTTCCATTTGGGCCTCACTAACTGCTATAGTTGCTGTGGGTCCCTGAGGAGTAGATTAATTGGATCATGAGAGCAGCATTTTCAGCAATTGCCACGTTGCCTAAGCCTGTCAAGGTGGAACTTACTGATGTAAATGCCTGAGAAACCAGAAGTGCTGCCTCCCTTTCTTTAAGCACTTTCTGACAGTGGTCTGAAAATCTCATGCTTTCCTACTGCACATTTTGAAACAGAAGATGGAAAGGAGGAAGAAGCTATTAATCTCCAAAACCCACATGATTCATGACTGTTCACACATCATTGGTAATGCAAAATAATTAAGAAGGAATGCTGTTACAGACATACAATGTCCTGCAGAATTAGCCTCTGATGAAAAAAAGCAGACTGGGAAACGAATGCATATTAATCCTAGTAGGGCAGACAAAAAATCATCATACCTGTTTTATGGATATCTAATAGACTTCAAGCCCCGGAGCAATTTCTTCAATGCCTTTATTAAATGCCTATTAAGGACCTGATCCTAGCAGTCACTTGAAGCCAGTGCTGTGGACTTCAACAGCATTTGGATCAGATCCATAAATGACTCAAATATACAGTAGAAAGAGAAAGGAGTATTAAACAAATCCAGAAGCAGGGACAAAAGAGAAGAAACGGGGTCAAAAAGGGATGTTGCAAAAAAAGAACAAGTAAGTTGGTCATGGAATCCAGCATCTTGGGTATTTTTGCATGCTTGTCATTGTGGAACATATCTGACAGTCACAAGTACTGTGTTGTGATTTAAATGCATATTTGAAAAACTTAACACTGAAGGCCTTGAACCTACCAAAACTTAAATTCATATCTAGTCAAAGCACTAGGCAGGTGCCTTCCTACTGCTTGACACAAGTGACTGGTAGAATGCCAGATAAGTTTCCACATCTAGGCTCATCATGAGTGTTTTTATTTACAGTTTCCTTCCTGTTTTCTTCAAAAAGTAATCCACATAGTGTCTGCTTCCCTTCTTTGTTCCTCTTTATTTGCGAGACTGCTCTCTTTAAGATTCATGAAACAGCTGCTGTGTTCAACACTGCGATATTACAAAATAGCTAGAGAAGGAACTGAAATGAAACAAACAAAGAAAAAGAAACAGAGTGGAAATGTGTATGTGTGGGAGGGAGTTCTGAAGTAGAAAACAAGACCTCTGCCAAATTAGACCTTAGCTATATACACCATAGCTAACAGCTTTATGCTTGCAAAGACTTAAGGTCTTTAAGGATCATGTTTGCAGACTGCACTTGGACAGTAATAACGGAACAGCATGCGGTCAGTATCATGCACGTATGAAACACATTTATGAATGTGTAATATATATGCACGTGTATGTATGTGTGTGTATATAAAAACGCTATGTTCGTGATTTATGCCATATATATTAATCTATACCTTATTTCACGTACCCAGGATTCTTATACACACACCACAGAAATGATCCAAGAGATGGAATTTGCCCTATTAGGACAGGCTGAGAGAGCTGGGACTGTTCAGCCTGGAGAAGGAAAGGCTCCACGGAGACCCGATAGTGGACCTTCAGTATTTAAAGGGCGGCTCTAAGAAAGGGTATAGACTCTTTAGCAGGGTCTGTTCTGATAGATCAATGGGAAATGGTTTCAGACTAAAAGAGGGGACTTTTAGATTGGATGTAAGGAAAAAGTTTTTTAAAACGAGGATGGTGAGGCACTAGAACAGGTTGCCTAGGAAGGTGGTGAAAGCCCCTTGCAGAAAGTCTTTGCAGATATTCAAGATCAGGATGGATGAGGCTCGGAGCAGCCTGGTCTACCTGTAGGTGTCTCTCTTCATTGCAGGGAATTTGGACTAGATGACCTTCAATGGTCTTTTCCAACTGGAATGATTCTATGACTCTATGTATTTCATAATATCACACTGCATGTTGTTTAAAATAGAAGAAAAATCACCTCCAAATGAAATGTCTTTCTGTATTACTCTTAGTCAAGAACTTGGTGAATTTGGTTTTCTGTAGGATTGAATGACTGAAGGACCCCCAGACAAAATAGGAACAAAGTACCTTTTCTCAATCACAGAAGTCTATTGAAGATTTGTCAGAGTCTACACAAGGTGCTGGATCAGGTTCTTCTAGGACTAAATGGGAGGACCATGATCAGATATCCATGCAGAAGTCTGTACTTGAGTAGAGAATGTAGCTTTTTTGCTTACTGGGACTTCTTTCTAGGACAGCATATTGCAGGAATCACATGAAAGAACTGTTTGAAGTGAGGAGAGGACAGAGAAAAGTGGGTGACATAAAAAATATCTGCCACTTGGCAGTGAACTCAAAAGAAAATTCTGCTTTACACTTTGCACACTTCTGCTTTTTGCCCTTGCATCTTTTGGAACTGCATTGAAAAACTCCAGTGTCTTTACAGGAAAACTCTGTTACAGACATAATCCTTGAATGCTAAAAGCATAACATATACAAAAGAACCAAGGCATGGTTGAGGAAAGGGGCAGCAGGTGCTAATATTCAGTAATTCTTTAAAACGTCTCCCCAGTGATATTTTGTGCATGTGTAGAAGGTCCCATGTTCTCTGCAGAAAAGAGATTCTTTCAAAAAAGCCTTTCGTTTTCAAAAATGCTATTGGCTCTTGAACATATTTTGACAGGATTGCCACTGCTGAAATATCCTAACATAACCCAAGCAGAGGTACCTACTGCAGTAGTTCATGGTTCTTTTACTTAGGAAGTCTGAAATGAGTTTCCAAATCCAAAGCATGGAAAGTACAGAACTTTTGAATTTTACTAACACAGAAAGCCCAGACTCCCTAAGGTATACTGAAATGTAGAGGGAGAAATTCTATCTTCCTGAGGTTTGCCAAATGAAATAGGGAAGAGAGGGAATTAATTCTTTTCAGAAACAAAAGGGAAAACTGGAGAAAGGTTTAGGTCATGAGCACTAAATAAATGGGCAACAGAATGACTAGATGCAGCATACATTCTCTCCACTGGAGATGTAGTTTAACACAAGGATACTCTTGTCCTGTTAGAGCATACCTTTAGATCAATGTACAACACACAGGTGTGAGGTGTGACATACTCATAACTAGTTCTATGTGAGGTTTATCAATCTGTCATCAATTCCAGCAAATACCTGAAGAGTTTCAAATTCAGAATCATATTTTGCTATTAATGACATCTAATGAAAAAGAAGGCAGGACCTATCAATCTTGTTACTTCTGCTCCCAAAAGGACGTCTTGCTGTATTAATACTTATTCATATCCAGGCAACCAGAAAAGTACAAAGTACTCATATCTGCTTCATTATATATCAAGATAATATTTGGATAATGTGGCTCATTCACATTCATTAAATATGAGTAGTGCTTAACAAAATTTCTCTAAAGATTTCTCTAAATATGTCATCATCTCTTAAAGTTTGCTTCTTTCAAGTTTTGATCCCATCCGTTTAGTTTTGTTCAAATTCTAACAATTTAAGAACATTTTTCAATAAGAAGAAATACTTTCTTTTTCTCCTTTAGAACCTTTCTCATCCTCCACTCCAGTTCAATATTTCGTGACATTTTTTGCCAGATGAAAGATGGCAGCAGAGGGGCACTCTGACATGGAAATGCATATGAAGCAAGGTGTGGAATTGAATTCCTCCATGAGAAAAGAATGGAACCCATTGATATTCATTAATGCTTGCTGAACTTTTATGGAAGTCAAACAATGTGTGTGAGCACACTGAGGTGGTAGGTAGTGCGTTTAAACAGTGGTGACAGCAATGTGAAAGACAAACCACGTTCGGGGTGGTCATGTGCAGCTGTCACAACACGAAATGAAGAGTGCTGTATCTCACTCAGTTCATCCTTACAAATCAGCTAAAGGTAGTGTCAATGTTGAAAAATAATGTTTTGTAGCTGAGAATTTGTTCTATCAAATAGCGTTATTGTGCTCTCTGTATCTCCTGTAGTTTCTGTGGAAATAAATAGGAAGCATGAGTTTCGTAGAGACGTACATATAACATATTACTAGGTACTACTAGGAAGCTGTGAAGAACTAGATATTCTACTTTGAAAACAGAGTAATGGCACAATGATTTTTTCATTCTGTCTTCCATATTAGAGAAACGCAGAGCAGTTCTACACAAGCAACAAAGCACTTTGTTTCCATTACATCTGACTTAACTAGAACACTATGGCCATAAAAAAATACCACATAAATGTTTTCAGTGTCTGTTTGATGTTCCTTTGTTACTGTATGATAGTCTTTATTTGTGTTTTCTTTTTTTCCCGTATTTGGAAAATTGCATGCTTCATAAATCTACCTGAAAGGCAAGGGAAGAGAGTGGGTAACACCATCTCCTCTTGTGACTTACAAAAACTAAATTAAGAGAGAATTTAGAGATGTACTCTAAATTATTGTCCTTCAGCTTTAGCTTATCTATACTGACTACATTTCTCACTGATTAATACAGTACAGCACGCTGTTCTCCTTGGATCTCTTTCCCTGTCCACTGTGCAAGGAGCTGACTTGGCTAGCTGACTTGGCTATAGTGGGCAACTATCCCCCTAAGGAAGTAGGTGCCATGACTTAGACCACTAGGGTGTCAAAATATCATTGTGATGCAAAAGATCAGATTGACAGTCCTTTGAAAATGTCTTGTTAGTCCAAGAATCTGTACAACCACCAGGAAACAAGCATTCCTGATGACATGCTGTTAACACACAATGAAAAACTTGATTAACCGCCTTCTTTTGCACCACTTTGCAAATGACTTTCTGTTTGGGAAAGCACAGTGTAAGCAGTATTTCTTTCCTGATGCATAGAACATTATTCAAAATGAAATTCCAGTCCTCTTTTGAAAGACATCTGTGTATGATATTTCCTTTTAAAAACCAAGAGTACAGTATGCTGACAGATTCTCATAACTAAACTTTGCAAAAATGGGTGGAATTGCTATAAATTATACTGTTATTAAGATGTAAACACTCATTAACTTATAAAATCTTGGTATGATGTGCTGGTCTTGAATTTACCATGAGATCATACCAGCAGAGGAGCTGATGGAAAAACAACTATCACATTTATCCACAATTTCCCTCTCTCTACTAATGTCTTATCTGAATTTTAGTTGTATTTCAGTATCTGATAATAAAGTGAGAGTTCCTTGGTATCAGTACCACAAAAGATGAATTACATCACCCATCAGTGTCTGTGAGCACATACCTTTGGGGATCTTTCAAGCTAAAAGAGGGTAGATTTAGGTTAGATATAAGGAAAAAATCTTTGACGGTGAGGGTGGTGAAGCACTGGAACAGGTTGCCTACTGATGTTGTTGATGCCCCATCCCTGGAGTCTTTCAAGGCAAGTCTGGATCAGGCCCAGGGCAACTGATCAATCTGTGATGTCCCTGTTCATTGCAGGGGAGTTGGACTAAATAACCTTCAGATATCCCTTCCATCTCTAAGGATTCTATGATTCTTAGAAGTAGTACTACTAAATAAGGCTAGAGGATTTAAAGCAGGAGCATCCTTCATCAGAAAGACAGAAAACATGAATATCATTAATTGATATTAAACACCTTGTCCACAAAAGTAGCCTACCTCTACAAGTGGAGCCCTATGCAACTTTTGCTTAAAAGAAGAATAAACAAGAAGAAATATAGCTGAAATAAACAACAACAAACTTAACAAAAATAAACTGATTTTTCCTAATTTCAATAGCTTTGGATCAACTTTCCTTAAGGTAAGTCCAAATAGAAGAGATGTCCAGTGAATTCAAGATTTTACTATCACAGGTGTGTCTAGATGACAGGGAAATAGCCTTATACATTTGCTTCTGAGTAACCTACATACAACAGGATTTATACATCCTTAGTTTTTTGCAACTTGAAACAGAAACTTTCCCAAACAAAATGGAAATTGTATCAACTCTCTGAGCAGCTTTTAAAACTTTAAGTTATAATATGATGCATGCATGTGTGTATGAGTGTTTCCTTCTCTGAAGGATTATCAAAGGGCAACCATAGATAGCTTAAGGTATAGGATCTATTCAGCTTAGACTGTCAATCATACAATAGCTTCCATTCATCTTGAGCCTTCATTTGGAAGATTTCTTGTCAGCTTTTTAAACTTTGTCTAAATAACTTCTTTTAGCCAAAACTAAGAAGCATAGAAACAGAAGAAGCAGACAGCTCACTAATCCATTGGTGTCAATTGTGCTACACAATACAGCCATGGTCAGGAAAGGAGATTCAAACTGAAATCAAAAATGTCACCTCCAAGCTCCACAAGCTCCACTTAGAACAAATCATTCAGGCAACATTGTGGTTTACCTTCCTAACAAATAGGAGAGGGATTTATTTTCTGGGAACTTGAAAAAAAACAGATTCAGAAACCAGACTGCACTGCTAACAATCATAGAGGTAACTTTTTTAATATGATTTTGTAGCAAAGTATGGTGATTATGGTTTTGGCCATTAGAATCAATCTGTTTTGAGTGGTTATTAATAACAGATTAACAGAATTTCAATGTTGGATTGGCAAAAGTCATTGACATTGAATGGAGAAATACAAAATGACAGTGGACTTAGCTCTAGGTTTCTTTATGATTCTGCTTATAGCTACTTTTTAATAGAGCAGATTTTATGCGAGAAAATGATGTTATATCTAAAAAACCACCTATTTAGTGAAACTGTCTTGAAGGGGGAAAAACTTCCAAAATTTCCCAAAAAAGGTGCTTGTTTTGCTATTTAGGGAAGAAGATTTTCATATTTCTTTTACAAATAACTTTTTATGTTGAGATACATGCTTTTAAAAGTCAACATGAAAAAAAAAACATTAAAAGAATCTTTCAGGTTTTTTATTGACACTCTGGCACTAGAATTTATAGCAACTTTATAAAGTTCTCCACAAAACAGATTTTTTGCTCTCCATACTTTTGGCCTACACTTGTGTATAACGGTTATAGCAGGTGAAGCAAGTTTAGCTTATGAAAATTTCCCAATTGCACAATAACAGCAAAATTCATCTTAGGAATACTGTAGGATAGTTAGAAAACTCAAGGAAACATCCACTACAATGTCATTCACATCTAATAAGAACTGATAACATCCAAAGAGATTACAGATGTTTATTTATAACCACATATGATTTCAGAAAATTATTAGGAAGCTAGCTCAAAAACTTATTTTGTTACATGTTAGATTATATTGCCCTTATCTTATAATAAGAATGATAGTATCATGCCAGAACAAAATCTTTTCAGTCCAGTATCATGTGTATAACATTGGTCAGTACTGGATGTAGGGAGAGAGATGTGATGAGAAGATAGCTTTTCTAAAACAGCCTTTCCTCTCAATACACCATAACTTAGGGACATGCTGAGGCAGAGGGTGAAGCCTGACTGCTGGTTCTAATAGTCACAGATAGGTCTATTGACCCTAAATATATGCATTGTTTTTTAACTCATTTATACTCTTGACCACTGTGGCAATGAATGCAAACATTTGATAATCCATTTTAATTAAGTAGACTGATTCTTTCATTCCTGTTATAAATTCATTTAATCTCTACCCAAAATGTTTCAGCTGAGGAGGAGGAAGGGTTAGACATGGGGGTTGATTTTTTGCTCTTTAAGAGCTTATTAGAACAAATATTTGAGCTAGGATTTTATTTGGAGTTGTTTTCAGTTGTGGGCCCAAAAGGCTTTGTTGAAAACATCTAATGTAAGGTTACTTTTAATGAAAACCAGAAGAACAGGAAAGTACCTGATTTCAGTTGTATTTCACATCTCACCATGTGGAAGCAGTCATTGGATCACTGGATCTTTACAATTTTATAGGTAATGGACTTCAAATATATTCACTTTGGCTTAGCCTAAAATCTTGATAGACTCCAGACATTATTATGATTACTCCAATACAGTTTTGTTTAATCCAAACACACCTACATAAGAGACAGAAATAGGACCAAAAAAAGAGAATGATCTCAGTTTTTGTTCAGACAGAAAAAGAAGGAAATTTGACTGACTGCATGGACACCGATATGGCTTCAGAAAACTAGAAAATGTCCACTCATAATATTTTCATTGTTCTAGAGAGGAAAGAAAGAAGTATGAGGGATACTGTAGATACTCTCTTTCTCTCTCGCTCAAAAAAAGAAAGAAAAAAGTCTTTGCTCCCAATGTGGGTAGATATTTTTTCTTTTTTTCATTTTAAATTTTTACAGAATGTAAGCTTTTTATATGCAGCCAGGAGTGATTGCAACTATACTTTCTCCAATTTTGTTTTGCTTTTTTTCCTACATAATTAATGCTTGTCAAATTATATCCTACTATAAGAGGCCTGACTTTCATACAGTACTACAAAACATAAAAATTAAACATGCTGCCAATTCCCTCATGGAAACTGTCATAACAAAAGTTGCTTAGTGAAACAGTGTGAAGGAAATTCTATGATGGGAATTGGTGTCCCAGAGGCTGAGGCTGAGAGATCAAGGTTGAGAATAATGACAAGATGTAAGCAGGCAAAAGCAGTGTTGAGCCTTTATAATATGCAGATAAGCTTTCTCTAGCTGAAGGGACAAATAATGCAAGGAACTAGGCTGTGATGCAGCTGTTTGCCTCTCAAACTAGTGCAGTAATATGCTTGCAGAATCCAAGTCTTTACGTGGAAATACTGGCAAGCTTTAACACACCAGTCTTTATCTTACAAGGTAAGTACTTGTTTACATAAGTATCTTTAAATAGGAGCTTTAAATAAATATTTTTAAATAAACAAAGTCCTATTGCCAACATTATTTAGTCTCCATTGCAGACCTGTAAACAGGAAGCATTAAAAACCACCATTGATCTGAGAAAACTGAATATAAGGAGATGTGGTATCGCCAAAAGTCTTTGGAGGACTGGTGGGCAAATGAGACAGACTCAAGGAGTGAGAATACCCAATGATCTATTGTCTAACACCTTTGAAAGAATTTGGCACAGCATTTGGTCTGCATCTGTTCTTCCTGCCTCTCTCTGGCCAAGGTATATAACCTCTGAATACAAAAGCGTATGGTTGGAAAAAGTAATTCAAACCAAATCCACTCCAGAGTCAAAGGTCACCATGCAGCAGAAAGGACATTGAGACACTTTAATTTCCTATTATCCTAGCAAATTTGAGAAAGAGGCTTATGTGGTCAAACATACCACCCAAATAACACTGGAACGTGATAGTTCATTTCAAACAAACATCGTGAGGGGACAGAAATCCTCAACTCACAAAGTGCGTTTAAGTCAGTAACTGCACCAATGAAAAATATTAACATTTGTGTCCAGCTGGGACAACTTCTGAATAAGTTCATTCAGTCAGTTTGGAAACACAGAAGATGTAAAGCAAGCCAGATTAAAGGGTGTGGGAGAAGGACGAGTGAAAGTTTTGCAAGGGTGGAAGTGATGGGGACTGTAGGAAAGATCTAAGAATAATAACTAATGAAGTACAGGTGAGTGGAAGAATGTGAAGCATTGCAAGTGGAAAAGACTGAGGGTTTCAGGGAGAATAAAGATTGCTGTGGTACAAAGAGAGGGAGATGTACATACAGAGCAAAATAGGCTTTATTTTTTCAGCCATTCGTGGAATAACTTGTCACATTTGTGGTGGTTTGGAGAGGAGATGGAGCATTTGTTCCAAGTTTGCAATGGATGTGTGAACCGAGAGCAAATGGAGTTTACAATCCAGAGAAGGAATATCCTCAGAGCATCCCCAGAAATTTTATTGCAGACATTTTTCAAGGAGGAGGGTGGAGAAAATTGTCAGCTTGGCTCCTGCCATCTCAAGATATATTCTTGTACTTTCCATTTAGCTCATCAGTTTCACGGAAATAACATTCAGCTAAATTGAGCCCTTGAATTTACCATTTCCAGCTCCCTCTATTCAGAATGCAATTGCAAGAGAAGCACAATGCAATTAAAGTTAACATCTTTTAAGTATTTAATTTCTTTTTTATAGGTCTAAAATGCAATAATTGGCAGAGCAACTCATTTGGAAACACATAGTGCCAAAGGAAAACATTCAATATCTTTCCATTCGATGCCCTGAGCCTTTTCTCACTCCAGGGTGTAAAAACATTTGTTCTTGATTCACACAACCACTCCAAATCCTTGGCAAATTATGCAAAAGGCTGTCAGACTTAATGATGCAAGCATCTTGTTCCTTATTACGGGACTTGGACAAATAAAATCTATGCACTGTAAAAACAGGTAATGAAGCAAAGAAACTACTGCCTAAAGTCATCACAAAAAAAATGTTTTTAATAGCGTTCTGTCCAGTCAGTGCTTCTCCCAGATATCAATTGTTTTTAGGGTCTGAGTCTAAGCTGCAGAGCACGTGTAATTTACTGCTAGTAAATGCAATCCTTGTTTTATAGATACGTAGATACTCCTTTTCTAGAGACTGCAGCCCCAATTCAGTAATGCAGCGAGCCAGTTGTTTGATTTTAAGCATACAACAGACCCCTGAAATAATATTTAGGGTCTTAGGTAAGTGAAGCCTCTGCAGCTTGCCTGGGCATTCACAGAAGAACACATCAAATCACATTATGTCAGAAGTTAAGTGTAAGTCCCCTTGCCTAGTAGCATGCAGGTTCTGTGGAGATAAACTTATCATTTGGTTCAGCAGAGAAATTGAGAACAAAACACCACCAATAAAACTGTAGTTAAATTCAATTATTATGGGTGGTTTTCCTTTCCTCCCAAAGCAACCAGAAAGAAAAAAAAATAGTAATAAAAAAATCCATTGCAGGATTGTGTCCCTGCTACTATAACTACTCACTGCTCTGATAAGTGGCCCAAGCAGCTGCCTGTCAGGTGGGAAGTTTTAATCTGCTTCTTCAGAAAAAAAGAAAAAAAAAAAATTCCACTTATTTCCACACATTTCAACAAGCTAAGTGATTTATTTGTTTAACACTATGGACAAGCACCTTTGACTCTCCAGCCTTCATGAGCAGGTAATCATTTACAGCTGGATCATCTTGAAACTGGTCTCATCATGAAATCAGAGTGAGACATGAGCTATTGCTGAGCACAGAACATGCCCAATAGACTGTCATCATGTCCTTCCCTGTTATTTTGTTTTACATGCTTTTATTGCTGTTTCTTGACTCTACAGAGTGATAGTTGAGGGCCACAAAAAGGGAAGCAAAGTATTTAACTTTGTGGAAGTAAATAACAGACTAAGTCCCTCCCTGGATCTGAAGAAACAACTCATAACTCAGCTTTTCTCCCAAACAACTCTAAATGATCACAAATATGTAGATCTGTACTGAAAGTGCTAATTCAAGCCGTGAAAATTCTCACTTGCACCCTTTCTTCTTTTTTTTTTATTTTTTTTCCTTCCCTTCCCTTCCCTTCCCTTCCCTTCCCTTCCCTTCCCTTCCCTTCCTTTTCCTACCCTACCCTTCCCTTTTCTCTGAACAGGCTTACAAGTATGTGATTTGAATTTTGCCATCAGAAAAGCTTTTCAGAGCAGCACTGTACTGCTCATTAAGTGAATATCACCAGCTTTCAACCATTTCACATTTCTTGCTTCCCAACCTGTAGTCATTTGTGTTGGCAGAGAAACTTCTACAAAATCTGATACGCAATAAAAGTTAAAATAAGGATATTTTTCTGTTTCCATTTGAGTGCGTTAGGAAACTGGGACTGAAAGATTTATAGTTTTGAGTACAAAACTAGTAAAGGCTTAAGCAAGAAGGCAATCTTTCTCATTGGGGAAGGGAAAGAAAAAAAAAAAAAAAAAAAAAAACACCAAAAAGCCCCAAAACTCTAGTATTACCATCAGTAGGATTTTTTTCCATCTGCTTCTATGAGAAGATGATGATCAGATTTCAAGATGTAAATGGAAAGAGGAAAAACACAGAGATCTGACTAACTTACTGCTTTTAATGAGAAGGGATGTACATCCCAAAGTTATAGCAATTTATTTGCCTTGATTAAGGGAGATGCAAAGCTTTGTAAGGCATCAGCACAATTGCACAACATGCACCTTTTCTTCAATCTTCTCCATGCAACAACATCTGAAAAGGCTGCTGAGTGTTTTATTACTGGTGACACCCAATATTACTTATACTGCTAAAAGAGAAAGACCTCCACAGGTAAACACTTCCTGCTTCTCCTTTCATGGGGGACCATTAACAATTATTTTTTACATTGTAAGTTATCCTAGCATTTTTCCTCTTGACCTTCTTAATACAGAGCATCCTTTTTCTTATTTACAAGTGCTAAGAGCACTATTGATTACATTACTAAGGTTTTGTCTATCCATTTGCTTTATCATTTAATGGTTTTCTATCCTCCTGTCCAGAGCTCCAGTGCTATAGTATGATACTGGCTCTCCTCAAAAAGAAAGAAAAAGAGAGGAAAATATTTTTCTCTAAAATAATAGCTCCCCTTTTGGCAACAAACAAAGCAGAGAAAAAATACATCCAGAATTCTTAAAAAGTGCTTTTTTTTTTGCTCTTTGATGACACAGGCATAAAGCCAAAATTCACCCACTGTACTTCGTGTTCAAAATTTCTTCACACAGCTTTAAATTGCTGACAGCTCTTTAGCTACAGCCATGCTACCGGGCGCCATTATAATAGCTCACCATACCATTATGATGTGTCAATGTTTATGACCTGTATCCCCAAACTGGAAGACACTCAAATCTGTTGACTGCCTCTAAATCACTATTTTTTGGAAAAGACTTAAAGCAATGAGATTGCAGCTAGAATTGCTATTGCTCAACTGGCCTCATCTAATCTTTTTTTCATTGAAAACACAAAAACGTTAGAGAATCATAAAGCCCATGTGGAACAAAACACAGGAAAATACTTATTGTTCTCATATAGAGGAACACATATAATACCCGCAGCTGTATGAAGGCCCAGAGGGCTTTTTTATTGGTGCATGGATGAATTTTTTATTGCTACTGAATAAAGTGTTCTTGACATAAGTATTTGACCTCTGACACTAGCAAGAATCCCTCTTGGTGGCCATTAGAATATAAATCCTATTTCAGGTCTTCTGACTTTACGTGATGCTCTATCCGCAGGGCTTTTTTTTTTTTAAGTGGGAATAAAATCAGAGAAACAAGAGTAATAGGATGTCTTATTGCCTGGAGATGGGCTGAAATGTGTTGTGGTGATTCCACAGAGTAAACTGCCTCACAAATAAGCAAAGGAAGTGAGCAAAAAGGGAGAAAACAGAAAAAACAGAGGAAGGTTGCTCATTATCTGCTTATAGATGTTCAGTTAGCATGGCTGATTAATGCCAGTTTCTACAGTAAGGCATCTAAAAGGATAATGTTCTTAGTCTCAGATGACCACTCAAGCAAATACCTTCCTGCTTGTATGCAACTAAACACAACTAGTAGTCCATTTTGAAGAAGGATCAACTTGTTCTTATTTTTGGAGTAGATTTCAATGTTCACATTTAACTTCAGTTGACTGATAAATAGGAAAACTAAGGTCCTTTTTATCCTAGAGGAAGTCTTTATTGATTTGGTCTCTTTATTAATTTTTTACAAATATTCTATTCTGTTCAGGTCCAGTTAGCTTCTAGTGTCCTTTAATGAACTGAGTAGATCAAAAGATATTTGCACTGGTTCACTTGCACATTTTTCAAGAGGCTTTCCTATGGGTACTGACATAGCAGAGAATAAAATTCTGTCTTCTGGAAATTTTTCAGTCCTTCTCCTATCTTCTCCACTGAATTACTAGTCCTCTGACACTTTCCATGTTTAGACCTGATCATATCTAAGACATTCTTCATTCTCCTTCACCTTTCCATGGATGTCCTATGATCCTGCAACCAATAAAGTTGAAAATAACAAAAAATAATACATTACTGGCAATGAAACATTATCACAACTTGAATCCAAGCAGTTCTAGCAAATTCTGTGCCTTTGGTTCCCATTTTTCAATTATAGCAGTTATTAAGTCACACCCCTCTGAGTTATTCTGGTAATAAAAAATTTCGTCCATCTGGAATGTCCCCACTCCCTTCTGGGAAGTACTTCCAGTGGCTGTCAGGAGCCCGCACCCTGTTTATGAGAAAGTCCCTCTGGACAGCAGAAAACACACACAGAGCATCAAGCCCCCAATTATGACTCCTCCTTTACTGAATTCACAAAATTTTTACTAGCAAGTTATGCAAAAAGCCTGCAGGAAAAGCCAGGAAGAGGCAGAATGCTCATCTTTCTGCTGTCCTGTTGTACAACAGATAGGACCACCCTAAGCATCTGCAACCAGGTGGTACCTAGGATTTCTTTGAAAGGAAAAGCCACTCACCCTCAGCCACCGTACTTATGCTCAGTATTTGTCAGACTATTCAAGATAGCGTTTCCTGGTACAAAAAAAGACAAGGATCTCCTGGACAGAGTCCAGCAGAGGACAAAGATGATAGAGGACCTGGAGCTTCTCACCTATGAGGAAAGGCTGAGAGAACTGGATACGTTCAGCCTTGAGAGATGTCAGTGCAGAAAATACAAATAGATTTCTGTAGCTGCACAGTGTGACACTCACTTCAGAAAGATTTTACATATAGGGAATCTAACTTTCCATATAAGAAGGATATAGTTATCTTATTCAGTATCTTATTCAGGTGGATTCAAATACCAGATTTAATTCAATCAAATTTAAAGAAATTTTTTTTTTCTTTCTTTTTTTTTTTTTAAATGGTGGTGGTTTATAAACACTATATTTGTATCTGACCTACAAGGCAAGTGATTGGGAAAATGGACAAATGCCAGCTACCTGTTCATCTAAAACAAAACAGAAAAAAGAATCTGTGCAAGTTTGACCCGGTCCAAAACAAACAGCCATTTTCAGGTTTCTAACTTTAGCAGAGAACAACAGGTTTCTAAAGGTTTCTAAATAGCTACAGGGACATATATGAAGACCAATACACCATATCATGGCTGGCTGGTGAGAACAAGACAGAAGAGGTCTTGCAACGGAGCAACTGATGAAGATTGATTGATTTGAGTGATGTTTAAATTCTGTTCATTATGGAGCTGTGGTTGACAGTGTTGCAAGCTGCTCACCTCCCAGAGAGATAGGCATGTGGGCCATTCTTTGATTTCATAAATCATCCAGGGAACATACCCAGAGCATTGACCTTTTATGGGGAGGGAGCCCAGGGCATTCAGCATAATTTAATACTGGCATGTCGGATGGTGTCCAGTGCAGTTTAACACTCCTTAACCTCTGCCTCATTAGACATCTGTCCTGTCATTTATCTTTCTGTTTATTTTCCAAGTGATATATTATTGGTAATAACTAAGGAATGGGCACTGATGTTACCCTGCATGGAGCTGCCATTAGTC
This sequence comes from Lagopus leucura, assembly GCF_019238085.1. Taxonomy (NCBI): domain Eukaryota; kingdom Metazoa; phylum Chordata; class Aves; order Galliformes; family Phasianidae; genus Lagopus; species Lagopus leucura. The sequence continues at coordinate 44,404,142 of NW_024962252.1, read as the reverse complement.
AGTTGGAAGTCAGGCCAATGTCACTCTGAAACTGGTACACAAAACAGCTTTTAAAGGATTTCATATATTTTCTTTGCCAAGTAATTTCCTCCTGGCATGGGCAGCTAGCACCCTTATTATATGCTCTGTTGTTTATTTTTACTCTTTCCAGACCAGATTTTAGGAGTTTTTAATACCACCAACTATTATTACGGATGGTAATAAGATCTGTATTATATTTTTTTGCAGCAGAAACTTCATCCTGTCTGTGATGACCGCAGCTAAATAAGGAGTCAGCAGGGAAACAGCAAGGTCTTCCATTCCAACCACATATATGTACATGTGCATGTACACAGAGATAGATACACACACACTCCTCTCTCTCAACTGGGTCATCACCATAATGGCAGGTATTAAAACTCCTTTCTAATATACAAATTTTAGCATGTCTACAATTGATCAAATTCTGGAATTTTCATTAATCCTGCCTTTCTCTATCAAGCAGCAAGTACTTTTCAAATATTTGCTATATAGAGTTACTTTTTGGAAGGAGGAAAAAGGCAGAGAAAGTGTGGGGCCACAGCAAGGGGAAAAAGAAATATTACACATTTTTTCTATGTTGTATAACAAGTATTGTGATACTAGATGGGAAGAAAATTCCAACTAAGATTTCACTATGGTACATATGGTGCTAAACATGAATTTGGATTTCTACTAGATTATAAAGAAATTACAAGCCCAAAAGGATCCATAAATTAAAAACCATATTTCAGGTTTGTTTATATCACGGATATTTGTGAGTCAACTCTATAATAGATGTAACACCCTGAAAAAATATTGATCATGGTTTCTCTAATTAAATAGTAATATTCTGCTTTTAAATCCATCACCACATGAAATAAATTGAAATTCTGAACAAAACCAAACAATTTTATACCAGCAATATTACCATCGAGATACAGATTGAAGTAGTTAGGGAGACCACTGGCTGACCTGAAATGTCCTCTGTTTAAACACGCACACACACAAATGCTGTAAAATAAACCCTAAACAGTACATAACACTCATAAACTGCACAAGACAGGTATCTCTGACCTTTGGATTACAGTGATGAGGAAGCATGAAGTGATGGGAAGTGAGCCTGCTTGATGGCTTACATTGGTTGAGGTAGGCAAGTGCAGCCAAGAAAGAATTCAGTGGATGGGAAGGGTTCACCGGGATACCAGAAGCTTTACCTTTAGCTTTTTACCTACATCTCACACAGATTTGACTTTGATTGCTTTATTTCTAAATGAATACCATTATTTCAGGATTTGTCTAACATCAGTTAGAAAAAAAAAAAATTACACCTCCAAACATGCAAATGCTGCCAGATCTAACGTGACATTTTGGAAACTGTTTTAATACCATTAATGCAGCACCTACGTTTTGATTGCTTTGGTTCATCATCTGCAACTGGATGTAGCTAGATGCAGCTTTTGAAAGTGAGAATCACAGAACCGAAGTTTTAAAGCTAGAGGCTTACTGTGAACTTCCAGATGCTACAATTGACTCCTTGGCTACTTCAGGAGTAGAAGATGTGGATACACCAGTCAGCCAAAAGGTGACTATGAACCATAGGTGCACTTGAGAAAAAGGCTGTGTGATTTAAGAATAAATCCAGCAAGGTACTTCTAGGAGCATTAAAGACACCCACTACAAGATCCTTGTGATACCTCAAGTACTGTTTGCCTATTGGGTCATCCTCACTGAACTGGATTCTTACCAGAACAGGTGCAGAAATAGCTGCTGGGATGATCCAGGTATTGGAGAGTTTATTTTACAAGATAAAAATCAAAAGAGAATAGCTTATTTGGCCAAACAGATTGAAGTCTGAGAACGGGTATGATCACTCTTGGCAAATACAGCTACAGCAAATACTAGAAAAGGAAAAGAGCTTTTTAAGCTTAAAGACAATGAGTTGGCACAAGAACAAACAGATATAAGCCAACTATTAAGAAATTCAGGCTGTAAATTAGGTGTAGGTTTCCAACTCTCAGAAAGGTGAATTTATGGAGCTACCTTCCTTTAGGAGTAGTGGGAAATATGCCGCTTACTTATGGTGGATTACGAGGAATATTATATGATGGTATGACATGCTAAGAGCAAGCTGTGTAGGTACATTCCTCTGTTCTTACCAGCCTACTTCTGATCATGTAGGTCATGAACCAGTCTGTAGGACATTTCCAACCCATATACCTACATTTTCTTCCTTTGGAAGTAAAGCTGTGAAAGGCACCATGAAGACATTCTTCGTGTGTTGCTTATACATCAGAGCTTCCCCACATGGGACTGGGGAAGCATCCCTGGACATCTAGATATAGGACTAAATGATGTTGCAAAAGTCTTTGAACTCTGAAAAAAAAAAGTTCTCTGAAGTGAAGGTCTCTTGACAACAAAGCAACCTTTAGCACACATCCTGCTTCATCTCCATTTTGCAAAGGGGATAAAGATGCAGGTTGCCCTGCCTGTGCTATGAGAGCACTCTGCATTTTCAAAGCACATCTGAGACTCGGGATGATGCCCAGCACGCAGCCATTCTGGTGATCCATGACCTTGTGAGCTGGGAAGGGTGTGTAGGGTTACTGAGGAAATCCTCCCATCGGGCAGATCTCCAGGGCTTGGTCAACTGGTAAGCCCTGTAAGAGGAGCCTCACAGTCAGTATTTGTCTAGTACACAGGCTGAACTCTGTACTCACTGCCTAATCCTGCTTAAGAGCAGCATTTAAATCTTTGTGTGCTGCTCCTAATTAACTGCCAAAAGTTTAGAGCTTTCTGCTCAGTGAAGGCAGATTCAGCCCAACTCAACCTTGACATAAATCTGATGACTTAAGTGGTTCAGTCACACTACAGAACTCAAATTTGTTCCAGTTTTCCCCCATTATTAATAAGACACAAATCTTTACTTTGAAAGTACATATTTGATATCTTTGTCAACAAAATTCATCACTTCTCCAGCAACACTCTGTAATGAAAAACAACTATGTTAATAGAACACGGGCCATAAACAAAACATTGCGTAGCTCTGTGTTTCCAGTTAAATTCCAAGGCTTTTAATTTTTGTATATTGAAATAGAAAATTAAGTATACAAAAATATTCTAAATCTATAAATGCGTCTAATGAGTTGAAAAGATATATTTTTTTTTACTTTTTATAGTCTTCTGTTATTATTTAAAATCTCAGACTGGTTACTTAAACATACACAAAAAATATGTTTATCAAGAAATATAAAGATCAGAATTCCCGTAAACACCACCATAACATTTGGGCACAATAAACTTGGCTTCCCTTTCTGTGTTAATGATATTCTGGGTAAATGCCCACGGATCATTTACTTTGGAAAAATTTGTCTGGAAAAATATGAGGTTTTGCTCAAATGCTTTCTAGATAGAAAAGTATTTGCTAACATAAAGGCATCCCCACCACACACACACTCCACACAACCACAAACTTGTGGAAAGCCCTGGCCTGCACCTCTCTGGATGGTGGTGGTAGTGGTAGTGCTTTGCAATCTAAGTTGTACCATGGCTCATTGCACTGCAGGGTAAGGAAAGAGGCTCCCACCTCATCAAGTAATATTGAGCTTATCTTCCATCTAACTCAGATAAGGAATTTGGGGTGAGTGGGAGGTTTGCTCTCCTTTCAGGAGATTAAAGATCTCAGCCTGGATGTGCTTGGACATGGTGCTCCAGGGATATTCAACTTGTAGAACAGACACACTAAGAGCCTGAAAAATGCTATAGTGCATTTATGATGGAAAAAAAAATAAAATGCCAGGAATGGGTCTCAGAAACTCAGAATTATTTTAGACCTAAAAGTAGACACACAACAAAAGGATGAAGAAACAGCTCTGGCTTGGCAAGGTCTATGGGCACTAGATGAGGAAGGGACCAAGCTGTGGCCCAGCAAGCCTGCTCTGTCCATGGCATCATGGCCCTCCCTGGCCCAGCACCCTGCAGATGCCACTAAGACTTCTGACATCAGGGTATGATTTCTCAACACAGTATCATGTCAAAAGCCACAACTGATCCATTGAGGGGCTTTGGTACCTCCAACACTGTTTTACAGGAGCCACCATTTCATGTCTCAATCAAACTCCAAACAAATCTTTGAACAAACAAATCAATTATGTGTGGAAACAACCATAAAACTGCATTTCTCAATGAAAAATACCAAAGCCTGAATTATACCCTGTAAACACTGCAGTATTTTTCTATTTTTAAAAAAGTATTCTTTTCAAATAATTCACACTGCCATTTTTTCTGTACTATCTCAGCACAAACAACTGACTATGAAAATGCTCCTGTTCACATGCAGAAAGACAGGGTATAGACTTACTCACCGTGGTGCCACCTGGACCTGCTCCAAACCAAGGAGAAAGGGCAGTGTGATAAGGGTCAACATCAGCATCAGCATCACAAAGAATCCTGCTGTTAAAGTCAATGGGAAGGACTTTTCAAAATGGAGATACAGACTGGATCCCATGTATTTATCCAAACTCACCTCCAAGATTTGTTCATCACCTCAGATTCATCCTAAATGACATTCCTTGCACAGCAGTTTTTGTCTTTCATCACCTCACACAAATTTCTCCTTTTCAAGTACAACATGTTAGCCTTAAGAGACTGTTGCAGAAAGGCTGCAAACAGTTTTCATTTTCTTGTAAACTGATGAATACAGGGCTGTGAAATTTCTATGATTCATAACTAATTCATTTAGTCTTTGCTTGTTTTTGAGCTTCTTTTTATCAGACCACCATGAAACATACTTAGATGTATCATCTAAGTTACTGAAGTCCCCCTGACTTCAATTCTGTTGGAATTCATTTCAATATTGATGGGACAGAAATTTGGAAATTATGTACATTTCCATGAATCATAGAATGACAGAATCATAGAATAGTTTGGGTTGGAAGAGAACCTTAAGATCATCTAGTTCCAATCACTCTGTTATAGGCAAGGATACTTCCCACCTGACCAGGTTGCTTACATTCACTCTTGAATGCTTCCAGGGAGGAGGCACCCACAAGCTCACTGGACAACCTGTTCCAGCTTCTCACCACCCTCACAGTAAAGAATTTCTTCCTGATATCTAGTCTAAACATAGAACCTATCAATTCCCAATCATATTTAGGTTCCCAGGTGCCCAAATAACAAAAATTAAAATGGATTTCTAAATCAAATTTTGTTTCTAGTTGAAAAAGTTATTTTCCCTAATTTTAGTGTATATGTATTTTAGAGACATCACCTGATGCTGCCCTGAGTTGTCTTTTACCTAAATCATCATCATTGTCACCATGTACAACCTTCAAAACTTTGTAGTCTGAAGTTTCCACTTTTTTGTGTGTGCAACACTGTGTTCCTTCAAGTAAGTTATTCTACGAATTTCCCCCCATATTTAAACAAAATACATACATAATTCCCAACAAGGAGTTTTGTACAGTAGTATTTAGCATTAAAGCATTAAGGATATGAGCCTAGATACATGCTCTGTATCATATTCTTTCTCATCCTATTACCATCCATATCCTATAGCTGGATAATTTCACTACGGCACCAGGAGGCTATGCTTCTGGCTCTACAATATTCAGAAATACTGTCGCCTTTTCTCCTGCACAAGATATGCTTCAACTCTTTTTGAAATCTTCAGACTTGCTGACAGAGCACAAAAGCAAGGAACCAGATAACCCCCTATCTTCCTCTGAAAGAAAGGCAGTTGCACATACCTAACAGCCCAGAGCTTGCCAACTTCTTCGTCTTAGCGCAACATATCTATCAAATATACAATTTTTTAAAAATTAAAAAAAAAGTAAGCCAAATGCTGCATGTTCAAACAGCTTTTCAGTTGTAGAAAAAACATCTTCATTTAAGTTTGCAAGGTGGTGGTTTACAATAAGTAAGACTGCATGCATTGTATTACACATCAATGTCTGAGGGAACTGATACTAATATAGCCAAAAAAGTAAACTGTGTGTACAGCTGATGTTTGGAACAACAGTTGAGGCAGTGAAGCAGAGATACAAGAAGGATATTTTGGCAGAAGCTTAAGAGAAGGTCATACTCAGACCAGTGGTGGTTGAAAGGAATTGAGGAGTCAAGAGAAGCCAACCTAAAAGAGTGAGAACAATGGCAAGATTAAAAAGATAGGAAGTGCTTTCTGAGAAAGAATGGCAGAAACTCCAAAAGAGTATAGAAATCCATACTAACATAAACATATTAAAGGGCTTTGAAAATTAAAACATATTTATGTGCCAATTGTCTCTTTATTGACATTTGCAGTAACAAAGGTTGCAAAATCACTTTTTCCAATATAGGGCATTGTTTCACACTATAATGTCCAATTTCTAGAATATTGGAAGAAAGATTATTTTTGGAAACGTAAACTGGGAAATCATTGAGGTCTCTTCTGTATGCTGATTTACCAGCTTTTCCAAAGAGCAATATAAGGAGCATTTATGAGTTCCTATCAAATATGGGTTCATTTATTTGTCAAAAAGTTCACAGAGAGTACAGGAAGTGGGAGACTTTATTGCTTACATCAAGGGGGGGGGGGGGGGGGGGCGGAGAGAAGTATGTCCCCAGGTCTTTCTGCAATAGCTGTGTTGTCTGGAGAGAGAACATGACAGAGGGTAGGAGGAGAGAAGTAGATTGAGGGGAGAAAAAGAGAGAAAAAGACAGAGAAAAAAAGAGAAGGGAAGGGGGAAAGGAGAACAGAAGAGGAAGAAAGGAAAAGAAAGGAAGGGAAGGGGATGGGAGGGAGAAGGGGGAAGGGGGAAGGGTGGAAAGGGAGAAGGGGAGAAGGGGAAGGGGGAAAAGGAAAAGGAAAAGGAAAAGGAAAAGGAAAAGGAAA